>NC_092253.1:22562462-22894962 GCF_036320965.1 Panulirus ornatus
AACCCGAGTCTTCAAGAACCATAAATCGCTTTCATTACTAGTAATCATCACACAGGCCCCATCAGATAACTTTTCCATCCGCCGGTATTTAAGGCAGCTGGAGGTGTCTGTACCTCTCATCCATCAGCCTGGTCATGACTGGTGTTGTGTTACGGTGAGAGAGTTTTACATTCGTGTTGGCACGTTTCTTAAGATTGTATATATGTCCCTCGTCGTTACTCACGTTTGCACACACACACACACACACACACACACACACACACACACACACACACACAAGCAAACACACCCCAGCCCTGAGGCAAGTACTGTCATCCAGTCGCCTAACTGTGTCAGCCACCAGCCTTGTCCTTGCCCCGTCATCCATCAGTACCTGTACACCCTGATACCTGCTGGATTCTTCCCTGTTTACAGTAGAGTTTACCACCCGTTTTCTCTCAAGTTTTTATTGAGGTCCACTAACCTAATTATTTTTGGTTTGTTGTATGATAATTCTTTATGCCATGGACTATATTTTTCAGTTAGTGATCACATTATACAGCGGGGAAAAAAATCAATTTAAACTTTCTGCATCATTAGCTTGATTTTGACCGGGATATCGAAACCTTTGTTTTTGTGGCCCCGTGAATGATTTACGGGTCAGCTAGGACGAAGAAAAAAAAGGAGCCGGGTCATGAAGGATGAAGGTGAAAAAAAGAAAAGAAAAAGGGAACCAGGTCATGAAAGCTGAGGTTAAAGCTACAGAGGAAGAGTCGCACCTGCAAGGCAAAGACAAGAAGGCCAAGGAAAATTATTCGTGTGAGAGTCAAGGCTGACAATCATGGCTTATGGTAATGTAACAAGCCACTCCCTATGTTCCTGCCTTTCATATGGTTAAATTGTAACAAGGATGTATTGTTGACTGTTGTATTGATCCTTGTGATGGTGTACTGCTCCCTCTTGTATTGATCCTCGTGATGGTGTACTGCCCCCTCTTGTATTGATCCTTGTAATGGTGTACTGCTCCCTCTTGTATTGATCCTTGTGATGGTGTACTGCTCCCTCTTGTATTGATCCTTGTGATGGTGTACTGCCCTCGCTTGTATTGATCCTTGTAATGGTGTACTGCTCCCTCTTGTATTGATCCTTGTGATGGTGTACTGCTCCCTCTTGTATTGATCCTTGTGATGGTGTACTGCCCCCATCTTGGATTGATCCTTGTGATGGTGTACTGCCCCCATCTTGTATTGATCCTTGTGATGGTGTACTGCCCCCATCTTGGATTGATCCTTGTGATGGTGTACTGCCCCCATCTTGGATTGATCCTTGTGATGGTGTACTGCCCTCGCTTGTATTGATCCTTGTGATGGTGTACTGCTCCCTCTTGTATTGATCCTTGTGATGGTGTACTGCCCCCATCTTGTATTGATCCTTGTGATGGTGTACTGCCCCCATCTTGTATTGATCCTTGTGATGGTGTACTGCCCCATCTTGTATTGATCCTTGTGATGGTGTACTGCCCCCATCTTGTATTGATCCTTGTGATGGTGTACTGCTCCCTCTTGTATTGATCCTTGTGATGGTGTACTGCTCTCTCTTGTATTGATCCTTGTGATGGTGTACTGCCCCCTCTTGTATTGATCCTTGTGATGGTGTACTGCTCCCTCTTGTATTGATCCTTGTGATGGTGTACTGCTCTCTCTTGTATTGATCCTTGTGATGGTGTACTGCCCCCATCTTGTATTGATCCTTGTGATGGTGTACTGCCCCCATCTTGTATTGATCCTTGTGATGGTGTACTGCCCCCATCTTGTATTGATCCTTGTGATGGTGTACTGCCCCCATCTTGTATTGATCCTTGTGATGGTGTACTGCTCCCTCTTGTATTGATCCTTGTGATGGTGTACTGCTCTCTCTTGTATTGATCCTTGTGATGGTGTACTGCCCCCTCTTGTATTGATCCTTGTGATGGTGTACTGCTCCCTCTTGTATTGATCCTTGTGATGGTGTACTGCTCTCTCTTGTATTGATCCTTGTGATGGTGTACTGCTCCCTCTTGTATTGATCCTTGTGATGGTGTACTGCTCCCTCTTGTATTGATCCTTGTGATGGTGTAGTGCTCCCTCTTGTATTGATCCTTGTGATGGTGTACTGCTCCCTCTTGTATTGATCCTTGTGATGGTGTACTGCTCCCTCTTGTATTGATCCTTGTGATGGTGTACTGCTCCCTCTTGTATTGATCCTTGTGATGGTGTACTGCCTCCTCTTGTATTGATCCTTGTGATGGTTTACTGCTCCCTCTTGTATTGATCCTTGTGATGGTGTACTGCTCTCTCTTGTATTGATCCTTGTGATGGTGTACTGCTCCCTCTTGTATTGATCCTTGTGATGGTGTACTGCTCCCTCTTGTATTGATCCTTGTGATGGCGTACTGCTCTCTCTTGTATTGATCCTTGTGATGGTGTACTGCTCTCTCTTGTATTGATCCTTGTGATGGTGTACTGCTCTCTCTTGTATTGATCCTTGTGATGGTGTACTGCTCTCTCTTGTATTGATCCTTGTGATGGTGTACTGCTCTCTCTTGTATTGATCTTTGTGATGGTGTACTGCTCTCTCTTGTATTGATCCTTGTGATGGTGTACTGCTCCTCTTGTATTGATCCTTGTGATGGTGTACTGCTCCCTCTTGTATTGATCCTTGTGATGGTGTACTGCTCTCTCTTGTATTGATCCTTGTGATGGTGTACTGCTCCCTCTTGTATTGATCCTTGTGATGGTGTACTGCTCCCTCTTGTATTGATCCTTGTGATGGTGTACTGCTCTCTCTTGTATTGATCCTTGTGATGGTGTACTGCTCCCTCTTGTATTGATCCTTGTGATGGTGTACTGCTCTCTCTTTTATTGATCCCTGGAATTGTGTATTACTCACTTTTATATTGATACCTGGAATGTTGTACTGCTCTCTTTTACATTGAACCCTGATTAGCATGAGGTTCAGTGATTATACACGATCAGTGTCGTAAATATGTGAGTGAATTCTTGGTAGTGTTGAATCTGGCATGACGAACACTTCTTATTGAATCTATTATCGTTTTTAAGCTTTTGAAACCTAGCATCAGTAGGATAAGCCATAGAATTAATGCAGATGTATGAGTGAAACTGCAAGTGCGGCCACAGTGTACAGTCTGCAATTGAAACGTAGTAAAAAAAGTAAGTAGTGTCATTATTACAGATCCGAGAGCGAATAATAATGTAGATGCGAAGGTTACTACCGCCTTCGTACCTCCAATCAGCGATTGGTTATGGAGGGTAAATCATCAGACATGATGTTTTACCGCACTCCATGATGGAGGGTGCTATTGAAGGCAAGGAAAAATGAATGGGAATGTTTAAAAGCCACACAGTTATAGTACATTTGTGCTAAGCCTATATATATATATATATATATATATATATATATATATATATATATATATATATATATATATATATATATATATATATATTATCCCTGGGGATAGGGGATTAAGAATACTTCCCACGTATTCCCTGCGTGTCGTAGAAGGCGACTAAAAGGGAAGGGAGCGGTGGGCTGAAAATCCTCCCCTATCGTTTTTTTTTTTTTTTTAATTTTCCAAAAGAAGGAACAGAGTGGGGCCAGGTGAGGATATTCCAAAAAAGGCCCATCCTCTGTTCTTAACGCTACCTCGCTAACGCGGAAAATGGCGAATAGTTTAAAAGAAAGAAAAAAGATATATATATATATATATATATATATATATATATATATATATATATATATATATATATATATATATATATATATATTCCTATGAGTCCACGGGGAAAATGAAACACAAGTTCCCAAGTGCACTTTCGTGTTTGATTTTCCCAGTGGACTCATAGGAATATAGTTTTTAATATATATATATATATATATATATATATATATATATATATATATATATATATATATATATATATATATATATATATATATATATATATATATATATATATATATATATATATATATATATTTCCATGGAAAGCTGTGTAGGTATGTATATTTGCGTGTGTGGACGTATGTATATACATGTGTATGGGGGTGGGTTGGGCCATTTCTTTCGTCTGTTTCCTTGCGGTACCTCGCTTTTTTGCTTTGTCGCTGTCTCCCGCGTTTGCGAGGTAGCGCAAGGAAACAGACGAAATAAATGGCCCAACCCACCCCCATACACATGTATATACATACGTCCACACACGCAAATATACACACCTTCACAGCTTTCCATGGTTTACCCCAGACGCTTCACATGCCTTGATTCAATCCACTGACAGCACGTCAACCCCGGTATACCACATCGATCCAATTCACTCTATTCCTTGCCCTCCTTTCACCCTCCTGCATGTTCAGGCCCCGATCACACAAAATCTTTCTCACTCCATCTTTCCACCTCCAATTTGGTCTTCCTCTTCTCCTCGTTCCCTCCACCTCCGACACATATATCCTCTTGGTCAATCTTTCCTCACTCATTCTCTCCATGTGCCCAAACCATTTCAAAACACCCTCTTCTGCTCTCTCAACCACGCTCTTTTTATTTCCACACATCTCTCTTACCCTTACGTTACTTACTCGATCAAACCACCTCACACCACACATTGTCCTCAAACATCTCATTTCCAGCACATCCATCCTCCTGCGCACAACTCTATCCATAGCCCACGCCTCGCAACCATACAACATTGTTGGAACCACTATTCCTTCAAACATACCCATTTTTGCTTTCCGAGATAATGTTCTCGACTTTCACACATTCTTCAAGGCTCCCAGAATTTTCACCCCCTCCCCCACCCTATGATCTACTTCCGCTTCCATGGTTCCATCCGCTGCCAGATCCACTCCCAGATATCTAAAACACTTTACTTCCTCCAGTTTTTCTCCATTCAAACTTACCTCCCAATTGACTTGACCCTCAACCCTACTGTACCTAATAACCTTGCTCTTATTCACATTTACTCTTAACTTTCTTCTTTCACACACTTTAGCAAACTCAGTGACCAGCTTCTGCAGTTTCTCACATGAATCAGCCACCAGCGCTGTATCATCAGCGAACAACAACTGACTCACTTCCCAAGCTCTCTCATCCCCAACAGACTTCATACTTGCCCCTCTTTCCAAAACTCTTGCACATATATATATATATATATATATATATATATATATATATATATATATATATATATATATATATATATATATATATATATGCTTAACATTCGTGAAATGAACAGCAGTTTAAAATAAACGGTCTTCCCGTATTTCTTTGTTTTGTTTTTCATATATTTGTATATGAAGTACAAGAGATTAAACACTGTATGACGGGACAGAGGCAAGACCAGGTTGACACACACGTCTTCATTACGTGGTGGACGCAGCACGTCAGCGTCCCTCAGGCTGGACGTCCTCACTCGGGCACTGCCACGAACATGACTAGCTTAATCTCCAGTTCTGTCGTGGTCGTAAGCCTTCCCCCCAACCTCTTGAGCATGACGGTACGACCCCTGAGTTCAACAGTACGACTCTTGAGCATGACGGTACGACCCCTGAGTTCAACAGTACGACTCTTGAGCATGACGGTACGACCCCTGAGTTCAACAGTACGACTCTTGGACATGACGGTACGACCCCTGAGTTCAACAGTACGACTCTTGGACATGATGTTACGACCCCTGAGTTCAACAGTACGACTCTTGGACGTGACGGTACGACGCTTGAACACGACGGTGCGAACCCCATTGAGTTCGACGGTATGACCCTTGGGTATGGTGGTTTGGCGTTTGACCTTCCCAGCACGGATCAATAATTATGATTATAATAATGATAATAATAATGATAATTATAATAATGATAATAGATAATGATAAAGATAATATCACCATGCAGACCTGCTGTATATGCGTGTGGCCTACGGAACACCACAAACTAAGCTTGGATAAGATACGAGAACCTTAACAAATTTACGACTGTGAACAAATCACAGAAATCAGTAAGTGTCATGACTCAGTACGCAGGTGGTTAAGTACGCCAGGGAAACCTTTCACCAGTCAGTGCAATCATCAGGGCACTGTTTCAACTCTCTGAACAAAGGAAGTTGAATGTGTCTACCTAACAAATGAATATATGGCGTTCAATGAGTCTTTTGAAGCTGAAGACCCATTTCTTACTATTGCCCTAAACTTAATAAGACGTAGATTTTGATAGCTTATTCCTTTTCGTAAACGAGATGTGAATTCAGAACATACATTACCTTTCAGCTTCAGGAATTAGTACAGATCAGTAGCATGCGTAAAATATCTACCTTACTTTCCCATGAACACACTGAGAATATGTGACCTTGACGTGAAATGTTAAGAATTCTCATGATGATTCAATGCTACGTAATATATTGAAGTTATCACCGAACTAATTAGGACTTTACGTAACTCGGCCTTTTGTTGACCGTACGGAGAATTGTGTGGTAGATCTAGGGAGGGTAATTAGCTTATGGTTTTAGCACATGTTTTCTTCATCAGAAATTATAACATTCTGCGTTTGTGGTTGTACGGCGTAGTGACGCTTTTCTAACAAAAGAGCGCCAAAGGATGATTGTATGTTACTGACTGGTCAATTTGCATTGTATTAAATACATTGGATTATTTTTTCAATTACTCATTGTTATAAGATACGCAACAATTCAATTAACTTTCTGTGTTTCAAGTTTTTTATTCCGGTCCTATGACTCGCTTCCTCTCCCATGGTTCCCTTCGCTGCCATGCCCACTCCCAGGTATCTAACGCACTTCACTTCATTCAAGTTTTCTTCAGTCAGACTTACACCCTAATCAACCTGTCCCTCTCCCCTGCTAAACCTAATAGCCTTGCTTTTATTCCCGTTGACACTAAATACATATATCTCAGGGAGAGGATGGAATTTGGATACACTCCACGAAGCTAACATAAGCCATATTTAGGAAGGAGAATGCATGGAAAAAAAGAGTATGTTGGAGAAAGAAAACGTCGAGAAATTTTTTCTTTGTAGGTACAAAGACACGTGTGTGTAATCCAGTGATATGATATACAACATAATGGCCAGGATGGTAGGATAACAACCATATAATCCGTAGGTTGGCGTCCATATAAGAATTGAATGGTCAAGATACGCATCATAACACTTGTGAACGCCGGTATTACAAGACAATTGGTTGATATAATGTATGACGTCTACGACAGCTCTGGTGCCATGCTGTCCTTCGGCACGATATTATAGCCATGTGATAAGTTAGTGCGGACGTTGAGATGAGATTGTGCAGCGTCCACGAAGACAGTCAAGAGTCCCTTATAAGAGGTCGGCGAGAGAATGAGGAAAGAGAACGAGAAAACGATAGAGGGTGAGCGGCGGCGCGGTGGACGAAGACAGGTTGTTACCGTAAGGAGCTTGGTCGATCTCCCCACCAGTTTCTTGCACGTGTCCCGACCCGGTGCAGCTGAAATTACTTTGTCAGAACCCTTCAGTGTACCTTGTGTGTGGTGATTGGCAGGTTAATTAACCATAAGATATTAAGCCGTCATCCCTACTTCTTCCTATCTCCTCTCGCCCTGTGTGTGTGTGTGTGTAATTACCCCTTCACGTATATATTTCCAGATTACTGAACGACTGGAAGGCCTAAGGTAAGAACAGGTCACTGCCGTCTGAAGTGTTGTCATGTGCCGGTAATGGCATAGTTCCAACCAGCTGACGAAGGTACCACCTGTGTACCGAGCAACACGCAAGGGAAGGATGACCATTGTTATTACCACACATCTCTCTCTTACCTCTCTCGTGACTCACTCCATCAAACCACCTCTCACCACACCATGTCCAACCCATCCATCCTCCTCCGCACAGCCTTATCCATACCCCCTCACCTCTCTCTCTCTCTCTCTCTCTCTCTCTCTCTCTCTCTCTCTCTCTCTCTCTCTCTCTCTCTCCTTGCCCGAGACGCGCACACCTTGGCCCGGGAGATTCGTGGAGCTCACCATCGTTTGCCGAGGAAGTTGAGGTAGGAGGGAGAAGGTCTGGTTCGCTTATGGTCACGTTAATTGGCATCTCGGACAGCCTGATTGATCTGCCTTGATCACAACAGACATAAAAATCATCGTCCAGCTTGAATCTCAATGAACAAAGTAAGACATTATTGACCGTAATTTATTTTTTTTTAAGATTTTACGGTTCCTCCTAATTGGCCTTATGTATTGCTGGAATGAGAGGTTGCCCATGCAGACGACTGGGTCGAGTCTTCAGTATTTGTTACCTGGACAGGAGCACCACCAGGAACTGAAATACGTGTGGTGGTGGTGGTGGTGATAATTGTTACCTGCAGGCGGACATGACCAGGACTTGGGAGTTACTTTTTGTGGTGGTGATAATTGTTACCTGGACACGGTCATGAGCCGGACCTGAGTTACTTGTGATGGTGGTGATAATTAACTAGACTCATATGGAAGCAGTCTATGATGCGGGGCAGGTTCCCAAGCCGTATGCCGTGTTGTCAGGAAGGCTCCAGCTAACAGACGATTTGACCGTGATTGAACTCGGTTAGGAAAGGTTACGAAACGCTCTTGTGTCACACTTGGAGTTGGTTGTTATGATGAAAGATTATGTAATGGTTAGTTGTTATGATGAAAGATTATGTAATGGTTAAGTTGTTATGATGAAAGATTATGTAATGGTTAGTTGTTATGATGAAAGATTATGTAATGGTTAAGTTGTTATGATGAAAGATTATGTAATGGTTAAGTTGTTATGATGAAAGATTATGTAATGGTTAAGTTGTTATGATGAAAGATTATGTAATAGTTAAGTTGTTATGATAGAAGTTTATGTAATCGTTAAGTTGTTATGATGAAAGATTATGTAATGGTTACGTTGTTATGATGAAAGTTTATGTAATGGTTAAGTTGTTATGATGAAAGATTATGTAATGGTTAAGTTGTTATGATGAAAGATTATGAAATGGTTAAGTTGTTATGATGAAAGATTATGAAATGGTTAAGTTGTTATGATTAGATATTATGTAATGTTTAAGTTGTTATGAATAAAGATTATGTAATGGTTTAAGTTGTTTTAACTAAAGGTTATGCAATGTTTACCTGTGAAGACTGTGTGTATGAATGACACTTACACTCCTGGTGTTCGCTGATTCAAGAGTATTCGAATATCTCTTGTATGGTGTTTTGAATATTGAATCTCTTTCTGTCAGTCGCAAGCGTGTTTCTGTCAAATGAATACTCACAAAAGTACGAAAGGAAATGGCAGTGAGGAAAAGCGGTCAAATGAATACTCATAAAAGTACGAAATGAAATGGCAGTGAGGAAAAGCAGTCAAATGAATACTCATAAAAGTACGAAATGAAATGGCAGTGAGGAAAAGCGGTCAAATGAATACTCATAAAAGTACGAAATGAAATGGCAGTGAGGAAAAGCAGTAAGTAGAGTCGTCAGGTAGAAGTCGTGCAAGCCTCGCCTTCCTCAGATCACCATCATCAGTGGGTATATACCTTAGTGCAGATCCTCAGCTCCCGAGCTGCTGGACCCCTCTGGCTGCCTGATGCTCTACCATCACTATGCTTCACTACAGCTTATGGTCATTAAGCCGGTGGTCAGAGCGCTATCTCCCCGCACCGAGCTTCATTATATATGGCCTGGTTCACCCCGATGGCCAGCCAGGCTACTTTTTTGTTGGGTGTTTTAGCTCTGTCGCGGTAAATGAGGTCCCCGTTTTCATCTGTTGATGGCCGTAACATGGTTCTCGGCACAGGTATTCCTTCCCTCATGTGGAGGATTATTCTAGACTGATTTTGTCTCGTGATTATTAAATCCCAACATTTGGTATTGATCGCAGCAATAACGAGTTAGTTAGGTTTGTTAGATCTAACGATTAGAGAGCTTGAAAAGGTCCTTAGGGCGATATTGGGTTGAACATTTTGTTGCTGTGGACGTTGGATTCATCGGCTCTTAAACAACAAAATAACATGAACAACTCACAAACATAAGATCACAAAAGACAAATGTGCCTCAGCCGGGTACGGGATTTGGAAGTAGAGATGTCTTCCCTATGGAAAGGCAGGTCTTCAGCTCCCGAAGGATGGGAACGGGCTCTTCAAATCGGTTGAACCTGCCTGTGTGCCATCTTATTGCCCTACATGTTGTCATACGAACAAGCACCCAAATGAAGATGACATCTTTATTGCGAGTTCAATTCATTGCCCAGATTTTCACCAGCTGAGTAACAATATTGCCCAGAATTTCATTAGATTCTGTTGTTAGAGGTTTTAGTTTTAAGAGTAGAAGGACACTCAAGAAAAACAGAAAATACAACTTTATCATATTTAGTTAATTATACGTTATGGTCTACGGCTCTGTCAGTAGCAAGCACTTCCACACAGAAGCCAGATTATGTAGCTCCGGAAACCGTACCTGAGGGAACATTCAACAGACCACACACTTGCGGCCATACATTCCTCCGTCTTGAATCCATCTTTGTAGAATTGGACGTATGACCCACAGTCTGCAGCGACTACATGACATCTCTTGCACACCTCAGTCTACGGTATTTTTGCCGACGTCAGGAGCCAGTTTGTCGCTATCCTAATCTCTCTTTGTCCCTATGGGACTTATTTATTCCTTCCCAGCGTGTTTACTTGTATATCCCAGCGTGTTTACTCCACTCATATGCAAGTAAGATCTGATTCTGGCATCAGAACACCGCACTTAAGATTTAATTCATCACGACCTAGCACGAGAGGAGGTACATTTGCCTCAACATGCAGTCGTGGAACTACTGCACGAGGAAGCTGCAAGGCACCCGCGCAAGGCAGTGTCTCAAGCATATGTTATGAATCGCATGCAGCCTCCTCAGAGTACAGGCGCTTGCCGAAGCATGCCCTCCGAGAGCCATTGTCTGAATTAGGTTGTCGGAGGGACTTGAACGCCATTATTCATGATTTCCTGTCCACTTCTTGATACAAACCTGAAATATTTTGCTACAATTTACAAAATACTCAACAAAATTTTTGCTATCCGATATATATGGGCAAAATTAACTTCCCGCTAATTCGAAAAGGTAAATAGATTCTCGTTAGTTGGGGTTTTAATTTCTCATGTAAAAACTTCAACACATGTAACTGGTGAAAACCTCAATCGCCACAGTAGCGGTGAGCGATGAACAGACTCAAGTGCAGCTTGAGTTTGTTCAGTCGGACACTGTGCGTTAGGGGAGGATCGCCATGTTACACTATTACCGGCATAAAGTGAGCATATAAGATTTCGAGGGACGGAAGAGCTGGAGACAACATATTATTGATTATAATATTAAATAGCATTGGTCTCAGAACGTTGCCTTACGGCGCCCAGTTCTCTTAGGGACATGTGCCTCAGATTACGTTAGATGTAACAGTTTTAACAGAAAATGTTCTTTACCTAGAAAATTGCCGCTGAAAATGAAAAAGATAACCTCATGAACCAATAGCTTAAAGTTTATTCAAGACTGAGCTATACCCTGTCGTCATCGGCTTTTTTATAGCTAAAATGTTCCAATTGAATAATGCTTTTTTAATTTATCTAAAACATTGTTTTACCTCCTTAGCACATTCACATCCAAAAGGCTCTCCTTTCCTTGGCTATCGGTTAATGCATAATTTGATAACACCAACTGTGCGTTTATTTTCTTATAGACAGTCCTCTTTCTTCAACTGATGGCAGTTGGCCGAGCTAGTGATGTTTAAGATCATCCTAGCGACTGTGTTTATTATGTGAACTGGGTCGTCTTTTGTGGTGAGTTGTGGTATGGCGAGTTACTTGTGTCTTCCTGAAACTTTCCTGGTGATGGACCAGACTTGACTGATGGGGTGTCATGATACGTAGCCAAGCGGGGATTCCCTCTTGGCTTGCCTTTATGTTCATGTTGCCGTGTGTCCTCGCTTGAGTGCATGCAACGAAGTTGGTTTCTGAGGACTCGTTGTCGAAAATCCTGCATCTCCCATTGCGGTCGCTCGGTGCAGCTCGGCAGTCTGGTGTTCACCAAGGAATTGTTGGGATGTTTGAAAGGAGAGGCTTCAGCAGCCGTGAGGATGGTGGTGGTTATATTGTGGACTTTTGTATTCATGTCATCTCCAGCCATATCTAAGACAGCCCGCCTTGCGAAAGACACCTACTCTGGTTTTTTATAGTTAATGGAAGGTGAGGATCGGTTCGTGACATTGGCGCATGTGTAAGACAGACAGACAAGAAAGTGATCGCATCCCATGGAGTCGCCATAAGCACTACCAGTGATATCGTTTCGTATATCTTACGAGAAAAACAGGTCGGTGGCTTGAGAATTTCCTGTCCGATTATCTACACGATTTACTCTGCCGTCGTTCAAAAGAATGTCGTCGAAAATGACGATAGAATTTACCATTTGTTTCCCTTCGAGAGCTTGTCCATATATACTCCCCCAGGACTAGTGATGAGTGTTGAAATCTCCCACAAATTATTTGTTTTCGTCGGGTATATGACTGGGGAGTGAACTGAACTCGTCAAGTACAGTGGAACCGAGGCAGTACATTGAACGCATGGCGAGGGACGTGTTATCAAACGTACTCTACATGCGACTGCATCCAGAGCAACATCTGAAGTTACTCTTTTAGGATGAGTTTTGATGTACGTGAATCAGTACCCCAGGCCCATCTCCGCTGTACGTGAATCAGTACCCCAGGCCCATCTCTGCTGTACGGATAATGGCTATCTAGAATAACAGAGTCTTCAGCAGAACTGTGTAAATTGGTCTCTTGAAGCTAACAAACGGATGGTCATCACATTCCATGTAAGAGTGTCCGTTGTGCTAACAAACGGATGGTCATCACACACCATGTAAGAGTGACCGTTGTGCTAACAAACGGATGGTCATCACACACCATGTAAGAGTGTCCGTTGTGCTAACAAACGGATGGTCATCACACACCATGTAAGAGTGACCGTTGTGATAACCCACACCCCGTTCCTCTAAAGCTCCACGGAATGACATTGAATTGGTTGGTTGAGGATTGACCTAACCGTTACTTGTTTGACCGTTTTAACTTTCATGAGCAGGTCACCGCTTGCCAGTTTCCTCACCATATCATCATCTCCAGCCGAGCCATCAATAACCTTCTCGATCATGAAGGGAGGGAGGGAAGTCGTTAAACAGGTTGCACGGAATTAGAGAGAAAAAAGAAATCAGCAATTTCCTGTTTTCTGTTATAAAAAAAAGAAGGTCGGTCACCATCTACGGCTTGGCATTGTCCATACTGATGGGCCTTCGCTCCAAACTCCACCAAGACAATGGTTTCTTTTTTCCCCCAACACTAAATTGTTCCCCTTAAAGAACAGAGAGAAAAAAGAAGAGGGAGCAAGTGGTGTGGCAGTAAAGTATCCCGCTAAGTAGAGTGAGCAGCACTCAATCTCTCGTAGAATTCAAAAGAGGATCGTTACACACACGACCTCCTTTCCCTACAGCCACAACGTCTCTCACTTAGGTAGCCGGGTTGAGCTTTCTAGCGGACACACACACACACACACACACACACACACACACACACACACACACCTCCCAACTGCGCAACCAGTTTTTTTTTTTTTTTCTTGTAAGACGTTACCACCGGCGGTCCGACAACATTAGCAGTTTGTAAAACACAAGAGCTGAGAATTTGCTACAGAAGAAAGAAAATGGGAATAACGTAAAGCGCTTCGCCCCGTAAGTCAGACAGAAGTTGGATGTTGACCTTTTAAAGTTCTTTGCGGAAATCCTTCATCACCGAACCATGTCGAGTGAAGGAAATTAGTGGTTAGTTGGGTCATTAGGGATCTAGTAGGCCTTTCGACTCCCAAGCTTCTGAAGGCCGACAGCCTCAAGTCGCCAATCGAAAACCTTTTGACTCCTTCGTTCAGGCGTTCGAGATTATTGTAAGACACACACACACACCCTCGCTCCATTTATAGCCCCTGGCGTTGACTATAATGGATGGTTGGATGTTGGTCTTGAGCGCGCAACGACCTGTAGAAGGTCGTTAAGCTGCTAAGCCATATTTATATCGGACTTGCAGGTCTCATAACTATCGTTTTGATACTGGGCGGGACGGCCAGAGCAGTGCAAACTATTATATAAATTATATAGATGACTGGTATGATGTCAGAGATGATAATATACATTTCATGATTTTGTTCATGAGTGAGATCAAGAATAATTGTAACAACTAATAATTTCTGACTACTGGCTTGGAAATAGTTTTAAGGTACAACTACATTATATGGTTGCTGTTTTATTATGTTTCTCCGAGATAAAACATCATGAAAAATGTGAAGTGTCACTATGTAACTTGGTTACAGGGACTAAGGTGCTGGCGTTCCTGGTGTGCAGGGTCTTATTACACAAGAGACGTGGAGGGTTAGTGTCCAGCGTTCCGCTGCCTTTGGTGGATGCCGATGGTGTTATTATAGACGTAAACGGACGATGAACCAGAACGCTTCAATACCAGGAACGGAACACTGTCCATGTAAACACTGTTGGATAACATGAAAAACATGCTACCAATACCTTTGTATTATTATCATTATTATTATTATTATTATTATTATTATTATGATTATTATTATTATTATTATTATTATTATTATTATTATTATTATTATTATTATTATTATTATTATTACTACTACTACTACTACTGATTAAGTACATTCAAGTATATTTATCGGAGATTAGGGTTAATTGTTACATTGTTCTTACACAACAAATACATACAGATCAATGAAAAATTTGTGTTTATTATATGGAAAAGAACATTCAGAACATTCAGCAACCATCACAAAGACATTCAAAGCACCCATATAGTCCCCGTGGCTAGTATAACGTACAACCTGCACACATTAAAGTCTTAAGTCCACGAAAATTGGTTGAGTGTGAGAATTCGAAGATTTGTCAGATGTTGAGGGAAATGTGAAAACATGATGACAAGAGATATCTGTAGATCCAGGTACATCTAGATGTGTACGACAACATTATCCTCCAAGTGCTAGTTTTATTCCTAGCTAATCTAAACTCAGGAGTATTGATAAAATGGACAAGCTGGATATGTATTCACAATCCACGAAGGGAGAAAAACTTTAAGAGACTGATAACTAACGCAATACATAATTATTGTCTTTAATTTGGTATCAGTAATTTATTTGCTGATATGTTTACATCCATTTGCTAGATTTAGGCAGTCCTTTTCCCCTGAAAAAAAGAGGAGGGAGGCCAAATTCCCTGCTGCTGTTGGAAGTGGACTGCCACGGGTCTGTCTGTGCTTCCTGTTGGCAAGCCTAAACGTTGTGTTTTAGTTTTTGCTTAAAAAAAGGTCAACAATTATTGTCAAACATAAGAACAATTCAAGACCCCCTGTAATCTCGATTACAGTCCTTGAGTCGCGTTTTTTCTCACTAAGGTAATGATAACACAGCTCGCCTCATTCCATCTTTACCACCATTGATAATGTTATCTGGCATTTGAATTCAGCACTCACTCTCGCTTCCTTCTAATGTGTGTTTCGAATCTATGGCAACTGGCTGTGGAATATCTTATGAAAAGAACTTTACTGGATTTTGCTTTCTGGTTCATGGCAGGTGTTTTACGTGATATTTGTGAGGACGAATTTGGCCGTAGTTTTGCTGTACCACGTCTGGTGTTTGACGGAATCAGTTACATGTTAACGTAAAGAAAAATCCGTTTTGAAGCACTGCTAAGCTGTGAGTTCTGTAAGTTCCAGGATTTGTCGAAATCTTAATCTGTTATGACTCTCTTCTATGTGGACAAAAATTATTTTTTTTTTACCATTGCGTCACAACTGAAGGAAATTTTCCCCCAGAGATTTTGCACCTTTCTCCATTCTCTGTTCAAAACTAGATTTTTATTTTCTAAATCTAACTTGATTTAGAGTGGTGGTTAGTACATTTTCCGTGGATCCATTAAAGGTTTATGTGTGGTGTTCTGGCCTGGAATACAATATCCAGGTGGTCGCCAGTCATTCCAGTCGTAGCGTTCGTCTGTCGCACGGCTGACCCACAAACAGAGGAGGCAGCAGGATATCTTGAGGAACTCCTCCGTCCATTCCGAAGACTATTTACACTCGAGGTACAGCTTCACATCCGTAGAGGCAAGACACTTCGATGAGAGCTATGCCATAACTTTGCTTCATTATGTGTCTCGGTGTATTATATTCAGACATAATACAGAGCATATTTCAAAACCAGACGTGATAAACAAACTCTAATTGATCCATGATCATCAGCGGCCTCCAATAAACGAAATTATACGATGACCCACAGGAAACAAAATCTGTGTTAACTAATGTAATCTGCTCAAATTATAGGATGTAAACCCCTTAGATTACATGGCCATAGACTATAATAGTCCATAGATCAAGGGGGTTTATAACAAAGCTATTTATAATCTGTTGATATGTAATATTGGATCTTCAAGACACGGTAACTGCGCTAAACGAGGCATTCCATTGCAACTCCTCACAGTCTTCCTCATTACCGCTCGTTCAACGGGCTTATGATGGTAGGGTTAATCATGTATGGGACATCAACGTTCCGTAATCAGTAGCATCTAGTTGATCACTGTACCTTTACTGGTGCAGATTATACGGCAGAATTGTATTAGTATGACAAGTACCATTTGATCGTCCAATCTCTGTATATTAGTTGTTGGATCTAATTTAACTGGGTGTAAATTACATCTCTCTTAAGTCAGACCTCTGCACATCGCGGAGCGGGGAAGCAAAATGGCATTCTTTTTTTCTTTTTTTTTTTTTGCAATGTCTCTAAACATCCCTCACCTTCTGCCGCCATGGCGTTGCAGAACAACGATACCATTCAACGCCGAAGCAACATGAACGTTTTAAATGTAGTCAAATCTCTCTCTCTCTCTCTCTCTCTCTCTCTCTCTCTCTCTCTCTCTCTCTCTCTCTCTCTCTCTCTCTCTCTCTCTCTCTCTCTCCCCTGTAAACCCTGCATGTTTGGGCAACGCGAAATGTGCTTCCAAAAGCTGGGTTGTCCTATACTTCCTGTAGCTGTGTTTGGGTCAGCCAGTAGCTCGCATGTCTAAGGTGGGTGTACATGCATCTTTCTCTTCGCCAGACTGGGATCAAGTGTTTTCCCGCTATGTTATTCCTCTCGCAATCACTTCCCCAACCCATCGCTGCCCCTCCATTGTGTTATTGCTCCCGTTTTTCTTATCCTAAGTTGCTGTTTCGAGCACCGCTCTCACCCACGTGTGTCCGAACACCGCTCTCACGAGCTGTGGACACGTGTGTCCGAGCACCTAAAAAGAAAAACCATAGCTCGTGGCAAACGATTGGCTGTTTCTTCCTGTGGTTTCTGTGTTGATACCGTCGCGACGAGGGTGGACCGTTATGATTCTACCCTTACAGCTAGCTTGTGGTCTGTCTTTCGTCTGTCATTCTCGCGATGACCCAAGCAGCTTTGAGCGTCAGGTCTGCAAACAGCTTTGTGAGTCAGGTCTGCAAACAGCTTTGTGAGTCAGGTCTGCAAACAGCTTTGTGAGTCAAGTCTGCAAACAATTTTGAGAGTCAGGTCTGCAAACAGCTTTGAGAGTCAGGTCTGCAAACAGCTTTGAGAGCCAGGTCTGCAGACAATTTTGAGAGTCAGGTCCGCAAACAATTTTGAGAGTCAAGGTCTGCAAACAGCTTTGTGAGTCAGGTCTCCAAACAGCTGTCAGAGTCAGGTATGCAAACAGCTTTGAGAGTCAGGTCTGCAAACAGCTTTGTGAGTCAGGTCTTCAAACAGCTTTCAGAGTCAGGTCTGCAAACAGCTTGGAGAGTCAGGTCTGCAAACAACTTTGAGAGTCAGGTCTGCAAACAGCTTTCAGAGTCAGGTCTGCAAACAGCTTTGTGACTCAGGTCTTCAAACAGCTTTCAGAGTCAGGTATGCAAACAGCTTTGAGAGTCAGGTTTGCAAACAACTTTGAGAGTCAGGTCTGCAAACAGCTTTGTGAGTCAGGTCTTCAAACAGCTTTCAGAGTCAGGTATGCAAACAGCTTTGAGAGTCAGGTCTGCAAACAACTTTGAGAGTCAGGTCTGCAAACACACGAGGCGTCCAACTAGACCCTTACCACATTTTGATCGAGTCATATTATTTCACCTATTTCGTCCGAAATGGACGTGACCGGGGCGTGTCAACCACCATATGAAGTAGTACGTTCGTTGTAGGCAGGAACAGCAGGCCTGGTAACGCTACGGTTGATGGAAAATGCTGACGATGACCTGAACTCACAACAGTTGTTGGAGGGAGTATGGTCATGCCGGAGCATTACAAGACAAACTGGCTTTGTAAACTGATTAAGACAATAAGTTGAAGTGCATGAAATAGAAAAAAATATGTAGAGGTATTTTGAATTATAGGTTTGTTTTTATGTCATGTTTTGATTACGAAAAACAGGATATATTTCTAAGGTAGATCAGAGCAAATTAAATACCATGATTGTGAGATGAAATTATTTTTCCTTGGTTATCAAAGGAAACTGCCGTAGGCCACTCTGGTTTTGCACTGCTCTTATATCTGGTTTTTCCTTGGTCTTATATAACGTGATATTGACAGAATATTCCCTATGCATCATGTTGGAATGGATGGGTTAAGTTAGGTTAGATATTTACTCTATGTCGCCGCTTGCCTGTGGCTCAGGGATTTTGAATGTCTGTAATATGACTCTGGTTTAAGACAACGAAGGAAGAAGGCAGGATGGCAGATGTATACCATGTGAGTGCCCGTCATTCATAAGGCCACACTTCGGAGATTCATGAGACCTTCACTGCATTCATAAGACCACATGACACTCAAACGGACATGCATGTCATAAGACCACACTTCATCCACGACTCATTTCGTAGACTCATACTTCATTCATAAGATCCTACGCCATTCACAGAATCAAGTCACTGACAGTGCCACGCGCGTCATTCACAAGACCGCACGCCACTCGCAAATCAAGTCAGTGAAGTGATGGGTCGGTCTCGGGTATCACACAGTGTGTCAGCTTCCGTCGCCGTATTAGGTTGGAATGTTGTGGAGCTTACGAAAGAAGAAACCGAACGAATTCGTCCCACAAGAGTCACTTATCATACGTATGTGCTCGGCTTACGCCATCTACGACAATGACGTCAAACGAGGCGCTTGCTGTCAGCTGGGGAATTGACCAACCGCACTTGCTGCTGACGCACTCCTCAAACTTTCCGCCCCTGACATAGAAAACGTGCGCTCGAGCACTTTCGCAATGCCTGCGGCTTCGTGGGTATATCGCAACGTGTCCTCACCCACACGAAATATGGTGGCACGTGTGGGTGATTCGGGGAACCATCATCTCTAATTGTTCGGTAATTATTACCACGCTCGCTGGATGTTGTAATATCAAGAACTTTGATTGTAAGGCAGAAGGTTGCATGGATTGTTGTTCCCCCGGTGGGCGGCCGCCTTCCTAGAATTCTAGAACCGGAACCCGAGCGGCGTTGGGGCGGACTAGGACCTGCCAACCTTGGGGTCTGGTGCCGCTGGCGTCGCGGCTGCGGCGGAGGCGTCCGATGACGGAGCAACCACCTCTGAGGACAGGTCGTGGTGGCGATGCCTGGGAGAAGGGAACCAGAACACTCCTCCTCCCGTCAGACCCGTGTATTACATCCGTGTATGTAGTAGAGTGGAGGAGACCTGCCTGAGGAAGTTAACCCACAGGATGAGGTCAAACTTGCACACGTGGAGGTTACAGAAAACGTGTCTCACCTCATCCGCTTTGGTCTTACCCATTAAATGGCTTCCCGTGAGCTCTAGATCCCAGTTAATGATTAATTTCTTGATTCTCAGCTCACCTTTTCTATTTCATATATATATATATATATATATATATATATATATATATATATATATATATATATATATATATATATATATATATATATATATATATTTTTTTTTTTTTTTTTTTTTTTATACTTTGTCGCTGTCTCCCGCGTCTGCGAGGTAGCGCAAGGAAACAGACGAAAGAAATGGCCCAACCCCCCCCCCCCCATACACATGTACATACACGCGTCCACACACGCAAATATACATACCTACACAGCTTTCCACTTCTTCCACACACTTTACCAAACTCAGTCACCAGCTTCTGCAGTTTCTCACATGAATCAGCCACCAGCGCTGTATCATCAGCGAACAACAACTGACTCACTTCCCAAGCTCTCTCATCCCCAACAGACTTCATACTTGCCCCTCTTTCCAAAACTCTTGCATTTACCTCCCTAACAACCCCATCCATAAACAAATTAAACAACCATGGAGACATCACACACCCCTGCCGCAAACCTACATTCACTGAGAACCAATCACTTTCCTCTCTTCCTACACGTACACATGCCTTACATCCTCGATAAAAACTTTTCACTGCTTCTAACAACTTTCCTCCCACACCATATATTCTTAATACCTTCCACAGAGCATCTCTATCAACTCTATCATATGCCTTCTCCAGATCCATAAATGCTACATACAAATCCATTTGCTTTTCTAAGTATTTCTCACATACATTCTTCAAAGCAAACACCTGATCCACACATCCTCTACCACTTCTGAAACCACACTGCTCTTCCCCAATCTGATGCTCTGTACATGCCTTCACCCTCTCAATCAATACCCTCCCATATAATTTACCAGGAATACTCAAAAACTTATACCTCTGTAATTTGAGCACTCACTCTTATCCCCTTTGCCTTTGTACAATGGCACTATGCACGCATTCCGCCAATCCTCAGGCACCTCACCATGAGTCATACATACATTAAATAACCTTACCAACCAGTCAATAATACAGTCACCCCCTTTTTTAATAAATTCCACTGCAATGCCATCCAAACCTGCTACCTTGCCGGCTTTCATCTTCCGCAAAGCTTTTACTACCTCTTCTCTGTTTACCAAATCATTTTCCCTAACCCTCTCACTTTGCATACCACCTCGACCAAAACACCCTATATCTGCCACTCTATCATCAAACACATTCAACAAACCTTCAAAATACTCACTCCATCTCCTTCTCACATCACCACTACCTGTTATCACCTCCCCATTTGCGCCCTTCACTGAAGCTCCCATTTGCTCCATTGTCTTACGCACTTTATTTACCTCCTTCCAGAACATTTTTTTATTCTCCGTAAAATTTAATGATACTCTCTCACCCCAACTCTCATTTGCCCTTTTTTTTCACCTCTTGCACCTTTCTCTTGACCTCCTGTCTCTTTCTTTTATACATCTCCCACTCAATTGCATTTTTTCCCTGCAAAAATCGTCCAAATGCCTCTCTCTTCTCTTTCACTAATACTCTTACTTCTTCATCCCACCACTCACTACCCTTTCTAATCAACCCACCTCCCACTCTTCTCATGCCACAAGCATCTTTTGCGCAATCCATCACTGATTCCCTAAATACATCCCATTCCTCCCCCACTCCCCTTACTTCCATTGTTCTCACCTTTTTCCATTCTGTACTCAGTCTCTCCTGGTACTTCCTCACACAGGTCTCCTTCTCAAGCTCACTTACTCTCACCACCCTCTTTACCCCAACATTCACTCTTCTTTTCTGAAAACCCATACAAATCTTCACCTTAGCCTCCACAAGATAATGATCAGACATCCCTCCAGTTGCACCTCTCAGCACATTAACATCCAAAAGTCTCTCTTTCGCACGCCTGTCAATTAACACGTAATCCAATAACGCTCTCTGGCCATCTCTCCTACTTACATAAGTATACTTATGTATATCTCGCTTTTTAAACCAGGTATTCCCAATCATCAGTCCTTTTTCAGCACATAAATCTACAAGCTCTTCACCATTTCCATTTACAACACTGAACACCCCATGTATACCAATTATTCCCTCAACTGCCACATTACTCACCTTTGCATTCAAATCAAATTTGAATGCATATATATATATATATATATATATATATATATATATGACAACCACGAGAAAAATGAGAAAGTATGTCACAAGTGCATTTTCGTGTAATAATTGTGTTTTTTTTTTCCCTCTTGTGGTCGTCAGCATATATTACATCACTCACTCCACTGTGACATACTAATATATATATATATATATATATATATATATATATATATATATATATATATATATATATATATATATATATATATATATATATTTATTTATTTATTCATTTTGCTTTGTCGCTGTCTCCCGCGTTAGCGAGGTAGCACAAGGAAACAGACGAAAGAATGGCCCAACCCGCCCACATACACATGTATATACATACACGTCCACACTCGCAAATATACATACCTATACATCTCAATGTACACACACACACACACACACACACACACATATATATATATATATATATATATATATATATATATATATATATATATATATATATATAGGGAGCGGGGGGTTGGAAATCCTCCCCTCTCATTTTTTGATTTTCCAAAGGAAGGAACAGAGAAGGTGGCCAAGTGGGGATTTCCCTCAAAGGCTCAGTCTTCTGTTCCTAAAGCTACCTCGCTAATGCGGGAAATGGCGAATAGTATGAAAAGAAAAAAAAGATATATATATATATATATATATATATATATATATATATATATATATATATATATATATATATATATATATATATATACACAGACATATACATATATACACATGTACATAATTCATACTGTCTGCCTTTATTTGTTCCCATCGCCACCTCGCCACACATGGAATAACAACCCCCTCCCCCCCTCATGTGTGCGAGGTAGCGCTAGGAAAGACACCAAAGGCCCCATTCGTTCACACTCAGTCTCTAGCTGTCATGTAATAATATATATCCTCTCTTCCTACACGTACACATGCCTTACATCCTCGATAAAAACTTTTCACTGCTTCTAACAACTTGCCTCCCACACCATATATTCTTAATACCTTCCACAGAGCATCTCTATCAACTCTATCATATGCCTTCTCCAGATCCATAAATGCTACATACAAATCCATTTGCTTTTCTAAGTATTTCTCACATACATTCTTCAAAGCAAACACCTGATCCACACATCCTCTACCACTTCTGAAACCACACTGCTCTTCCCCAATCTGATGCTCTGTACATGCCTTCACCCTCTCAATCAATACCCTCCCATATAATTTACCAGGAATACTCAAAAACTTATACCTCTGTAATTTGAGCACTCACTCTTATCCCCTTTGCCTTTGTACAATGGCACTATGCACGCATTCCGCCAATCCTCAGGCACCTCACCATGAGTCATACATACATTAAATAACCTTACCAACCAGTCAATAATACAGTCACCCCCTTTTTTAATAAATTCCACTGCAATGCCATCCAAACCTGCTACCTTGCCGGCTTTCATCTTCCGCAAAGCTTTTACTACCTCTTCTCTGTTTACCAAATCATTTTCCCTAACCCTCTCACTTTGCATACCACCTCGACCAAAACACCCTATATCTGCCACTCTATCATCAAACACATTCAACAAACCTTCAAAATACTCACTCCATCTCCTTCTCACATCACCACTACCTGTTATCACCTCCCCATTTGCGCCCTTCACTGAAGCTCCCATTTGCTCCATTGTCTTACGCACTTTATTTACCTCCTTCCAGAACATTTTTTTATTCTCCGTAAAATTTAATGATACTCTCTCACCCCAACTCTCATTTGCCCTCTTTTTCACCTCTTGCACCTTTCTCTTGACCTCCTGTCTCTTTCTTTTATACATCTCCCACTCAATTGCATTTTTTCCCTGCAAAAATCGTCCAATCTTACTTCTTCATCCCACCACTCACTACCCTTTCTAATCAACCCACCTCCCACTCTTCTCATGCCACAATCATCTTTTGCGCAATCCATCACTGATTTCCTAAATACACCCCATTCCAACCTCACTCCCCTTACTTCCATTGTTCTCACCTTTTTCCATTCTGTACTCAGTCTCTCCTGGTACTTCCTCACACAAGTCTCCTTCCCAAGCTCGCTTACTCTCACCACCCTCTTCACCCCAACATTCACTCTTCTTTTCTGGAAACCCATACAAATCTTCACCTTAGCCTCCACAAGATAATGATCAGACATCCCTCCAGTTGCACCTCTCAGCACATTAACATCCAAAAGTCTCTCTTTCGCGCGCCTGTCAATTAACACGTAATCCAATAACGCTCTCTGGCCATCTCTCCTACTTACATACGTATACTTATGTATATCTCGCTTTTTAAACCAGGTATTCCCAATCACCAGTCCTTTTTCAGCACATAAATCTACAAGCTCTTCACCATTTCCATTGGTTCTCAGTGAATGTAGGTTTGCGGCAGGGGTGTGTGATGTCTCCATGGTTGTTTAATTTGTTTATGGATGGGGTTGTTAGGGAGGTGAATGCAAGAGTTTTGGAAAGAGGGGCAAGTATGAAGTCCGTTGGGGATGAGAGAGCTTGGGAAGTGAGTCAGTTGTTGTTCGCTGATGATACAGCGCTGGTGGCTGATTCATGTGAGAAACTGCAGAAGCTGGTGACTGAGTTTGGTTAAGTGTGTGAAAGAAGAAAGTTAAGAGTAAATGTGAATAAGAGCAAGGTAATTAGGTACAGTAGGGTTGAGGGTCAAGTCAATTGGGAGGTAAGTTTGAATGGAGAAAAACTGGAGGAAGTAAAGTGTTTTAGATATCTGGGAGTGGATCTGGCAGCGGATGGAACCATGGAAGCGGAAGTGGGTCATAGGGTGGGGGAGGGGGCGAAAATCCTGGGAGCCTTGAAGAATGTGTGGAAGTCGAGAACATTATCTCGGAAAGCAAAAATGGGTATGTTTGAAGGAATAGTGGTTCCAACAATGTTGTATGGTTGCGAGGCGTGGGCTATGGATAGAGTTGTGCGCAGGAGGATGGATGTGCTGGAAATGAGATGTTTGAGGACAATGTGTGGTGTGAGGTGGTTTGATCGAGTAAATAACGTAAGGGTAAGAGAGATGTGTGGAAATAAAAAGAGCGTGGTTGAGAGAGCAGAAGAGGGTGTTTTGAAATGGTTTGGGCACATGGAGAGAATGAGTGAGGAAAGATTGACCAAGAGGATATATGTGTCGGAGGTGGAGGGAACGAGGAGAAGTGGGAGACCAAATTGGAGGTGGAAAGATGGAGTGAAAAAGATTTTGTGTGATCGGGGCCTGAAGATGCAGGAGGGTGAAAGGAGGGCAAGGAATAGAGTGAATTGGATCGATGTGGTATACCGGGGTTGACGTGCTGTCAGTGGATTGAATCAGGGCATGTGAAGCGTCTGGGGTAAGCCATGGAAAGCTGTGTAGGTATGTATATTTGCGTGTGTGGACGTATGTATATACATGTGTATGGGGGTGGGTTGGGCCATTTCTTTCGTCTGTTTCCTTGCGCTACCTCGCAAACGCGGGAGACAGCGACAAAGCCCCAAAAAAAAAAAAAAATATATATATATATATATAGAGAGAGAGAGAGAGAGACTTTTGGATGTTAATGTGCTGAGAGGTGCAACTGGAGGGATGTCTGATCATTATCTTGTGGAGGCTAAGGTGAAGATTTGTATGGGTTTTCAGAAAAGAAGAGTGAATGTTGGGGTGAAGAGGGTGGTGAGAGTAAGTGAGCTTGGAAAGGAGACTTGTGTGAGGAAGTACCAGGAGAGACTGAGTACAGAATGGAAAAAGGTGAGAACAATGGAAGTAAGGGGAGTGGGGGAGGAATGGGATGTATTTAGGGAATCAGTGATGGTTTGCGCAAAAGATGCTTGTGGCATGAGAAGAGTGGGAGGTGGGTTGATTAGAAAGGGTAGTGAGTGGTGGGATGAAGAAGTAAGAGTATTAGTGAAAGAGAAGAGAGAGGCATTTGGACGATTTTTGCAGGGAAAAAATGCAATTGAGTGGGAGATGTATAAAAGAAAGAGACAGGAGGTCAAGAGAAAGGTGCAAGAGGTGAAAAAAAGGGCAAATGAGAGTTGGGGTGAGAGAGTATCATTAAATTTTAGGGAGAGTAAAAAGATGTTCTGGAAGGAGGTAAATAAAGTGCGTAAGACAAGGGAGCAAATGGGAACTTCAGTGAAGGGCGCAAATGGGGAGGTGATAACAAGTAGTGGTGATGTGAGAAGGAGATGGAGTGAGTATTTTGAAGGTTTGTTGAATGTGTTTGATGATAGAGTGGCAGATATAGGGTGTTTTGGTCGAGGTGGTGTGCAAAGTGAGAGGGTTAGGGAAAATGATTTGGTAAACAGAGAAGAGGTAGTAAAAGCTTTGCGGAAGATGAAAGCCGGCAAGGCAGCAGGTTTGGATGGTATTGCAGTGGAATTTATTAAAAAAGGGGGTGACTGTATTGTTGACTGGTTGGTAAGGTTATTTAATGTATGTATGACTCATGGTGAGGTGCCTGAGGATTGGCGGAATGCGTGCATAGTGCCATTGTACAAAGGCAAAGGGGATAAGAGTGAGTGCTCAAATTACAGAGGTATAAGTTTGTTGAGTATTCCTGGTAAATTATATGGGAGGATATTGATTGAGAGGGTGAAGGCATGTACAGAGCATCAGATTGGGGAAGAGCAGTGTGGTTTCAGAAGTGGTAGAAGATGTGTGGATCAGGTGTTTGCTTTGAAGAATATATGTGAGAAATACTTAGAAAAGCAAATGGATTTGTATGTAGCATTTATGGATCTGGAGAAGGCATATGATAGAGTTGATAGAGATGCTCTGTGGAAGGTATTAAGAATATATGGTGTGGGAGGCAAGTTGTTAGAAGCAGTGAAAAGTTTTTATCGAGGATGTAAGGCATGTGTACGTGTAGGAAGAGAGGAAAGTGATTGGTTCTCAGTGAATGTAGGTTTGCGGCAGGGTGTGTGATGTCTCCATGGTTGTTTAATTTGTTTATGGATGGGGTTGTTAGGGAGGTGAATGCAAGAGTTGAAGAGGGGCAAGTATGAAGTCTGTTGGGGATGAGAGAGCTTGGGAAGTGAGTCAGTTGTTGTTCGCTGATGATACAGCGCTGGTGGCTGATTCATGTGAGAAACTGCAGAAGCTGGTGACTGAGTTTGGTAAAGTGTGTGAAAGAAGAAAGTTAAGAGTAAATGTGAATAAGAGCAAGGTTATTAGGTACAGTAGGGTTGAGGGTCAAGTCAATTGGGAGGTAAGTTTGAATGGAGAAAAACTGGAGGAAGTGAAGTGTTTTAGATATCTGGGAGTGGATCTGGCAGCGGATGGAACCATGGAAGCGGAAGTGGATCATAGGGTGGGTGAGGGGGCGAAAATTCTGGGAGCCTTGAAGAATGTGTGGAAGTCGAGAACATTATCTCGGAAAGCAAAAATGGGTATGTTTGAAGGAATAGTGGTTCCAACAATGTTGTATGGTTGCGAGGCGTGGGCTATGGATAGAGTTGTGCGCAGGAGGATGGATGTGCTGGAAATGAGATGTTTGAGGACAATGTGTGGTGTGAGGTGGTTTGATCGAGTAAGTAACGTAAGGGTAAGAGAGATGTGTGGAAATAAAAAGAGCGTGGTTGAGAGAGCAGAAGAGGGTGTTTTGAAATGGTTCGGGCACATGGAGAGAATGAGTGAGGAAAGATTGACCAAGAGAATATGTGTGTCGGAGGTGGAGGGAACGAGGAGAAGAGGGAGACCAAATTGGAGGTGGAAAGATGGAGTGAAAAAGATTTTGTGTGATCGGGGCCTGAGCATGCGGGAGGGTGAAAGGAGGGCAAGGAATAGAGTGAATTGGAGCGATGTGGTATACCGGGGTTGACGTGCTGTCAGTGGATTGAATCAAGGCATGTGAAGCGTCTGGGGTAAACCATGGAAAGCTGTGTAGGTATGTATATTTGCGTGTGTGGACGTATGTATATACATGTATATGGGGGTGGGTTGGGCCATTTCTTTCGTCTGTTTCCTTGCGCTACCTCGCAAACGCGGGAGACAGCGACAAAGCAAAAAAAAAATAAAAAAAAAAAAATAGATATATATATATATATATATATATATATATATATATATATATATATATATATATATATATATATATATATATATATATATATATATATATATATATATACATATATATCTTTCAAGCTATTCGCCATTTCCCGCGTTAGCGAGGTAGCGTTAACAACAGAGGACTGGGCCTTTGAGGGAATATCCTCACCTGGCCCCTTTCTCTGTTCCTTCCTTTGGAAAAATTAAAAAAAAATGATGAGAGGGGAGGATTTCCAGCCCCCGCTCCCTCCCCTTTTAGTCGCCTTCTACGACACGCATGGAACACGTGGGAAGTATTCTTTCTCCCCTATCCCCAGGGATATATATATATATATATATATATTTTTTTTTTTTTTATACTATTCCCCATTTCCCGCTTTAGCGAGGTAGCGTTAAGAATAGAGGACTGGGCCTTTGAGGGAATATCCTCACCTGGCCCCCTTCTCTGTTCCTTCTTTTGGAAAATTAAAAAAAAATGAGAGGGGAGGATTTCCAGCCCCCCGCTCCCTTCCCTTTTAGTCGCCTTCTACGACACGCAGGGAATACGTTGGAAGTATTCTTTTTCCCCTATCCCCAGGTATAATATATATATATATATATATATATATATATATATATATATATATATATATATATATATATATATATATATATATATATATATATATATATATATATTTATTTATTTATTTATTTTTTTTATTATACTTTGTCGCTGTCTCCCGCGTTTGCGAGGTAGCGCAAGGAAACAGACGAAAGAAATGGCCCAACCCCCCCCATACACATGTATATACATACGTCCACACACGCAAATATACATACCTACACAGCTTTCCATGATTTACCCCAGACGCTTCACATGCCCTAATTCAATCCACTGACAGCACGTCAACCCCGGTATACCACATCGATCCAATGCACTCTATTCCTTGCCCTCCTTTCACCCTTCTGCATGTTCAGGCCCCGATCACACAAAATCTTTTTCACTCCATCTTTCCACCTCCAATTTGGTCTCCCACTTCTCCTCGTTCCCTCCATCTCCGACACATATATCCTCTTGGTCAATCTTTTCTCACTCATTCTCTCCATGTGCCCAAACCATTTCAAAGCACCCTCTTCTGCTCTCTCAACCACGCTCTTTTTATTTCCACACATCTCTCTTACCCTTACGTTACTTACTCGATCAAACCACCTCACACCACACATTGTCCTCAAACATCTCATTTCCAGCACATCCATCCTCCTGCGCACAACTCTATCCATAGCCCACGCCTCGCAACCATATAACATTGTTGGAACCACTATTCCTTCAAACATACCCATTTTTGCTTTCCGAGATAATGTTCTCGAATTCCACACATTCTTCAAGGCTCCCAGGATTTTCGCCCCCTCCCCCACACTATGATCCACTTCCGCTTCCATGGGTCCATCGGCTGCCAGATCCACTCCCAGATATTTAAAACACTTTACTTCCTCCAGTTTTTCTCCATTCAAACTTACCTCTCAATTGACTTGACCCTCAACCCTACTGTACCTAATAACCTTGATCTTATTCACATTTACTCTTAACTTTCTTCTTTCACACACTTTACCAAACTCAGTCACCAGCTTCTGCAGTTTCTCACATGAATCAGCCACCAGCGCTGTATCATCAGCGAACAACAACTGACTCGCTTCCTAAGCTTTCTCATCCCCAACAGACTTCATACTTGCCCCTCTTTCCAAAACTCTTGCATTCACCTCCCTAACAACCCCATCCATAAACAAATCATATCACACACCCCTGCCGCAAACCTATATTCACTGAGAACCAATCACTTTCCTCTCTTCCTACACGTACACATGCCTTATATCCTCGATAAAAACTTTTCACTGCTTCTAACAACTTGCCTCCCACACCATATATTCTTAATACCTTCCACAGAGCATTTCTATCAACTCTATCATATGCCTTCTCCAGATCCATAAATGCTACATACAAATCCATTTGCTTTTCTAAGTATTTCTCACATACATTCTTCAAAGCAAACACCTGATCCACACATCCTCTACCACTTCTGAAACCACACTGCTCTTCCCCAATCTGATGCTCTGTACATGCCTTCACCCTCTCAATCAATACCCTCCCATATAATTTACCATGAATACTCAACAAACTTATACCTCTGTAATATGAGCACTCACTCTTATCCCCTTTGCCTTTGTACAATGGCACTATGCACGCATTCCGCCAATCCTCAGGCACCTCACCATGAGTTATACATACATTAAATAACCTTACCAACCAGTCAATAATACAGTCACCTCCTTTTTTAATAGATTCCACTGCAATACCATCCAAACCTGCCTTGCCGGCTTTCATCTTCCGCAAAGCTTTTACTACCTCTTCTCTGTTTACCAAATCATTTTCCCTAACCCTCTCACTTTGCACACCACCTCGACCAAAACACCCTGTATCTGCCACTCTATCATCAAACACATTCAACAAACCTTCAAAATACCCACTCCATCTCCTTCTCACATCACCACTACTTGTTATCACCTCCCCATTTGCGCCCTTCACTGAAGTTCCCATTTGCTCCCTTGTCTTACGCACTTTATTTACCTCCTTCCAGAACATTTTTTTATTCTTCCTAAAATTTAATGATACTCTTTCACCCCAACTCTCATTTGCCCTCTTTTTCACCTCTTGCACCTTTCTCTTGACCTTCTGTCTCTTTCTTTTATACATCTCCCAGTCAATTGCATTTTTTCCCTGCAAAAATCGTCCAAATGCCTCTCTCTTCTCTTTCACTAATAATCTTACTTCTTCATCCCACCACTCACTACCCTTTCTAATCAACCCACCTCCCACTCTTCTCATGCCACAAGCATCTTTTGCTTGTGGCATATATATATACATATATATATATATATATATATATATATATATATATATATATATATATATATATATATATATATATATATATGAGTGGTGAGAGTAAGTGAGCTTGAGAAGGAGACCTGTGTGAGGAAGTACCAGGAGAGACTGAGTACAGAATGGAAAAAGGTGAGAACTATGGAAGCAAGGGGAGTGGGGGAGGAATGGGATGTATTTAGGGAATCAGTGATGGATTGCGCAAAAGATGCTTGTGGCATGAGAAGAGTGGGAGGTGGGTTGATTAGAAAGGGTAGTGAGTGGTGGGATGAAGAAGTAAGAGTATTAGTGAAAGAGAAGAGAGAGGCATTTGGACGATTTTTGCAGGGAAAAAATGCAAATGAGTGGGAGATGTATAAAAGAAAGAGACAGGAGGTCAAGAGAAAGGTGCAAGAGGTGAAAAAAGGGCAAATGAGAGTTGGGGTGAGAGAGTATCATTAAATTTTAGGGAGAATAAAAAGATGTTCTGGAAGGAGGTAAATAAAGTGCGTAAGACAAGGGAGCAAATGGGAACTTCAGTGAAGGGCGCAAATGGGGAGGTGATAACAAGTAGTGGTGATGTGAGAAGGAGATGGAGTGAGTATTTTGAAGGTTTGTTGAATGTGTTTGATGATAGAGTGGCAGATATAGGGTGTTTTGGTCGAGGTGGTGTGCAAAGTGAGAGGGTTAGGGAAAATGATTTGGTAAACAGAGAAGAGGTAGTGAAAGCTTTGCGGAAGATGAAAGCCGGCAAGGCAGCAGGTTTGGATGGTATTGCAGTGGAATTTATTAAAAAAGGGGGTGACTGTATTGTTGACTGGTTGGTAAGGTTATTTAATGTATGTATGACTCGTGGTGAGGTGCCTGAGGATTGGCGGAATGCGTGCATAGTGCCATTGTACAAAGGCAAAGGGGATAAGAGTGAGTGCTCAAATTACAGAGGTATAAGTTTGTTGAGTATTCCTGGTAAATTATATGGGAGGGTATTGATTGAGAGGGTGAAGGCATGTACAGAGCATCAGATTGGGGAAGAGCAGTGTGGTTTCAGAAGTGGTAGAGGATGTGTGGATCAGGTGTTTGCTTTGAAGAATGTATGTGAGAAATACTTAGAAAAGCAAATGGATTTGTATGTAGCATTTATGGATCTGGAGAAGGCATATGATAGAGTTGATAGAGATGCTCTGTGGAAAGTATTAAGAATATATGGTGTGGGAGGAAAGTTGTTAGAAGCAGTGAAAAGTTTTTATCGAGGATATAAGGCATGTGTACGTGTAGGAAGAGAGGAAAGTGATTGGTTCTCAGTGAATGTAGGTTTGCGGCAGGGGTGTGTGATGTCTCCATGGTTATTTAATTTGTTTATGGATGGGGTTGTTAGGGAGGTGAATGCAAGAGTTTTGGAAAGAGGGGCAAGTTGAAGTCTGTTGGGGATGAGAGAGCTTGGGAAGTGAGTCAGTTGTTGTTCGCTGATGATACAGCGCTGGTGGCTGATTCATGTGAGAAACTGCAGAAGCTGGTGACTGAGTTTGGTAAAGTGTGTGGAAGAAGAAAGTTAAGAGTAAATGTGAATAAGAGCAAGGTTATTAGGTACAGTAGGGTTGAGGGTCAAGTCAATTGGGAGGTGAGTTTGAATGGAGAAAAACTGGAGGAAGTGAAGTGTTTTATATATCTGGGAGTGGATCTGGCAGCGGATGGAACCATGGAAGCGGAAGTGGATCATAGGGTGGGGGAGGGGGCGAAAATTCTGGGGGCCTTGAAGAATGTGTGGAAGTCGAGAACATTATCTCGGAAAGCAAAAATGGGTATGTTTGAAGGAATAGTGGTTCCAACAATGTTGTATGGTTGCGAGGCGTGGGCTATGGATAGAGTGGTGCGCAGGAGGATGGATGTGCTGGAAATGAGATGTTTGAGGACAATGTGTGGTGTGAGGTGGTTTGATCGAGTGAGTAAGGTAAGGGTAAGAGAGATGTGTGGAAATAAAAAGAGCGTGGTTGAGAGAGCAGAAGAGGGTGTTTTGAAGTGGTTTGGGCACATGGAGAGGATGAGTGAAGAAAGATTGACCAAGAGGATATATGTGTCGGAGGTGGAGGGAGCAAGGAGAAGAGGGAGACCAAATTGGAGGTGGAAAGATGGAGTGAAAAAGATTTTGTGTGATCGGGGCCTGAACATACAGGAGGGTGAAAGGAGGGCAAGGAATAGAGTGAATTGGATCGATGTGGTATACCGGGGTTGACGTGCTGTCAGTGGATTGAATCAAGGCATGTGAAGCGTCTGGGGTAAACCATGGAAAGCTGTGTAGGTATGTATATTTGCGTGTGTGGACGTATGTATATACATGTGTATGGGGGGGTTGGGCCATTTCTTTCGTCTGTTTCCTTGCGCTACCTCGCAAGCGCGGGAGACAGCGACAAAGTAAAAAAAAAAAAAAAAATATATATATATATATATATATATATATATATATATATATATATATATATATATATATATATATATATATATATATATCTGGTTTTGGAAAGAGAGGCAAGTATGCAGTCTGTCGTGGATGAGAGAGCTCGGGAAGTGAGTCAGTTGTTGTTCGCTGATGATACAGCGCTGGTGGCTGATTCATGTGAGAAACTGCAGATGCTGGTGACTGAGTTTGGTAAAGTGTGTGAAAGAAGAAAGTTAAGAGTAAATGTAAATAAGAGCAAGGTTATTAGGTACAGTAGGGTTGAGAGTCAAGTCAATAGGGAGGTAAGTTTGAATGGAGAAAAACTGGAGGAAGTAAAGTGTTTTAGATATCTTGGAGTGGATCTGGCAGCGGATGGAACCATGGAAGCGGAAGTGAATCATAGGGTGGGGGAGGGGGCGAAAATCCTGGGAGCCTTGAAGAATGTGTGGAAGTCGAGAACATTATCTCGGAAAGCAAAAATGGGTATGTTTGAAGGAATAGTGGTTCCAACAATGTTGTATGGTTGCGAGGCGTGGGCTATGGATAGAGTTGTGCGCAGGAGGATGGATGTGCTGGAAATGAGATGTTTGAGGACAATGTGTGGTGTGAGGTGGTTTGATCGAGTAAGTAATGTAAGGGTAAGAGAGATGTGTGGAAATAAAAAGAGCGTGGTTGAGAGAGCAGAAGAGGGTGTTTTGAAATGGTTTGGGCACATGGAGAGAATGAGTGAGGAAAGATTGACCAAGAGGGTATATGTGTCGGAGGTGGAGGGAACGAGGAGAAATGGGAGACCAAATTGGAGTTGGAAAGATGGAGTGAAAAAGATTTTGAGTGATCGGGGCCTGAACATGCAGGAGGGTGAAAGGCAGGCAAGGAATAGAGTGAATTGGATTGATGTGGTATACCGGGGTCGACGTGCTGTCAATGGATTGAATCAGGGCATGTGGAGCGTCTGGGGTAAAGCATGGAAAATTCTGTGGGGCCTGGATGTGGAAAGGGAGCTGTGGTTTCGGGCATTATTACATGACAGCTAGAGACTGAGTGTGAACGAATAAGGCCTTTGTGTTCTTTTCCTAGCGCTACCTCGCACACATGAGGGGGAAGGGGGATGTTATTCCATGTGTGGCGAGGTGGCGATGGGAATAAATAAAGGCAGACAGTATGAATTATGTACATGTGTATATATGTATATGTCTGTGTGTGTATATGTATGTGTACATTGAGATGTATAGGTATGTATATTTGCGTGTGTGGACGTGTATGTATATACATGTGTATGGGGGTGGGTTGGGCCATTTCTTTCGTCTGTTCCTTGCGCTACCTCGCAAACGCGGGAGACAGCGACAAAGCAAAATAAAGATAATAATATATCCGGTATGTAAGGTATTTCTGGAACACAGTGATGAAAATTAATGTCTGTATGTATAATCACAGATAATTACACCGACTTGGGAAAACAAAATTCACCAGTGAAATACGTTCTTTTGTTATCGTTCTTACATAAGACAGGTCAGGGATTGTGCAGTAAGTTATAAGGAAGACGTGTTGCGTCCTCGCTGTATGAATCATGTGTAATTGCTCTTTTAAAGATAACTATGACATAAAGGTGATGAATAGGTGTCGTAAACATATTCAGATGGTACGTTAGGGGCTCTGGTTTGATGATGTATGGTGCCATGGGCTGGCAGGTATTAATTTGACATCATTAATCTTTGCGTGCAAGTTACAGTGTCTGTAGGATTATAGTGATTATTTCCATCCTTGGTTCATTATGTCCTCGGTTGGCCATTTGACTTCGAGCAATGTAGTACATTACTGCTCGCTCATTCGACACACGCTAAGTGCCTCGCATTTCACAAAAGTCAGCCTTGTTGATCAGTCTGGTAGAAAGTGTTATGGCAGCAGTTGGAGTATTCATCATTAGCAAAAAGAAATTCTGGTTTTCCACGATTAGTTTACGTATGATATGCATAGTGAAAGTGTCTGTTGTCTTACAATGATCCCTAACGCTTGCAGGTGTTGAAGATTTTCTTCTTTTTTTTTTTCAATTTGTGGACGAATCTTGAAGTTGACGGCTTTAGAAACCCGACAGACGGACGATAAGCTTGAAGCCAATGCAACCAACCTTAGTGGGGTTGGATCCGGCAAGCCAACCTGAAGTTGATGCTCAGTACAGTCAAACGTTTTATCTTATTGTAGGGAAGAACGTGCCACACCAGGCACGAGACTAAGACGATCTGCTGATGATCATCAAAGGGGAAAATCTCCCTACGTGCTGTACAGAGAACCCCGGAGGCTATGGGTGAGTGAGGAGGGTGACGTCCAGTCACAAGACCAAAGCCATGTTTCACGACTGGAGGTGACGCTGAACATTGGTAAAGAAACATGGGAATTTAGGTATGGTATCTAACCATGGTGGGGTAATGCACCACGAGGTGAGGTGCCTCAAAATAAGGGGAGTACGAAGAACGAGGCAGCCATGTCTGAGGCACACGGCCATGCGTTCCCTTACACCGGCCATGAAGGATCTTCGTATACACTATATGGGTGACGTCATTATCAAACCTTCCTTCTCCAGGGTTGGCTACAATATACGAAGACCAGGAGAAAAGACGTGGAAGGAATTCAGAACAATGTCATCAGGATATAACCTTTCGTGTGACCAAATGGACAAAGGGTGATTATTTGAGGGGCGAAGCTGAGCAGAGACACTGGGGAATATGACCAGGCAGAGGAATATAGTAGTAAGATGTGTGAAACATAGAGATAAGAGGTTTGGTGATGCTGTGTGTGTGTGGAGGATTAATTTGTCATGGAAAATGAGATGAGGTAGACTGAGTGATGGAGTGTTCTCAACACAGGCAGAACTAGAGGATATGAATGAGGCTGTAAAGGTAGAGACAAAGACCTGGATTCTGTAGATAACATCTTGGTAGTAAGTCAGTGTGTTCTTGATAACCTCAACACACACAGGATATTAAGGATGACCATGTCCTTACTCAGGGAACTCCGTCGGTGTAGTGTCGTGTTATTAGAAAACTGGGGAAGACATGTTTCATTCCCCCGGGGACCTGCACATGTTGGGCTGGTGGGATATGAACCGGCTGGTACTAAGGCCAGAGACGGATGTACGAGGAATGAGGTACACTTTCATATTCCTTAAACATACACGACAACTGATCAATAATGTCAATAGGAAGAGTGTGGAGAAGGAGCTGCTGGAGGGCGAGGTTATGAAAGCCGACAGTAGGAGTATAAAGTGGTAGGATGGCATGTGTAAAGGTGTTGGATCCCGTACATATGGCCAGAATATTATTGTAGCTTGATTGAGATTTGGCATACAAGAGTGGATGGAAATATGGAGGAAAGTTATGAGGAAGATCATGAAAACAAAATTAAGATTTGTCTTACAGAAGAGGTTACAATCGAACATTATATTAAAGCACGTAACATACGGTCAAGGGTTAGAATACGAGAAGGAGTATGGTCAATAATGCCATTAGATTTTTTTGAATGCATTAACGAGGTTATTAAGGGAGATAATGTAAACAGAATGTTGTTGATTAGCTATGGTAATGATACTGGTGAAATGCAGGCATCTCCTCCTATCGTGGATGAGGTCCTTGTTTTCTTGAGAATATATATAATATATATATATATATATATATATATATATATATATATATATATATGTATATTCCTATGAGTCCTATGTATATTCCTATGAGTCTCCCCTATCCCTGGGGATAGGGGAGAAAGAATCTTTCCCGCGTATTCCCTGCGTGTCGTAGAAGACGACTAAAAGGGGAGGGAGCGGGGGCTGGAAATCCGCCCCTCTCATTTTTTTTTCTTTTTTTTTAAATTTTCCTAAAGAAGGAACAGAGAAGGGGGCCTGGTGAGGATATCCCCTCAAAGGCCCAGTCCTCTGTTCTTAACGCTACCTCGCTAATCTTTGGTTATGTTATAACGTTACTATTTGTCATCTCAGGTTATGGGTTCTTTTGACTGAGGTAAATATGTATGGCGGTCGATGTGAAGAACATTGGCTGTCATGAGAGTGAGGGAGACCCATTATGCATGGCTATGACCAGGGGAACCTCGCACGGGTTCTGCCTTGCTTTTGTTCACTGAGTAGGTTTCTTCAAAGTGGACGTCTGGCACCACGGCCCCTTGACGTGCACATCCCTGACCCCAGCTGGGCCACATGAAGAGTGAGGGGTGTATGTGGTCTTAGACATATCTTTAACGCCTGAAGAAGAATGTTGAAGATTGTTCGGTTGGTGGATGTAGCTCACGTTGACGGCCTTAATGCCACCCGGCAGTTGATGGTAACTAAAGGCCAAACAATGAGCCAACGCGGCTGCAGGAATGGTGACCCTCCCATGACGATCTCACTGAGGATCACCCTTGTCGTCGGATGCTTCCATGCCGTCCTCACCGTAGTAGAACCAACGGAGTAGGGCTCCTACAGTGTACCAAGGTGGGGCCCCCCCGAAATACACAGGAAAGGGGCCACTCAGAGTACACCGGGAGAGAGAGAGAGAGAGAGAGAGAGAGAGAGAGAGAGAGAGAGAGAGAGAGAGAGAGAGAGAGAGAGAGAGAGAGTGGCAGTTGGGAGACTCATCTTGAAGATTATCTCACAGTTTGGACAGTTTGTGTCAACGAGAAGTACGCACAACAGCGTAGGGGGCTTCTCCCTTGAACTGGAATCGGGAGTGAGGGTTTTAGTTGATGTGAAAGGCATTAATGAGAGCCTCATCTGACGGTGGAGTCGGTGGATAAATAAGACAGATCAGGTTTTGGCCAGACGCTAGATGGTGGTCAGGAGAAGAGAGGGTAGTGGAAAGACCGCGAATGTTGGTGAAAGGATTGAAAAAAAAAAAAGAGATGGTCCGGTTTATCAAAGGGGCGAGGGTAAGTGAGAGGGACGAAACTTCCCTTTCGTTGGCAGCAGAGACAGGCGGGGCTTGGGGGAATTTCTTGCACCCAGGCATGCCGGGAACTAAGGGCCACATGATTTATGGGTTCTTCCAAGGACGTGTTTGGTGTTTCTGATGAGAAGAGGGAGAGGAAAAAGAAGAAACCTGAATAGGAGTGAAAACCGAGTTGGGTGGGTGTATGGTGCATGTAGGGGAGCGGGCGATGTGATGGCCAGACGATAACTTAGTTGTAAGGGAACAGAAGGTAAGAGGAACAGCACTCACACGCAGAATGGAAGGTGGTTCCAGGCACCACCTCAACACCCCTAAATCAGGAGGGCGGCCTACTGCTGTCTACAACCCCCCTTCCGCCATGATGTATCCAGGATGGACGTGGGAAAAGGAATATGTATTAGATGAGCAGAGGTTATCGAAAGTGCCACAACGCTGTGACCCCAGCCAGGTATGGGCAATCATTACAGTCTGGGACGCCGCTGAAAGTATTCATTTTTACGGCCTCTGTAGTGTTTACACTAAACCAAAAGAAGCACACTTGTTATTTCTCAAACGTTTTATGATATCATACCATGAAAACGTTTCGCAAACATTCCGGTATTGTCGTCGCTAATCTGTGTCCGTCACTCTCTCTGAAGTGAATGGATTTAGCATGAAGCAGTTCATCACACTGTACACATTCATCTAAGAGCTCACTACACTGTAGTAGCACTCGGGCCGCCCTGTGCCAGAAATGGCACCCCAAAAACACACACACACACACCAGACCTGTGCCAATAATGGCTCACCTGACTCCGGTCATGCTTATCTCTACACATTCTCCTAACTAACTTCATCTCTTTTTCTTTGTCTCGTCTGTGTCTGCCTCGGGCATTCTTTTTTTTTTTTTATTCATTATTCTTCCTGACCTCGTGGGCCACCTTTGCTCACCCCTGAACATATCCCCTCCCCTCCCCTCCCCTTCCCTCCCCTCCCGCCGGCAGCAGTGAAACGTGTGTGAGTGTGTGTACGTGTGTTTGGTGATGACGTCAGCTTCAGTTTCAAGCATTATACTCATGAGAAAAGGGATCTCCATCCCTCTTATGGTGATACTTTCTTTTTGTCTTTGCCTTTTCTATTTCATCCATACGAAAGGGCAGAGTAAATGGATGAAGTACCCTTCTGTAACCCATTTTCTATATTAGATCTAAGGCTTGCCTCAGTCAGCATTTCTTTTCTCTCAATAACTTATCCTTTTGTCGTGTCGAACAAAAATATTCCCCTCCATATCTCCACAATCCTTCGTCGTGTCTCATGTAAGAGTTGGCCTTGATGACGACTTTCATTCCTCTCGTCCTCGGCAACATGAAAAAAAAAAAGACGTTCTCTTTCGCTGCGTTCACCCTTATAGAGCCAGGCTCCAGAGGATGTTGCCATAGGATCAGGTGACAATAGATGATGTAATCCAACGCGGTCACTGAGCGTAGCACCAGTCAAGGGCTGGTGTTGACACGCCAAGAGTTGCTTACACTGACGTTTGTAACGAACCCCCCCTCCAGCCTGCGTTCGAATGGTGGAATTAACATGTGTTTTGAGATATGGTTTTCTTTATGTATGGCAGAGTTTACCCAATGCAAGCGTCATGCAGTATATACGAATGGCGGGGCAAATAGTTGATCCCAGAACCTCAGCCACACACCTCAGTGAGGGCTGCAGGACACCTGGCCATACCTCCCCACGTGTAGCTTTATGGGCGTCACTTGAACCGTTTTTGATATATATATATATATATATATATATATATATATATATATATATATATATATATATATATATATATATATATATTTTATCCCTGGGGATAGGGGAGTAAGAATACTTCCCACGTATTCCCTGCGTGTCGTAGAAGGCGACTAAAAGGGAAGGGAGCGGGGGGCTGGAAATCCTCCCCTCTCGTTTTTTTTTAATTTTCCAAAAGAAGGAACAGAGGGGGCCAGGTGAGGATATTCCAAAAAAGGCCCAGTCCTCTGTTCCTAACGCTACCTCGCTAACGCGGGAAATGGCGAATAGTTAAAAAAAAAAAAAAAGAAAAAAAAATATATATATATATATATATATATATATATATATATATATATATATATATATATATATATATATATATATCCCTGGGGATAGGGGAGAAAGAATACTTCCCACGTATTCCCTGCGTGTCGTAGAAGGCGACTAAAAGGGAAGGGAGCGGGGGGCTGGAAATCCTCCCCTCTCGGGTTTTTTTTTTTTTTTTTCCAAAAGAAGGAACAGAGAAGGGGGCCAGGTGAGGATATTCCCTCAGAGGCCCAGTCCTCTGTTCTTAACGCTACCTTGCTAACGCGGGAAATGGCGAATAGTTTGAAAAAAAATATATATATAATATATATATATGTATAAATATATATATATATATATATATATATATATATATATATATATATATATATATATATATATATATATAAATTACTTGTGATCCATGGAGAAATGAAACACGATGAGTTATCAGGTGCACTTTCGTGTAATGATCACATCTTCAAGGGAGATGCAAGAAATATAATAGTCAGTTGATATACAAGGAAGTGACACAGCTAGGACGCCATTTGGTAAACAAGTGTCATAAGATATATTATGTGGACGAGAAGGGAAACTGTTTACAAAATTTGTCAACTATAAAGCTCTCCAATTTGTATAGACCTTCACTAATATTACAATTCTTTGAGTATTTTGATAATAGAGGATTAATTGATATGGCTCATGGTACAGCATGAGACATATCAGGAGTTAGTTGATAACTGAATTGGCATTACTACAGTCAGTACAGTATAATTTTTGAAATTATTAAACATGGCATTTGATTCTTGTCCTGTTCTTATACTGTGTTTGTGTTACTTCAGTCTAACAGAAAGATCCTAACCGGTCTGCCCAACATAAAACATATCACCACTCTTACATGGTACTCTACAAACACAGCCTGCAGAACTTTCTGATGAGTCCTTGATTAAGATATTCTTCATAGTATTGGTGTTGCTGAAGGCAACATTTACATAAAGGATTAAGCGACATGGGAAGTAATATAAGATTATTACAAAAAGGGAGAACTGAAAGGTTCTTGGTGCCGAGGGGAAGTTTGTTAAATTATTTCTCTGCTAACTTGAGGGATTTATCTATGAAAAATCTAGGATACTTTAGTTTGGATCCAATAGAATATATCTTTTCAGACTCATCATCAATAAACTCTGGACTGCATATAAGTAATGCCCTAAGGAACAGAGACTGGAATGATGGTAATTTAAACAGCATGTTGAGCTGAGTAATAATGGATATATGAGCTTACATTGGTAGGTTTTCTGTATATGCTAGACTTGAACATGTTTCCATCCCTATGAACCATGTAATTCAAAAATGGTTACATACCATTATTTTCAATTTCTACAGTAAAGTTGATATATATATATATATATATATATATATATATATATATATATATATATATATATATATATATATATATATTATACTTAGAAAAGCAAATGGATTTGAATGTAGCATTTATGGATCTGGAGAAGGCATATGATAGAGTTGATAGAGATACTCTGTGGAAGGTATTAAGAATATATGGTGTGGGAGGCAAGTTGTTAGAAGCAGTGAAAAGTTTTTATCGAGGATGTAAGGCATATGTACGTGTAGGAGGAGAGGAAAGTGATTGGTTCTCAGTGAATGTAGGTTTGCGGCAGGGGTGTGTGATGTCTCCATGGTTGTTTAATTTGTTTATGTTTGGGGTTGTTAGGGAGGTGAATGCAAGAGTTTTGGAAAGAGGGGCAAGTATGAAGTCTGTTATGGATGAGAGAGCTTGGGAAGTGAGTCACTTGTTGTTCGCTGATGATACAGCGCTGGTGGCTGATTCATGTGAGAAACTGCAGAAGCTGGTGACTGAGTTTGGTAAAGTGTGTGAAAGAAGAAAGTTAAGAGTATATGTGAATAAGAGCAAGGTTATTAGGTACAGTAGGGTTGAGGGTCAAGTCAATTGGGAGGTAAGTTTGCATGGAGAAAAACTGGAGGAAGTAAAGTGTTTTAGATATCTCGGAGTGGATCTGGCAGCGGATGGAACCATGGAAGCGGAAGTGAATCATAGGGTGGGGGAGGGGGCGAAAATCCTGGGAGCCTTGAAGAATGTGTGAAAGTCGAGAACATTATCTCGGAAAGCAAAAATGGGTATGTTTGAAGGAATAGTGGTTCCAACAATGTATGGTTGCGAGGCGTGGGCTATGGATAGAGTTGTGCGCAGGAGGGTGGATGTGCTGGAAATGAGATGTTTGAGGACAATGTGTGGTGTGAGGTGGTTTGATCGAGTAAGTAACGTAAGGGTAAGAGAGATGTGTGGAAATAAAAAGAGCTTGGTTGAGAGAGCAGAAGAGGGTGTTTTGAAATGGTTTGGGCACATGGAGATAATGAGTGAGGAAAGATTGACCAAGAGGATATATGTGTCGGAGGTGGAGGGAACGAGGAGAAGTGGGAGCCCAAATTGGAAGTGGAAAGATGGAGTGAAAAAGATTTTGTGTGATCGGGGCCTGAACATGCAGGAGGGTGAAAGGATGGCAAGGAATAGAGTGAATTGGATCGATGTGGTATACCGGGGTTGACGTGCTGTCATTGGATTTCTGAATCAGGGCATGTGAAGCGTCTGGGGTAAACCATGGAAAGCTGTGTAGGTATGTATATTTGCGTGTGTGGACGTATGTATATACATGTGTATGGGGATGGGTTGGGCCATTTCTTTCGTCTGTTTCCTTGCGCTACCTCGCAAACGCGGGAGACAGCGACAGAGCAAAAAAAAAAAAAAAAAATATTATACTATTTGCCATTTCCTACATTAGCGAGGTAGCGTTTAGGACAGATGACTGAACCTTTGAGGGAATATGTTCACTAGGCCCCTTCTCTATTCCTTCTTTTGGAACATTAAAACCGAGAAGGGAGGATTTCCAGTCCCTCGCTCCCTCCCCTTTTAGTCGCCTTCAGCGACACGCAGGGAATACGTGGGAAGTATTCTTTCTCCCCTATCCCTTGGGATAATATATATATATATATATATATATATATATATATATATATATATATATATATATATATATATATATATATATATATATATATATAAGCCTAAGCCAGGTATCCAGTTTATAGATCAAGCCGTAGGTGTGGATGAACAGCTGGGTTGGCTGTGTTAGTTAAGGTTACAGTAGAGTTGTTTACGGTGGGTTAGTTAAAGTTGCAGTAGAGTTGTTAGTTAAGGTCACAGTAGAGTTGTTTACGGTAGGTTAGTTAAGGTTACAATAGCGTTGTTTAGGGTAGGTTATGAAACCCTCGACCCCTTTGAACTTTGGAAAATAGGTCCGGCTCATTGATCGGCGTAGCCTAGCCACGGCCCGTGTTACCAAGGGTCTCCCTGCTTCGTTCACTTCTCATATTTCATCGACTCCTACTTCACTGTGCGCCCTTGGAGACATTCATAACCCATCCCCGAACCATGCCAGCCCTAGGTCAGGGGCCCACGACCTCGCTGCCTCATTCTTGAGGTTAAACGCGTTGGGTGGGAAACCTCTTGAGATGTTCTTGCTGGAGCGATGGGAGTAGGATTTGACTCAACCGTCAGCCTCGCTAATGATGAACGAAAGAAAAGAAAAAAAAGAATCAAATTTCATATCTTTTCTAGTACGTTGTGATCGAGATAGCGTTGTATATGTGTTCGTTCTTATCCGTTTCATAACAAAGTAACCGTTACGGTCGGTGAATACGCGTAAGGAAATGGTTGTAATAATTGGGTCATCGTTATGAGAATTGGGTCGTAATGTCCAGCCATGGTTATAACTGTCGTCAGCATCATACAGTAGTGCTTTGAGATGGGACGGGTCATCACCATGCAGTTCATCTGAAATCAGGTCAGCGCCACACCGTACTTGTGAAGAAGGGTAAGGTCAACGCCATTGAAGAGTTATTTGAGGTAAGGTCAGAGCTCCAAGCAGGTCAGCACTACAAAAAATTGGGTCCAGTCACGTCAACGCTTCACAAAGTGTCAGGTCAACTCTGTTGCATTGTAGTCCCTCATGGTCAGGTCATTTGTAACACTGCAGCCACCTCATGGTCAGGTCATTTGTAACACTGCAGCCACCTCATGGTCAGGTCATTTGTAACACTGCAGCCACCTCATGGTCAGGTCATTTGTAACACTGCAGCCCCTCATGGTCAGGTCAGGTCAGGTCAGGTGACGCTGTAGTAAACTCATCATGACAACGCCGTCCCGCAGGTATATTAACAAGGTTAGGTTAGGTTCAGCGCTATAGAGCACCATAGTCAATACAATCAATTAAAACTTTGCTAGTTCACCAAACAAGATGTAGTTCGGATTAGGTTAGAGATATACCGAGTTAATCAAATGCTCTTTATCAGGTTAGATTATGTATGGAGGAGGTCAGTAATACAGAGAAGTGGCCGTTATAGTCAGCTCAGTGTCTATTATGGATGTCACCAGCATGAAGAGGGGACTGTTATACTTAGGTTAGGTTAGGTTAGGTTAGGTTAGGTTAGGTCTGCTGGAGAGAGCACTTAAGAGTATTTAAGGCAAAAATTTCCCTGAGGGCAGGGCTTGCGCGTAGTGTTTCCCGAAGGAACACCTCGTGTTCCGCACAGCAAGTCGAATGTTTTGTGTTTCCAGTGGTCACTCATGTGATGGAGAGATTGTACGTTTGTGGCCTGAAAACCAGAAGCAGGAATGGGAAGACAGCAACCTGGGGCAAAGGAGTAACACTCGACAGTCACTGAGGGACTGACTCACTGCGCAGACGTCACTAACCCTCCCGATGGTTGGTTGGTTTGTTTGGGCTGTAGTCACTGATCAACTGCCAGGGTCATTAAGGGCCGTCAACGTGAGCTACATCCACCAACTGACGAATCTTTAACTCTTTCTTCAGGTGTTAAGGATCATTGTGAGGCCACTCTCACTATGCATGTGGCCCAGCTGGGGCCTCCCGATACCCCTTGTGGGTAAACATACCACCTTGGTTGGTTGGTGGCTGCTGCCTGCCACCTACTGCCATCACGAGAGACACAGAGACGACGGTATACATGGGTCAGTGCTCTCCGCCGTACGTCCACTCTGATGTAATATTTATGTAAGCGGCCTGTGCTCAGATGAGCGGTGTTGTCTGCTTCGTGTATATGGGTGTGGTGTGCTATGCTTAGGTTATCGTAGTGAGGCACTGGCCGCTGAGACATCTGTGAGTATAATTAGAACTGAGAGTTAAAGGGGAAGTCTATTTCTCTCCTTTATTTTTATGCCTCATTTTTTATCCCCGCCTCCACACTTCCCACACAGGCGACGGCCCAGACAACACAGTCTCGCCCTACCTGGCTTTTATCGCCTCGTCGCTTTTCCTGTGCATCGTCGATATACCACTGATATCTTCGAAGAAAAATGCTTTGTCAAGGTTGTTTTCTTTAGTTGCTATCATATGTAGATTAGCCCCAAGTGGCCATCACAAAAAGTGTCACGTCTGTGTCAGTAGTTGTCGTCATAAAAGTGCCAAATGTCTCTTGAGTTGATAGATGAATAATGGATGACAATGTTCCAAGTTGAGGATCTGGTTGTGAGGCTGTGCTTGCAGAATGTGATAAGTGGGGTAGTGAAGCATTGTTTTGAAAATGCCAGACATCGTGGTGGTTGTTGTATCGTGCTGGGAACTACTTGTTTGGGTACAAGTTGTTTGGTTGTGTGAGCTTTAAGGTTATGGAGTGCCACGGTCATAGAGGTCGTATACGTCGTTTTAAGAACCGACTGAAAAAACTTGAACACCTTCAGGTGTCCGAGATGATGACTCCAACACCATATACACCCACGCTACATATAAGGCCATTGTAAACATTTCAGCAATTAAGAGCGTGTATCGTTTTCAGCTGTTTTTTCTCTGAATTCAGGGATCAGTATAAGTAAAGTTTCAAATGTTTGAAAAGATTTTGGGGGATTTTATTTATACGAAACGTTTTTCCCCTTAAGATATCCCAGGCGTTTGGAAAATCTTCTGTTGTGACAGCTGATATGGAGTGAATGTTTCCTGCAATTAATCTCATGCGCAGTACCACAGACACCCGACCTCCACACTCTCCTCTAGTGACGTTATATTCCGTTGTTTTCCATGTACCTCTCAGTTCAAGGGCAGCCTTGAGTAAGGAGACACAGACCCTCATCAAGTATCATGTAAACGGTTTTGAAACCCGTGTATGTGTGTGTGTGTGTGTGTGTGTGTGTGTGTGTGTGTGTGTGTGTGTGTGTGTGTGTGTTTGTGTGTGTGTGTGTGTGAGAGTGGACTTCCGTAAAGCAGATCTGTATACATAGTGAAAGTCTCCGCTTTACACCTGCCGTGGTGGAACGTCTCCAACACTAAGATTTTATGAATAGAGGAAAGAGGTTTAAAATTGGAGTCATCATGAGAAAGGAATTGTGGTAGGTGGAAGGGGGAAGGAAAGCTGGGAAGGAAGAATTAAATGGAGGTCATGGGACACTGGGAGAGGTGAGGGGGAACCGAAGGCAAAAGGACACGTGTAGTCAGTGTGTGGCGCGCAGGGAATGCTCCGTCCGCCCCGCGCCGCCAGAGCCACGGCTAGCCTCACACGTGGAGGCTTGGCCGTGTCGGCGGCGGCCGCTCCCGGGGATCACGTCAGCTCAAAAACAATAGTTGGTGAATCAGGAAGAGCAAGTGTTCGACGGTAATGTTTTCATGTGCATGTTCCCCAGAACAGAAGTATCCTCTCATCGAACAGGTGATTTAAACAGTAACCGCTGATATATATATATATATATATATATATATATATATATATATATATATATATATATATATATATATATATATATATATATATATATATATATTATATATATATATATATATATATATATATATATATATATATATATATATATATATATATATATATATATATATATATATTTAATGTATGTATGACTCATGGTGAGGTGCCTGAGGATTGGCGGAATGCGTGCATAGTGCCATTGTACAAAGGCAAAGGGGATAAGAGTGAGTGCTCAAATTACAGAGGTATAAGTTTGTTGAGTATTCCTGGTAAATTATATGGGAGGGTATTGATTGAGAGGGTGAAGGCATGTACAGAGCATCAGATTGGGGAAGAGCAGTGCGGTTTCAGAAGTGGTAGAGGATGTGTGGATCAGGTGTTTGCTTTGAAGAATGTATGTGAGAAATACTTAGAAAAGCAAATGGATTTGTATGTAGCATTTATGGATCTGGAGAAGGCATATGATAGAGTTGATAGAGATGCTCTGTGGAAGGTATTAAGAATATATGGTGTGGGAGGCAAGTTGTTAGAAGCAGTGAAAAGTTTTTATCGAGGATGTAAGGCATGTGTACGTGTAGGAAGAGAGGAAAGTGATTGGTTCTCAGTGAATGTAGGTTTGCGGCAGGGGTGTGTGATGTCTCCATGGTTGTTTAATTTGTTTATGGATGGGGTTGTTAGGGAGGTAAATGCAAGAGTCCTGGAAAGAGGGGCAAGTATGAAGTCTGTTGGGGATGAGAGAGCTTGGGAAGTGAGTCAGTTGTTGTTCGCTGATGATACAGCGCTGGTGGCTGATTCATGTGAGAAACTGCAGAAGCTGGTGACTGAGTTTGGTAAAGTGTGTGGAAGAAGAAAGTTAAGAGTAAATGTGAATAAGAGCAAGGTTATTAGGTACAGTAGGGGTGAGGGTCAAGTCAATTGGGAGGTGAGTTTGAATGGAGAAAAACTGGAGGAAGTGAAGTGTTTTAGATATCTGGGAGTGGATCTGTCAGCGGATGGAACCATGGAAGCGGAAGTGGATCATAGGGTGGGGGAGGGGGCGAAAATTTTGGGAGCCTTGAAAAATGTGTGGAAGTCGAGAACATTATCTCGGAAAGCAAAAATGGGTATGTTTGAAGGAATAGTGGTACCAACAATGTTGTATGGTTGCGAGGCGTGGGCTATGGATAGAGATGTGCGCAGGAGGATGGATGTGCTGGAAATGAGATGTTTGAGGAAAATGTGTGGTGTGAGGTGGTTTGATCGAGTAAGTAACGTAAGGGTAAGAGAGATGTGTGGAAATAAAAAGAGCGTGGTTGAGAGAGCAGAAGAGGGTGTTTTGAAATGGTTTGGGCACATGGAGAGAATGAGTGAGGAAAGATTGACCAAGAGGATATATGTGTCGGAGGTGGAGGGAACGAGGAGAAGAGGGAGACCAAATTGGAGGTGGAAAGATGGAGTGAAAAAGATTTTGTGTGATCGGGGCCTGAACATGCAGGAGGGTGAAAGGAGGGCAAGGAATAGAGTGAATTGGAGCGATGTGGTATACAGGGGTTGACGTGCTGTCAGTGGATTGAATCAAGGCATGTGAAGCGTCTGGGGTAAACCATGGAAAGCTGTGTAGGTATGTATATTTGCGTGTGTGGACGTGTGTATGTACATGTGTATGGGGGGGGGGGGGTTGGGCCATTTCTTTCGTCTGTTTCCTTGCGCTACCTCGCAAACGCGGGAGACAGCGACAAAGTATAAAAAAAAAAAAAAAAAAAAAAAATATATATATATATTATATATATTTTTTTTTTTTTTCTTTCATACTATTCGCCATTTCCCGCGTCAGCGAGGTAAGGCTAAGAACAGAAGACTGGGCCTTTGAGGGAATATCGTCTCCTGGTCCCCTTCTCTGTTCCTTCTTTTGGAAAATAATGATAAGAAAAAAAAAAAAAAACGAGAGGGGAGGATTTCTAGCCACCCGCTCCCTCCCCTATTAGTCGCCTTCTACGACACGCAGGGAATACGTACGTGGGAAGTATTCTTTCTCCCCTATCCCCAGGGATAGTATGTATATATATATATATATATATATATATATATATATATATATATATATATATATATATATATATATATATATATATATTCTTATGAGTCCACGGGGAAAATGAAACACGATAAGTTCCCAAATGCGCTTCCGTGTAATAATCACGTCATCAGGGGAGACACAAGAGAGAAATATAAGTCAGTTGATATACAAGGAAGAGACGTAGCTAGGACGCCATTTGGTAAACATGTGATTGTCCAAGACAGACAACGAGCGCATCATAAACTTATTATGTGGACAAGAAGGTGAATTGTTTACAAATCTTATCAACAAAAAAGTTATCCATTTTGTATAGACCTTCACTAATATTAAGGTTATAATTCTTTGTGTATTTAATAATAGAAGATTCAGTGATATTTCTCGTGGCACTGGAGTTAGAGTTAATAACTGAGATGGCATTACTCCAGTCAGTACAATGATCATATTTTTAACGTAATTAAACAAGGCATTCGATTCTTGTCCTGTTCTTATACTATATTTATGTCGCTTAAGTCTAACAGAAAGATTCTTACCAGTCTGCCCAGCATAAAACTTATCACAATTCCTACACGGCACTTTATAGATGCATCCAGGAGAATTTTCTGGCGAGTTCCTGATTAAGAAAGGACAAAGCAAAATAAGTAAATATATATATATATATATATATATATATATATATATATATATATATATATATATATATATATATATATATATATATATGCAGAACCTTAGCTTCATCGTAAAGAGATATCTGCACACACACACACACACACACACACACACACACACACACACACACACACCACACGCGCGCGTGTGTAGTGTGTGTGTGTGTGTTTGTGAGGAGAATATTATATTTACCGTGAAAATGATTTTGAAAACACTGATGTAATTGACATAAGCAAAGACAGTAATATACAATGTCATATTGTTTACCACCTGATGGTTTAGAAGTGTAAGCGAGGAATGTTTGGTTGTTTATGTAAAGCGTACGAGATACATCACGCATCTTGCTGCGCATAAAGTGTTTGTATCAGCCACCGTGGGTTTACCACGAAGAAAAACTAACTCGTAAATAATCAGACAAGATTTATCAGTTGAACGTTAGTTTCATAGAACGATTTACATATATATATATATATATATATATATATATATATATATATATATATATATATATATATTATTATTATTATTATTATTTTTTTTTTATTTTGCTTTGTCGCTGTCTCCCGCGTTTGCGAGGTAGCGCAAGGAAACAGACGAAAGAAAATGGCCCAACCCACCCCCATACACAATGTACACACACACACGCCCACACACGCGAATATACATACCTATACATCCCAATGTACACACATATATATATATATATATATATATATATATATATATATATATATATATATATACACACACAGACACATACATATATACCCACGCACACAATTCACACTGTCTGCCCCTATTCATTCCCATCGCCACCTCGCCACACATGGAATACCATCCCCCTCCCCCCTCATGTGTGCGAGGTAGCACTAGGAAAAGACAACAAAGGCCCCATTCGTTCACACTCAGTCTCCAGTTGTCACGCAATAATGCCCGAAACCACAGCTCCCTTTCCACATCCAGGCCCCACACAACTTTCCATGGTTTACCCCAGACGCTTCACATGCCCTGATTCAGTCCACTGACAGCACGTCAACCCCGGTATACCACATCGATCCAATTCACTCTATTCCTTGCCCGACTTCCACCCTCCTGCATTTTCAGTCCCCGATCACTAAAAATCTTTTTCACTCCATCTTTCCACCTCCAATTTGGTCTCCCACTTCTCTTCGTTCCCTCCACCTCCGACACATGTATCCTCTTGGTCAATCTTTCCTCACTCATTCTCTCCATGTGCCCAAACCATTTCAAAACACCCTCTTCTGCTCTCTCAACCACGCTCTTTTTATTTCCATGCATCTCTCTTACCCTTACATTACTTACTCGATCAAACCACCTCACACCACACATTGTCCTCAAACATCTCATTTCCAGCACATCCACCCTCCTGCGCACAACTCTATCCATAGCCCACGCCTCGCAACCATACAACATTGTTGGAACCACTATTCCTTCAAACATACCCATTTTTGCTCTCCGAGATAATGTTCTCGACTTCCACACATTCTTCAAGGCTCCCAGGATTTTCGCCCCCTCCCCCACCCTATGATTCACTTCCGCTTCCATGGTTCCATCCGCTGCCAGATCCACTCCCAGATATCTGAAACACTTTACTTCCTCCAGTTTTTCTCCATTCAAACTTACCTCCCAATTGACTTGACCCTCAACCCTACTGTACCTAATAACCTTGCTCTTATTCACATTTACTCTTAACTTTCTTCTTTCACACACGTTACCAAACTCAGTCACCAGCTTCTGCAGTTTCTCACATGAATCAGCCACCAGCGCTGTCTCATCAGCGAACAACTGACTCACTTCCCAAGCTCCCTCATCCCCAGGGGTAATATTTTTTTTTTTGTAATTTTCCAAAAGAAGGAACAGAGAAGGGGGCCAGGTGAGGATATTCCCTCAAAGGCCCAGTCCTCTGTTCTTAACGCAACCTCGCTAATGCGGGAAATGGCGAATAGTTTGAAAGAAAGAAAAATATATATATATATATATATATATATATATATATATATATATATATATATATATATATATATATATATTATCCCTGGGGATAGGGGTTTAAGAATACTTCCCACGTATTCCCTGCGTGTCGTAGAAGGCGACTAAAATGGGAGGGAGCGGGGGGCTGGAAATCTTCCCCTCTCTTTTTTTTTTTTTTAATTTTTCAAAAGGAGGAACAGGGGGGCCAAGTGAGGATATTCCACAAAGGCCCAGTCCTCTGTTCTTAACGCTACCTCGCTAACGCGGGAAATGGCGAATAGTTTAAAAGAAAGAATATATATATATATATATATATATATATATATATATATATATATATATATATATATATATATATATATAAAATATATATATATATATATATATATATATATATATATATATATATATATATATATATATATATATATATATATATATATTTTATATTTTTTATTATACTTTGTCGCTGTCTCCCGCGTTTGCGAGGTAGCGCAAGGAAACAGACGAAAGAAATGGCCCAACCCCCCCCCCCCCCATACACATGTATATACATACGTCCACACACGCAAATATACATACCTACACAGCTTTCCATGGTTTACCCCAGACGCTTCACATGCCTTGATTCACTCCACTGACAGCACGTCAACCCCGGTATACCACATCGCTCCAATTCACTCTATTCCTTGCCCTCCTTTCACCCTCCTGCATGTTCAGGCCCCGATCACACAAAATCTTTTTCACTCCATCTTTCCACCTCCAATTTGGTCTCCCTCTTCTCCTCGTTCCCTCCACCTCCGACACATATATCCTCTTGGTCAATCTTTCCTCACTCATTCTCTCCATGTGCCCAAACCACTTCAAAACACCCTCTTCTGCTCTCTCAACCACGCTCTTTTTATTTCCACACATCTCTCTTACCCTTACGTTACTCACTCGATCAAACCACCTCACACCACACATTGTCCTCAAACATCTCATTTCCAGCACATCCATCCTCCTGCGCACAACTCTATCCATAGCCCACGCCTCGCAACCATACAACATTGTTGGAACCACTATTCCTTCAAACATACCCATTTTTGCTTTCCGAGATAATGTTCTCGACCTTCCACACATTCTTCAAGGCCCCCAGAATTTTCGCCCCCTCCCCACCCTATGATCACTTCCGCTTCCATGGTTCATCCGCTGCCAGATCACTCCCAGGATATCTAAAACACTGTTACCTCCTCCACGTTTTTCTCCATTCAACTCGCCTCCCAATTGACTTGACCCTCAACCCTACTGTACCTAATAACCTTGCTCTTATTCACATCTTACTTTTACTTTCTTGTTTCACACACTTTACCAAACTCAGTCACCAGCTTCTGGCAGTTTCTCACATAATCAGCCACCAGCGTCACTGTATCATCAGCGAACAACAACTGACTCACTTCCCAAGCTCTTCTCATCCCCAGGCGGTAGGTAATATCTATAGATATATATTATATTATCTTATATTATATTATATATATATATATATATATATATATATATATAATATATATATATTTTTATATATTATATAAATTTTATTATTATATATATAAAATTAGTATATATATATAAAATATATTTATATATTTATATATATTTATGTATATATTAATCATATATATATAATATATACTATATTTATATAGGGCAAGGAATAGAGTGAATTGAGCGATGTGGTATACCGGGTTGACGTTGCGGGTCGGTGTGATTGAATAAGGCATGTGAAGCGTTGGGGTAAACTGGAAAGCTGGGTAGGTATGTCTATTTGCGTGTGTGGACGTTATGAATATACTTGTGTATGGGGGGGGGGGGGGGTTGGGCCATTTCTTGTCTGTTCGTTGCCGTACCTCGCAAACGCGTGAGGACAGCGACAAAGTATAATAATAAATATAATAATATTATATATATATATATATATTTTAATATTTAGATATATATATATATATTATAGATATATATTTATAGTATATATATATATTTCTTATATATATATAAGTTTGTTGAGTATCCCTGGTAAATTATATGGGAGGGTTATTGATTGAGAAGTGTGACGGCATGTACAGAGCATCAGATTGGGAAGAGCAGTGCGGTTTCAGAGTGGTAGAGGAGGTGTGGATCAGGTGTTTGCTTTGAAGAATGTATGTGAGAAATTACTTTAGAAAAGCAAATGGATTGTAATGTAGCATATATGGATTGGAGAAGGCATATGTAGAGTTGATTAGAGATGCTCTGTGGAAGGTATAAGAGTATTGGTGTGGGAGGCAAGTTGTTAGAATGCAGTGAAAAGTTTTTATCGAGGATGTAAGGCATGTGTTGTTGGAAGAGAGGAAAGTGAATGGTGCTCATGAAGGTAGGTTTGCGGAGGGGTGTGTGAAGTCTCCATGGTTGTGTAATTTGTTTATGGATGGGGTTGTAAGGGAGGTAATGCAAGAGTCCTGGAAAGAGGGGCCAAGTTATGAGTCTGTGGGGATTAGAGAGCTTGGGAAGTGATGTCAGTTCAGTTGTTTTGTTCGCTGATGATAAGCGCTGGTGGCTGATTCAGGTGAGAAACTGCAGAAGCTGGTGGACTGAGTTTGGTAAAGTGTGTGGAAGAAGAAAGTTAAGAGTAAATGTGAATAAGAGCAAGGTTATTAGGTACAGTAGGGTTGAGGGTCAAGTCAATTGGGAGGTGAGTTTGAATGGAGAAAAACTGGAGGAAGTGAAGTGTTTTAGATATCTGGGAGTGGATCTGTCAGCGGATGGAACCATGGAAGCGGAAGTGGATCATAGGGTGGGGGAGGGGGCGAAAATTTTGGGAGCCTTGAAAATGTGTGGAAGTCGAGAACATTATCTCGGAAAGCAAAAATGGGTATGTTTGAAGGAATAGTGGTTCCAACAATGTTGTATGGTTGCGAGGCGTGGGCTATGGATAGAGTTGTGCGCAGGAGGATGGATGTGCTGGAAATGAGATGTTTGAGGACAATGTGTGGTGTGAGGTGGTTTGATCGAGTAAGTAACGTAAGGGTAAGAGAGATGTGTGGAAATAAAAAGAGCGTGGTTGAGAGAGCAGAAGAGGGGTTTTGAAATGGTTTGGGCACATGGAGAGAATGAGTGAGGAGAGATTGACCAAGAGGATATATGTGTCGGAGGTGGAGGGGAAGAGGAGAAGAGGGAGGGACCAAATTGGAGGTGGAAAAGATGGATGTGAAAAGTTTTGTGTGATCGGGCTTCCTGAACATGCAGGAGGGTGAATAAGGAGGGCAAGAGAATAGAGTGAATTGGAGCATAGTAATGTGGTTACAGGGGTTGGACGTTCTGTCAGTGGATTGAGCAGGGCATGTGAAGCGTCTGGGTAAACCATGGAAAGCTGTGTAGGTAGGTATATTTGCGTGTGTGGAGTCTGTATATACAATTGTAGGGGGGGGGGGGGGCCATTTCTTTCGTCTGTTTCCTTGCGCCTTACTCGCAAAACGCGGGGAGACAAGCGACAAAGTATAATAAATAGAATAAATATATATATATATATATATATATATATATATATATATATATATATATATATTTTAATATATGTTTGTTTTTTTTTTTTTTTTTTTTTATTGACTTTTGTCGCTGTCCTCCGGTTTGCGTGGTAGCGCAAGAAACAGACGAATGAAATGGCCCAACCCCATACAATGTACAGACGCACAGTCCACACCGCAATTTTCATACCTACACCAGCTTTCATGGTTTACCCCAGCCGCTTCACATGCTGATTCAATTCCAATGACAGCACTCAACCCTGTTATACCACATCGCTCCAATTCACTCTATTCCTTGCCCTCCTTTCACCTCATGCATGTTCACGCCCCGATACACAAAATCTTTTTCACTCCATCTTTCCCTCCAAATTTTTGTCTCCCTCTTCCCCTCGTTCCCTCCACCTCCGCACATACATCCTTTTGGGTAATCTTTCCTCACTCATTCTCCCCAGTGCCCAAACCCCTTCAAACACCCTCTTTGCTCTCTCAACCACGCTCTTTTTATTTCCACAAATCTCTCTTCCCCTTTTCGTTACTAAACCATAAAACCCACTCCCCCACCATTGTCCTCAAAACCCTTTTTTCCCAGCACACCCTCCTCCGCGCACAACTCTGCCATGCCCAGCCTCGCAACATACACTTGTTGGAACCACTTTTCCTTAAAAAACATACCCTTTTTGCTTTCCGGATATGTTCTCGATTCCACAATTTTCAAGGGCCCCAAATTTTCGCCCCCTCCCCCCCCATGATCATTTCCGCTTCCTGGTTCCATCGCTGCCAGATCCACCCCCAAGATCTAAAACACTTCATTTCCCTCAGTTTTTCTCCATTCAACCAACCCCCCAATTGATTTGCCCCCCAAAACCCTACGTCCCAAATAACCTTGCTTTTTTCAATTTTACTTTAACTTTCTTCTTCCACACACTTAAAACTCAGCACCAGTTTCTGCTTTCTCACTTGAATCAGCCACCGCGCTGTTTCTAGCGAACAACAACTGCTCATTTCCCCCAGCTCTTACCCCCAACAACTTCATACTTGCCCCTCTTTCCAAAACTCTTGCATTTACCCCCCTAAAACCCACCCATAAAAAAAATTAAACAACCATGGGACATACACCCCCCCCGCAAACCTACATTCATGAAAAACCAACATTTCCTTCTTCCTACACTTAACACCCTTACATCCTCGAAAAAAATTTTTAAAGCTTCAAAAAAACTTCCTCCCCACCAATTTTCTTAATACCTTTTCCGGATAAACCAGGTTCTGTGAAAAACTTGGTTACCCGGGAATTTGTAAAGCTCCTACGACCTAAAGCTGTGCTTCTTTTAGTAACAGGTAAATGTAACCTCCTTTAAAATGAGTTTTGGTAAGACTGTTGCAGTGATACAGTCTCGCTAAAGGTGATTCTTCACTCGCGGTGTACCCTTGAACAGGCAGAGTCCGGTAGAACGCACATACAATGCAAAACGATAAAGTCCATACAGTTTTTCCCCGGTGTTGAGGAAATTCTAAAACCTCTCACTACAGTGGCCATTTTCTTGAAAGAAAAACCCAGTGAGCCCGTACATTATTCTACTGTGACGGGAAGCGAGCGTGATTGATATGGAGGTTGGATGTGTTTGGTACCAGGTCCGGTCCATCAGCGAATGGTTAACACATCCAACATTCATATACAGCAGAAGTATGTGTCCTTGACTCTAGCAGTAACATGACTTTTGTAATGATTTCCCGTAACTCGATCTCTTTTGATAGATAATATCGAAGTCCCTCTCCTTCTTGTGGTGTAGTGTTAAGTTCACTGAAAGAAAACGTAACATATTGTGTTCGGGGGAAATAGTACACGTAGCTGAAATCATACAGTAAAGAACACCGAATGGTGAAATGGCCCCCAATTTTTCTACTGAAACGATCCGATTTGCTCTTGTTTACCGCCTCATTTATGCAGATTTTGGTGTTAGTGGTTGAGCAGGTCCTGCTGGGGGCAAATGCCCCATCATCTGCTTCAGATATTTGACGAAATAATTGGACGGGAAACTATGATCATTAACGGATTACGAAAGATATTATATAATATGTAAAGGAAAACTGATGGTGCTTCTAACCTTAGAAGTGATATACCTCATGATTCAGGGGGCAGGACTAACCAAGAAAATTGAGACTCAAACTTAAGGTATCAGTATAGTTAAGGGGATGAGCTGTAGTTCATTGTATATGAGATTGGTTATAGTACAGGGGGGACACCTGCACGACCAGTTCGACCTATGTGATTTGACGCGCGACCAGGTTGGAGACACTAGTAGTGGCTGACCTGCTTGGAAGAACGACGAACGTTTACAATACACGGGATCGAAGTTCTCAACGTACCGGATGATTCCCAGAGATGTGGTTGTACACGTTTTCTAACTTTACATGTCGAGGAATGGGTGTGTGTGTACCCGTTAGAGGAGGGTCATAACTCCTAGGGATGTGTGAAGTTAAGGTATGAACCTAAACGAAAGTTATAGAACTGTGTGAGTCATACTGCCTACAGTGGGTAGTGCCAGGAGGCGGGAGAGTTGACAGGGTAACAGCGGGTTGCTTGCACTAAGTAGGCAGATTCGGCTCATGCAAATACTTGAAATACACGGAGGCTATAGATGAACATGGAGAGCTAAAGATAAAGAAAACTGACTGAGGAATCTTGGAAGACGGGAAAATAATATATATGAATGGAGGAGGAGCGTTCCGTTAGGTGTGTGTGGGGAGGAGTGTTGGGGAATGAGTCCGGAAACACAAGAAACAAGTGCTCCTAATTTCTCTCCAGAGTGGGTAGTGTTGCTGGTGTGAACCATGTTGCCAGAGTGGGTAGTGTTGCTGGTGTGAACCATGCTGCCAGAGTGGGTAGTGTTGCTGATGTGAACCATGTTGCCAGAGTGGGTAGTGTTGCTGGTGTGAACCATGCTGCCAGAGTGGGTAGTGTTGCTGGTGTGAACCATGCTGCCAGAGTGGGTAGTGTTGCTGGTGTGAACCATGCTGCCAGAGTGGGTAGTGTTGCTGGTGTGATAAGGTGTCGACTACTAAATCACACGCTGCGATTGTAATGTTCAAGTTGTATAAACAAACGTATTGCTCAACGTCAGACAGCCCTGGCAAGACTGCAACACCTTCCGGGGAAGCACACAACACGTGGTCAAGGCCATCATGGTTGTGTGCCGCGCTGTAAATTTCCCAAAGTCTCCACACCACCTTGTTCACCTGTTGCCGGCGGTATGAGGCGAGGTGCGAGCATTTGGTTATTACCGAAAAGTTTCGACACACGACAATTGATAGAAAACCGACTGGTGAATGTTTAGGTGAGGCAACACAAAATGGTAATATGGCAGAAACTTAAAGTCACCGAAGTACAAAGTATAGAACACACTATGGATTCCTCGAGGCCTTAGAGCCTTGAGTGAATCTTTCGCCATCCGCTGATATATACAATGAACAGCTCTTAGCTTGACTGACCTCCACACACACACACACACACACACACACACACACACACACACACACACACACACAGAGGCAGGAATAAGGAGGAGACCCATATAGTGGATGAGACAAAAAGTAACCTTATTGAAAGGGAACAAAGAACGTATTTCAGTGGCAACATCTCGAAATGGATTGGGGGGTCACCAGTGGCGTGGAGCAGGGCTCGGTTCTGGTTCCTTTGTTTTTGATGTCTGTAAAGGAATTCATAAGAGGACTCGACTTATACCTGGATATATATCCGGATCATGCCAAGGTCGTGGAGAAAGTAAAGAGTTCTTAGACTTGCATCAAGTTACAAGGGGATATAGACAAACTCGGAAGTTGGTCTGATACATGGTTTTAAGCTCAGACCTGAACAAATGCAAAGTAATGAGGATGGGACACAGTGAAGGATGGCCGCGAAGCGAATATCATCTAGCAGAAAATAAGGTGCGGAAGTTGGTATATGAGAGGGACAAGGGAATCGACCTAGTCGTCAGAGCCTCAACACCGAAAGACTGCATGAGAGACGAGCTGTCTGCTAGCAAGTACTGGAATCACACTGAGATAGATAATCTACTCACAGCCCATATCGGGCTAAAACTATGATTCTCAAGTTTGATCACCGAACTTGAGAATACAACAGGGAGAGCCCAGAGTAGACCACTAGATATGTACCGGAATGGACAGACAGACAGATTACAATGAGATGTTATAGGTCATAAAATTGCCTATCATGGGGGGAAGATAAGAGTAAAAGAATGACAGTGATAACGTTCATGCTGTAAACGTTTGACAAACAAACATTTGAAGATGTCGACAGTGAACAGTTCGACATATGCAAAAGGTTTCGGAAACCTTGACCATAAATGGAAGTTAAGTGTAAATTTTTAGAAAATATGTTTACAAGTACGTTTATAGAGAATCAAAGTGCTGGTTAAATGGTATATGCAAAGTGATCAAATCGCCACTGCTGACATAAGTTCCAAAAGTTGTTTTGAAAAGAGAATTCATGAGTTGGGACCCCCACAACTCCATCCCCAAACTGTACGAGTAGTTAGTCACGTTTATGTAATTAAACACACCCACACACGCTCCAAAGCGCCGTGGATACCCTTGAGACTCGTCTGATGGGCCTGAGTGCGAGCCCCTGACAGGGTAGCCAATTCATGCGGTTTAAGCTAAGATGTGGCAACATGACATGTCAGACGTGGCAAGTTGTGGTTGTTGTTCTAACTGTCCAGTATTATTTATCCAGATCCTGCAGCTATATGACACGACAGGTCTCTGCTTATCTTTCGAATTTGGTCGATAAAAGGGAATCAAGCGTAACGAACAGGAAATATGCTGCACTACATCACACATTATCACACAATGAGATCATCGGCTGACGCTAAATGTTATGTTCGAATCTTTACAGAAATGGACCATCACTTACATAGCAACCCCTAACAGACATACACGCAGCCTGTGCCCTTCCATAACCAGAATGTACAACCCCTTAAACTTTCCAAAACACTAACCATCCTGGGCATCACATACAACACACACCTGGCACTCACTACCCACACAACTGTCACAAAGACTATACACAAACTTTCCTCAGAGGCAAAGAATTCCACACTGTTCCCTACGAGCAATACATCCGTTCCACCTTAAACTAGGCCTCTCCCACCTAATCATCCACCTATCAAAAGCATAAATAAAACTACAAGCCACATTTAAGACAACATTCAGAACAATCGCTGGCGGATTAATCAAAACTTCCATACAAGCCCACTTCATCATTCTGCGACAGCACTAGACCCCTCACATATTTAGTGTACATAACTACTGACATGTACATAACTACTGATATAGCTTCGTCTCTTCGATGTATATCAACTGACTGTTATATTTCTCTCTTGTGTCTCCCCTGATGATGTGATTATTACACGAAAGTGTACTTGGGAACTTTTCGTGTTTCATTTTCTTCGTGGACTCATAGGAATATATATATATATATATATATATATATATATATATATATATATATATATATATATATATATATATATATATATATACGCACAAGGTCTGAGAATATGCTGGTTGGTGCATTCGTTCGTATGTTTACCAGCATCGAGTTCCCAAGTGGTTGCGGGTCTATCATTCAGCTCCTTTTTTTTTTTTTTTCATTCCTCTTCATTTAGTTTTGCCTGCGGCAGACCACCTTCCCCTACACATTCTCCCACCACCGCCCCCCAATTCCACCATAAGACAAGTGCCCTTCAGTCACGAACTCCTTCGGCTTCCTTCAATCCAGTTAACTCAGAATACCAGCTCTGTGTTTTCTCCTGGCGAGCAGATTGTTGCTATGCGCTGCAGCCGTTTCGTTAGTTGCTGCTGTTGTACTGAACCTTCCTTGAGCATGACGGTACGACCCTTTGAGAACAATGGCACGACCCTAGAGCATGACGGTACGACCCTTGAGCATGATGGAACCATCCTTGACAACGTTGTTACGACCCTTGAGCACTGAGGTTCGATCCTGGGATAGTGTGGATTGCTGTTGGCTGTGATTCCCATTTGATGTAAAGGTCAAGTCTTAGGCGTAGCCATCGTGCCCAAAGGTTGCAGCGTCATGATCAAGGGTAAAACCATCGTTCTCACAAGGATTAAAGTGCCTTTACTGATGTAGACTACATAATTCCACTACCTTCAGTAATTGTATCAAAGATAATACATTAGTTTTTTGTTACATTACGCTAGCCACTTCCAAGACAGGTATATATATATATATATATATATATATATATATATATATATATATATATATATATATATATATATATATATATTGATTGATTGAATCAGGGCATGTGAAGCGTCTGGGGTAAACCATGGAAAGTTCTGTGGGGCCTGGATGTGGAAAGGGTGCTGTGGTTTCGGGCATTATTGCATGACAGCTAGAGACTGAGTGTGAACGAATGGGGCCTTTGTTGTCTTTTCCTAGCGCTACCTCGCACACATGAGGGGGGAGGGGGATGTTATTCCATGTGTGGCGAGGTGGCGATGGGAATGAATAAAGGCAGACTGTGAATTGTGTGCATGTGTATATATGTATATGTCTGTGTGTGTATATATATATGTGTACATTGAGATGTACGGGTATGTATATTTGCGTGTGGGGACGTGTATGTATATACATGCGTATGGGGGTGGGTTGGGCCATTTCTTTCGTCTGTTTCCTTGCGCTACCTCGCAAACGCGGGAGACAGCGACAAAGCAAAATAGATAAATATATATATTTTTTCATTCCATTTCAAGCTAGAAGTTTCAGTTTTCTAAATTATTTCTTACATTTTTTCATATGTATATATATGTATATGTGCGTATGTATGTGTATGTATGTGTATGTATGTATATATATATATATATATATATATATATATATATATATATATATATATATATATATATATATATATATATATATATATATTATCCCTGGGGATAGGGGTGAAAGAATACTTCCCACGCATTCCTCGCGTGTCGTAGAAAGCGACTAGAGGGGACGGGAGCGGGGGGCCAGAAATCCTCCCCTCCTTGTATTTTTTTTAACTTTCTAAAATGGGAAACAGAAGAAGGAGTCACGCGGGGAGTGCTCATCCTCCTCGAAGGCTCAGACTGGGGTGTCTAAATGTGTGTGGATGTAACCAAGATGTGAAAAAAGGAGAGATAGGTAGTATGTTTGAGGAAAGGAACCTGGATGTTTTAGCTCTGAGTGAAACGAAGCTCAAGGGTAAAGGGGAAGAGTGGTTTGGGAATGTCTGGGGAGTAAAGTCAGGGGTTATTGAGAGGACAAGAGCAAGGGAAGGAGTAGCAGTACTCCTGAAACAGGAGTTGTGGGAGTATGTGATAGAATGTAAGAAAGTAAATTCTCGATTAATATGGGTAATACTGAAAGTTGATGGAGAGAGGTGGGTGATTATTGGTGCATATGCACCTGGGCATGAGAAGAAAGATCATGAGAGGCAAGTGTTTTGGGAGCAGCTGAATGAGTGTGTTAGTGGTTTTGATGCACGAGACCGGGTTATAGTGATGGGTGATTTGAATGCAAAGGTGAGTAATGGGGCAGTTGAGGGAATAATTGGTATACATGGGGTGTTCAGTGTTGTAAATGGAAATGGTGAAGAGCTTGTAGATTTATGTGCTGAAAAAGGTCTGGTGATTGGGAATACCTGGTTTAAAAAGCGAGATATACATAAGTATACGTATGTAAGTAGGAGAGATGGCCAGAGAGCGTTATTGAATTACGTGTTAATTGACAGGCGCGCGAAAGAGAGACTTTTGGATGTTAATGTGCTGAGAGGTGCAACTGGAGGGATGTCTGATCATTATCTTGTGGAGGCTAAGGTGAAGATTTGTATGGGTTTTCAGAAAAGAAGAGTGAATGTTGGGGTGAAGAGGGTGGTGAGAGTAAGTGAGCTTGGGAAGGAGACTTGTGTGAGGAAGTACCAGGAGAGACTGAGTACAGAATGGAAAAAGGTGAGAACAATGGAAGTAAGGGGAGTGGGGGAGGAATGGGATGTATTTAGGGAATCAGTGATGGATTGCGCAAAAGATGCTTGTGGCATGAGAAGAGTGGGAGGTGGGTTGATTAGAAAGGGTAGTGAGTGGTGGGATAAAGAAGTAAGATTATTAGTGAAAGAGAAGAGAGAGGCATTTGGACGATTTTTGCAGGGAAAAAATGCAATTGAGTGGGAGATGTATAAAAGAAAGAGACAGGAGGTCAAGAGAAAGGTGCAAGAGGTGAAAAAAAAGGGCAAATGAGAGTTGGGGTGAGAGAGTATCATTAAATTTTAGTGAAAATAAAAAGATGTTCTGGAAGGAGGTAAATAAAGTGCGTAAGACAAGGGAGCAAATGGGAACTTCAGTGAAGGGCGCAAATGGGGAGGTGATAACAAGTAGTGGTGATGTGAGAAGGAGATGGAGTGAGTATTTTGAAGGTTTGTTGAATGTGTTTGATGATAGAGTGGCAGATATAGGGTGTTTTGGTCGAGGTGGTGTGCAAAGTGAGAGGGTTAGGGAAAATGATTTGGTAAACAGAGAAGAGGTAGTAAAAGCTTTGCGGAAGATGAAAGCCGGCAAGGCAGCAGGTTTGGATGGTATTGCAGTGGAATTTATTAAAAAAAGGGGGTGACTGTATTATTGACTGGTTGGTAAGGTTATTTAATGTATGTATGACTCATGGTGAGGTGCCTGAGGATTGGCGGAATGCGTGCATAGTGCCATTGTACAAAGGGAAAGGAGATAAGAGTGAGTGCTCAAATTACAGAGGTATAAGTTTGTTGAGTATTCCTGGTAAATTATATGGGAGGATATTGACTGAGAGGGTGAAGGCATGTACAGAGCATCAGATTGGGGAAGAGCAGTGTGGTTTCAGAAGTGGTAGAGGATGTGTGGATCAGGTGTTTGCTTTGAAGAATGTATGTGAGAAATACTTAGAAAAGCAAATGGATTTGTATGTAGCATTTATGGATCTGGAGAAGGCATATGATAGAGTTGATAGAGATGCTCTGTGGAAGGTATTAAGAATATATGGTGTGGGAGGCAAGTTGTTAGAAGCAGTGAAAAGTTTTTATCGAGGATGTAAGGCATGTGTACGTGTAGGAAGAGAGGAAAGTGATTGGTTCTCAGTGAATGTAGGTTTGCGGCAGGGGTGTGTGATGTCTCCATAGTTGTTTAATTTGTTTATGGATGGGGTTGTTAGGGAGGTGCATGCAAGAGTTTTGGAAAGAGGGGCAAGTATGAAGTCTGTTGGGGATGAGAGAGCTTGGGAAGTGAGTCAGTTGTTGTTCGCTGATGATACAGCGCTGGTGGCTGATTCATGTGAGAAACTGCAGAAGCTGGTGACTGAGTTTGGTAAAGTGTGTGAAAGAAGAAAGTTAAGAGTAAATGTGAATAAGAGCAAGGTTATTAGGTACAGTAGGGTTGAGGGTCAAGTCAATTGGGAGGTAAGTTTGAATGGAGAAAAACTGGAGGAAGTAAAGTGTTTTAGATATCTGGGAGTGAAAAAGATTTTGTGTGATCGGGGCCTGAACATGCAGGAGGGTGAAAGGAGGGCAAGGAATAGAGTGAATTGGATCGATGTGGTATACCGGGATGACGTGCTGTCAGTGGATTGAATCAGGGCATGTGAAGCGTCTGGGGTAAACCATGGAAAGCTGTGTAGGTATGTATATTTGCGTGTGTGGACGTATGTATATACATGTGTATGGGGGTGGGTTGGGCCATTTCTTTCATCTGTTTCCTTGCGCTACCTCGCAAACGCGGGAGACAGCGACAAAGCAAAAAAAGAAAAAAAAAAAAAAATATATATATATATATATATATATATATATATATATATATATATAATTGCAAAATAAGCAGTGATTAATGGTTCAGCGATTATGGGTCTAATTTTGTCTGTGTGGAATCTTTCCCTGCATAACAGATCTGTTGGAGAATAGCGACTTCGACCCTGGGAGAGGCTCAGTGAGTGGCTGGCCACTGGTGACGAAAAGCCAGGCCGTGACGATATATTTATTGTAGTGTGTTATTGTAACCTAATCTCTCATCTCTGTTATTTTCTTACATGACTTCTTGTATTATTGCTTGGAAAAGTGTATTGTAAAGGAGAGTATTTCATGCAGACCTAATTGATTTTTAATGTAAAGATTTTTAGAATTTACTTTAGATATGGCTAGTCCTTGCAAGTAATCCAGAATGCGTCATTAATAACACTCACAGATTACACAAAGATTGTAACTGGTCGGACTCTGTGAACAGTATGGGTATATTTGGCATTGATAATGATGATAAAGGTCATTAACAGCCTTTAATATAACGTTTCAAGTCCTCATTAAGTATGCATCGAGAATATATTGATGGCCATTTATTTCGTACACTCATATGTTTCCTAATTACGCCGAATATCACTCGTTACGATAGGCCATTTATTATGTCATCTATTTCATGTGATCGGTAATATATATATATATATATATATATATATATATATATATATATATATATATATATATATATATATATATATGTCGCAAGAGGTGAAAAAAAGGGCAAATGAGAGTTGGGGTGAGAGAGTATCATTAAATTTTAGGGAGAATAAAAAGATGTTCTGGAAGGAGGTAAATAAAGTGCGTAAGACAAGGGAGCAAATGGGAACTTCAGTGAAGGGCGCAAATGGGGAGGTGATAACAAGTAGTGGTGATGTGAGAAGGAGATGGAGTGAGTATTTTGAAGGTTTATTGAATGTGTTTGATGATAGAGTGGCAGATATAGGGTGTTTTGGTCGAGGTGGTGTGCAAAGTGAGAGGGTTAGGGAAAATTATTTGCTTTGCGGAAGATGAAAGCCGGCAAGGCAGCAGGTTTGGATGGTATTGCAGTGGAATTTATTAAAAAAGGGGGTGACTGTATTGTTGACTGGTTGGTAAGGTTATTTAATGTATGTATGAGGTGCCTGAGGATTGGCGGAATGCGTGCATAGTGCCATTGTACAAAGGCAAAGGGGATAAGAGTGAGTGCTCAAATTACAGAGGTATAAGTTTGTTGAGTATTCCTGGTAAATTATATGGGAGGATATTGATTGAGAGGGTGAAGGCATGTACAGAGCATCAGATTGGAGAAGAGCAGTGTGGTTTCAGAAGTGGTAGAGGATGTGTGGATCAGGTGTTTGCTTTGAAGAATGTATGTGAGAAATACTTAGAAAAGCAAATGGATTTGTATGTAGCATTTATGGATCTGGAGAAGGCATATGATAGAGTTGATAGAGATGCTCTGTGGAAGGTATTAAGAATATATGGTGTGGGAGGAAAGTTGTTAGAAGCAGTGAAAAGTTTTTATCGAGGATGTAAGGCATGTGTACGTGTAGGAAGAGAGGAAAGTGATTGGTTCTCAGTGAATGTAGGTTTGCGGCAGGGGTGTGTGATGTCTCCATGGTTGTTTAATTTGTTTATGGATGTGGTTGTTAGGGAGGTGAATGCAAGAGTTTTGGAAAGAGGGGCAAGTATGAAGTCTGTTGGGGATGAGAGAGCTTGGGAAGTGAGTCAGTTGTTGTTCGCTGATGATACAGCGCTGGTGGCTGATTCATGTGAGAAACTGCAGAAGCTGGTGACTGAGTTTGGTAAAGTGTGTGAAAGAAGAAAGTTAAGAGTAAATGTGAATAAGAGCAAGGTTATTAGGTACAGTAGGGTTGAGGGTCAAGTCAGTTGGGAGGTGAGTTTGAATGGAGAAAAACTGGAGGAAGTGAAGTGTTTTAGATATCTGGGAGTGGATCTGGCAGCGGATGGAACCATGGAAGCGGAAGTGGATCATAGGGTGGGGGAGGGGGCGAAAATTTTGGGAGCCTTGAAGAATGTGTGGAAGTCGAGAACATTATCTCGGAAAGCAAAAATGGGTATGTTTGAAGGAATAGTGGTTCCAACAATGTTGTATGGTTGCGAGGCGTGGGCTATGGATATAGTTGTGCGCAGGAGGATGGATGTGCTGGAAATGAGATGTTTGAGGACAATATGTGATGTGAGGTGGTTTGATCGAGTAAGTAACGTAAGGGTAAGAGAGATGTGTGGAAATAAAAAGAGCGTGGTTGAGAGAGCAGAAGAGGGTGTTTTGAAATGGTTCGGGCACATGGAGAGAATGAGTGAGGAAATATTGAGCAAGAGAATATGTGTCGGAGGTGGAGGGAACGAGGAGAAGAGGGAGAACAAATTGGAGGTGGAAAGATGGAGTGAAAAAGATTTTGTGTGATCGGGGCCTGAACATGCAGGAGGGTGAAAGGAGGGCAAGGAATAGAGTGAATTGGAGCGATGTGGTATACCGGGGTTGACGTGCTGGCAGTGGATTGAATCAAGGCATGTGAAGCGTTTGGGGTAAACCATGGAAAGCTGTGTAGGTATGTATATTTGCGTGTGTGGACGTATGTATATACATGTGTATGGGGGTGGGTTGGGCCATTTCTTTCGTCTGTTTCCTTGCGCTACCTCGCAAACGCGGGAGACAGCGGCAAAAAAAAAGAAAAAAAAAAGAATATACATATATGTATATATATATATATATATATATATATATATATATATATATATATATATATATATATATATATCTTTCAAACTATTCGCCATTTCCCGCATTTGCGAGGTAGCATTAAGGACAGAGGACTGGGCCTTTGAGGGAATATTCTCACCTGGCCCCCTTTTCTGTTCCTTCTTTTGGAAAAAAAAGAAAAAAAAAGGGGGGGATTTCCAGCCCCCCGTTCCCTTCCCTTTTAGTATATATATATATATATATATATATATATATATATATATATATATATATATATATATATATATATATATATATATATATACACACACACACACACACGTCAGTTTTACGAATGAGAAGGATTTGCTTGTAGTTACGGTCCTTAGTAATGCTTCAGTATTATGAGTCTCGTTTATTTCTTGTTGATAATCTTTAACCTCAGCATTTAAGAGCAGTTGAATGTCTGCCACTACCACTGGCTAGTTTATTGCGGCGGTCAATGTCATCATGTGAACGGTTGCGCGAATAGGTTTGCAAAGGTCACAAAGGATCGGTCGGTAAGGTTTCAGTTTAAGGGCATCGCTGAAATATCATGGATTTTGATCAGCTTTGATGTGTATGAATGGTAAATATTCACGTAGTGAGCTGAGCTTTGATATGTGTCAAGGTTAAGAATTGACAAAAGTGGGTAGGGCTTTGAATCAGAGGGGGAAACTGTGGGGACAAAAGCACTTTATATCCTTTATATCATCATTTGACAGTGACCGAGAATCTACTGCGGATAACGAAGACCAAGATCCACTTAGCCCTAGGGTTCTGATTTAGTGGAGTTTCATTCGGTTTGAAACTATTAAATTATGTGCAAACGAAGGTGTAAGATTCATTGCCGTCTTGTTAATGTGATGTTACAAGTATATTTTGCCTAGTCTCAGCCGCAACACTCGTTGTCCATGGCCAGACAGGTAATGGCACCAGAAATATAGATAATTACATCATATAAATGAAATAAGACAGTTAATGCTACTCAGTCCATCCAATATTTTGACTTTGAAACCAACAACAACAAAATCCTTCAGTAGTATAGACCCTTGGATACGTCTCATGTACGAACTTCACACATACATACATACGCTACAAGTTCATAAAAAGCATTGAAATTTCCATTGTTTTATTGCCTGAATTAATTAATCTGTATTCGTTCAATTAGACGTTAACCAGCCAGCGTGTCTAAACGGGGCGTTTCAGAAATATACCTAGTGAATGACGGTCTTGATCGTTGTAAATTACAAATTAGTCGATATCTTTGTTTCATAAATTCTTTCTTTCACCCATCAAAACAACTTTTTATTTACCTAATCCCACATTTTAGTAAAACATCCTCGCCCGATCCAGTTATCCAGTAACGAATGCTTGGTCTTTTAGGAAGAATAACAATAGCGTTATTTACCCTCACCCACACTAAATTATCTTCATGTATTATAGGGATTCTATAAAGTGTCAAGAGTTTTATGAAGATCCGTAAATTTTTCGGTAATAAGCCTAAACTGATGCTGTATCGGGTTGGTCATACCCCAGACCCCAAGTTGCTTTATTAGTTATACTTAGGGTCTAGGGAAAAAAAATCCGTACATTTTTGTCTAACACAGTAGGTAGAGCAAAATGCCAAAGGCTATAGGTACTTATGGCTTTTGTTAGAGTGTCAGCCAGAGTTGAAGCCTTATCTAATTAACATTGCTAAATAGTTACCAAACTTCAACACTAATTTATTCATTTTCCTTGTGCCAACTTATTAGAGGATTTATAGACTCTACATAGTGAAGGAAAGGTTTTGCAATCATCATTTTAACAAAAATGTATTCTGATATACGAAAAATTTAATTTCAACATGGTAGAAATTTGCCTCTGCACTGGTCGAATGAGATCTCGTTAGCGTGTGTCGATAGTTGTCGTATTATTGTGTCGATTTTCTTTCTTTTAAGCTTATCATTTACCTAGTTTTTCCCCTCTCTCTTGGTGATAACTTTAAGATTTTTTACAATTTTTTTTTAAGTTTTTAGACTATAAAAGCGTAAAATTGACTTTAAAAAAGGTTTACACTGGAAGGAAACAGTTTGCTCATACCTGGCCTGAAAATTCGAGCAGTGCGCATGTGCGGCTGGTAGTGAGGCCTGGACATGGAGTTGGACGTATCGGTGAAGGATAGTTCATTAATATTTCTATAAATGTCGGCAGTCGTCCTTGATCTAAGTGTTGATAGTGAAATAATGAGTGATAATTAACCCCTGATCGCGAGGGCAGTGATGAGGATTTCCGACAAATCATAATTTTGTGGTCAAAACAAGTGGCATATATGTTCCCTGGACGGTAATGTCAGTACACCGTAGGCGAACGTCACGTTGGTGGATGTCGGGAGGCGTCATTCGCCCAGAGGAATTACTCCAGCTCCCCAAGGTACGTTAAGTAATGATGGGCTTAACTACTACATAACATTCATGGGATTTATGTGTTCACTGTCTCTCCTTTTAAGGATTAATCGACTGAGCATGTAGACGAAAAATCGTGTCGTCGAATTGCTATAAAGATATATTCTTGCGTACAGAAATGATTAATTTCCTTGAAAGTTTGAAAATATTTATTGTACTTAATTGCAACAGTCTGGTGCAAGGAAAGTATAGAATTAGTACAAAGTACAGATACAAAATGGTGAAAGGAAAGTATAGAACTAGTACAAAGTACAGAATGATGCAAGGAAGAAAAGTATGGAATTACCTAGGATCAAAGTTGTGCAAGGAAACTATAGAATTACCTAGTGCTCATCTAACAAGTTTGTCAGTATGAGTTAGCGCCGTGTCTTTTTGGTGGGCTACCCAACAGCTTTCTAATTGCCTGCGTTTCACTTTACGTCTTTCACATTCTTCCGTTCACCTTGTACTTTACCTCCCAGTTTATCCCATTGGCCCAATAACCTCCTCTTTGTCAGACAGGAACAACGATATGGCGAAAGGGAACGAAAATACGCGGGTTCTCAAATATAACAAGTGTTCGTCAGAAATATGAACGTATTAAAAATACGTTGAAGAAATAAGATTTCAACTCGTCGTTCATCCCATCTACATAGTGGCTCAGTCAGACCCCAAGGGCATTCAAGACGATATATTTTTTTTTTTTTTTTGTTAAGATATATCCTCTAATCTTTTCGCCGTGAATTTCAAGCCGAGATCTCCTTATGTAATGTTGGGCGTGGGCGCCACATTTCTTGACGTTATGTAACTAGGATGTGTGTTGTGTAATGCCTTGTTCCGGATGATGGTGTTATTTCGACGTTTTTCGGACTAACACACTGGGTTGACAGAGTCTTGAGTTTATTCATTGTTTTATTTACTATTTGTACAAACGAATGTATCATGATCAGTTCCCGGTCATATGTTGTTTAGCGTCAATAACACTCTGGTGTTGGATGACCGTGGCGAAAAAAAAATAATGATTCTACGGTGCAGTTTGTCCTTAAATGATATTTTACCGACACGTCCAAGTTCTCATTGAACGATAGTTTGTCTTTGAATGTCATACATCGTAAGTGAGACGACCCAAGTAACACAGGGCTGGGTGTGCCGTCTGACGATACATCGGCTACTATCTGGTTACCTTGACTTTTGACTCTAGCCTTGAAAGCACGAGCAAATATTCCTCGGGTATTACGAGTGTAAATCACTGTAGTTGTCTCATAACCTGAGATTATTTCTCTTGTAAACGTATTCTAGCATGCCCTCAGTAGTCAGGTTGCCCAGATTGTACATTTATTTAATTATAGTTGCCACAGGACCCTTATCTAAGAAGCATCAGCATCTCAAAGGCTGTGCTAGTTTTAGTAGCAGGGAAATGATGGATTCCTTTGGAGTGATAAGTTTTATATAAAGAGACAGTACTTCCGGAGATACAATCTTACTAAAGGTAACTTTTTCACTTTTGATGTAACTTCGTGCAGGTGGAGTCGGTAACAACCCATATTTACATATATAATTATTGGAAAGGATCACAAATTTGCGCGTGATCAAGATAATCCTATGAGTCCACGGGGAAAATGAAACACGAAAAGTTCCCAAGTGCACTTTCGTGTAATAATCACATCATTAGGGGAGACACAGGAGAAAAATATAACAGTTGATATACATCGAGAGACGAAGCTAGGACGCCATTTAGTAAACGTGATTGTGCTTTTGGAAAATCACGTTTACTAAATGGTGTTATAGCTTCGTCTCTTCGATGTATATCAACTGACTGTTATATTTTTCTCTTGTGTCTCCCCTGATGATGTGATTATTACACGAAAGTGCACTTGGGAAGTTTTCGTGTTTCATTTTCCCCGTGGACTCATAGGAATATATGATTATGTATAATTGCGTAAAGATGCATCGCACTTGCGACACATGCGAGACATGGTACATTATATTTATTCGTCTTTACGGTGCGTTGTCGTTTCGGACGAGGCTGTCTATCTATCTCCAGTCCATCAACAATTAGTATGTCAGTTTTCAGCGAGTGTGGGATACCATCTATAGTTATGACAGGAGGTACCATTATGGGTGATTCCGATGCTATCATCCCTGAGTGACCGAGGGGGTGCCAGTGCGAATGAGCACCTTACGTATTATTCCCCTTTAAATGAGGTCAGTGAGGTATCGCTTTGAGTGAGCGTAGGGGTTACTAGGTACCATCACGAGTATAAGGGGGTATCACTGAGTGTGCAGGGCAATACTCTATTGAAAGGCTGTAGGGGGTACCTGTGTAGAAAATGTAAACAATAACGTTTGTTTGCAATGACGAATGTGTGGCTTTAAGAAATATTTACAAATAAAGACGAATCTAGGGCATTAAGTAATATTTACAAATAAAGACGAGTCTAGGGCTTTAAGTAATATTTACAAATAAAGACGAGTCTAGGGCTTTAAGTAATATTTACAAATAAAGACGAGTCTAGGGCTTTAAGTAATATTTACAAATAAAGACGAATCTAGGGCTTTAAGTAATATTTACAAATAAAGACGAGTCTAGGGCTTTAAGTAATATTTACAAATAAAGACGAATCTAGGGCTTTAAGTAATATTTACGAATAAAGACGAATCTGCGGCTTTAAGTAATATTTACAAATATATTGAAATAAAGACGAATCTGCGGCTTTAAGTAATATTTACAAATAGATTGAAATAAAGACGAATCAGGGGCTTTAGGTGATATTTACAAATAGATTAAAAAATGATGGTTGTAGGGAAATCCTAGGATGTCTTGTATGGCTTTCACCACCCAGGTGTGGGGTGTCGTAAGGACACAGTGTTGTTACTGTGGTTGAGGAGGGACCGCGTGCACACACCACGTGACCATTACGCCCATCGCATCCTAGCCCGGCTAGGCCCTGCCCAGCAACGCTACGGGAAAGGTTAACTTTGTACGACACCTCGAGCACGACGGTACGACGTTACTACGAGGGCAGCGGCCATTCCATATTCGAGGGTCATACCATCGTGCTGAAAAGGGTACACAAAATTGTAATGTCCTTGTCTAGTTTCATCTTGATCTTTGACTTTTTTTTTATTTCGTATGACGGTTGTACTTGGAACGCCTGACGGTACTTAGCCCAGCTACACTGAGGAGCCTTCATTTTGTTCACATTTAGGATACCAATAATTAGTTTGATGTTTAAAACAATTTCTGTAGTATACTAATGCCCCTTCATTACAAAATTTTAGATGTGGAATTGAATAAGTTTTGTACGTGGCAGTCACCAGATATTTGCTGGTTGGCTGTGTGTGGATGAAATCTGTCGTTTGGTTGTGGCTACTTGTGTTTGTGACCACCTGTCGGGTGGCTGTGGCCTGTCGTGTTGCTACTTTCGTATATTCTGTGCATCTTTTTTTTTTTTATTGTGTATAGGGACTGCATCCAAGGTTACCAGCGTCATGTTCCCTTAGGCAGGGCAGTAAATATTGTTGCTGTTAGGGGCTCTTTGTCGGGTCTGTTAGTATGGGTGGGGCTTGTGCGAGGGCCTGCTGTTAGGGATGGAGCCTCTCTGGGGTCTGGTGATGGGGGTTCGTGCTTGTGTGGTGATCTGGTGTGGTCAGAGCTTGTATGGGTTGTAATGGTTTAGTTGGGGTATGTATGGTGATGAGGTGGAGATGAACCTGATATGGGAGTCCAGTAGTAGGGGGGTGGAGCTTTTATGGTGGTCTTCTGGTGGGATGAAGTTTACATGGGGGTTTACTATAGTGGAGGTGTTATGGGGGTCTACTGGTAGGAGTGGAGCTTATATGGAGGTCTGTTGATGGGATGGAGCTTATAATGGGGTCTGATTGTGGGGAAGTAGGACTTGTATGGAGGTCTACAGGTGAGAGTGGAGCTTACATGGGGATCTACCGCCAGAATGAGGTCTGCAGGTCTGGAAGAAGCTGATATGGGGTTTGCTGGTCTTATTGAAGCTTTTAAAGGGATGTGTTGGTATTGATGGAGCTTTATAGGTTCTTATATTGTGGTGGTGCTTGAATGGGGGTGTGCTGGTATGGATGAAGCTTGCATTGGGTGTGCTGGCGTGGATGGGGTATGTATAGGGCTTATACTGATGCGGGTGGAGACTGCATGGGGATTTTACTGGTATGGGTGGGGCTGCATTATGTAATTACAAGGCCGTCTTTAGTACGAGGACCTTGTTCTAATCTTCGACTCTCGTTTCACCCCTCTTTTTCCCCCCTTTTCTAAATGATCCTTCTTGTATTTTACTGCATTGGAAAATTCTTGCCAACTTTGAATAAACCCCAATAGCTGCAGCCGGTCCTCTGTGGCATTCAAATGATTAACCGTACCGAAGCCATCTGCCATCTTATGCAACCCGAGAAAATCTTTGTTATGGTTTCGCGCGCTCGCCCGCCCCAGCAAGGCGTCATCCCGTATGTGGCCTTGTGTGAGCGGCCACTCCCGGGGCGCTAGAGCAATCGCTTCAAGGATTAACGCCGTGGGCCACACAAGGTCCAGGCAGTGACAAGATAAGGTGGGGGGAAATGCTGGTGCTGAAAGGGAGGCAGCAGCGTCCAGCATTTTATGGTTTTATGATTACTGGCAGAGTTTGGCGCCACGCTGCTTCGGTTCATTGTCCATTCATCGCTGGTAATTATTTGCGTCAAATGCACCTAGAACCTGTTTGGTCTTAGAATTAATTTGATCATCAGAGGAAGATATTATGTGATAGGTGGCTGTGATCTTCCGTTGACGGCCTTAAATGACCTTGACAATCGATAACTAAAACCTAATTAATAGTGCAAGTAAAAACAGAAGAGTCGCCATTGTTCAGTGTGTTTCGACAAATGTAGTCGATTGTTATGAACGTTAATGTGTTTTTAGCCTGTATATCGCGCAGTTTCCTTTTTCTGATTATTTTGAAAATTGACAGCCATGGCCCAACAACAACACCAACAACAAACACGCTAATCACACCTGAGTAACTAGTCAGTTGTGGACCAGTCGGACCTAACATCGTGTATAGAGATAATTGCATCTAATTATACGATGGTTAACATGCACTTAACATTCCCGGCTTAATGACCGTTTAGTAAGTACAAGGCACATACACCATACGCTACGTGAGTGACAGTAGAGCAACGTAGCAGCCGAGTGTATGTATAATATATATATATATATATATATATATATATATATATATATATATATATATATATATATATATATATAATGATATGATACGCGCGTGAATGTGGTGCAAAGAATGTGCGCTTTCCTGGAACAAACACAATGCCGTGCTACATCAAGCATTCCAAACCCCTGCCATTAGAGCTGAAGTTATCTATATACGGAACATAGCCTAGTAGTTAGAGCATACAAATGGTAGGGGATTGGAATCCTTAATGTTGGAGGGCATTATGTATTCTGCGAAAGTGTGCGCTCATTGCACTATATTTACGTTCATATATCTCCACGTATATCAGGATGTTAGATTAGATTGCTTGTTACTGGGTAATATGATCTTGACGGAAAATGATCAATCGAGACCCCGTTTCTCGCGGATGTGAAACGAAGGGTTGTCGATTGATATTAATCGAAGAGTCATTTCTCTACTATGGGCAGCATAGCTCAGCGTAATCTAGAGGTTAACTTACCCAGTTCCCAAATGAATGGTAGGAGGGTTTAGTCTTTGCTTTTTGAGAGTTTAAGTGGTTTGGTGAACAGAGAAGAGGTGGTGAAAACCTTGCGGAAGATGAAAAGCGGCAAGATGGCGAGAGTCGATGGTATTGTAGTTGAACTTATTAAGAAAGGTTAAGGAAATTTATTAAGAGAGGTTAAGGAAATGGAAAAGGAAGAGACAAGGGAATGTGTTTACTCATTTTAGAAGTGGAAAACCTGTCTTTTGAAATCTGTCAGGTCATAGTTATTGGGGAAAACATGAGAGGGTAGAGAGTTCCAAAGATCTTGACATGTAGGGTTAGAAGCAGATATCAAAATGGCCCACACTTAAGTTACCAACGGCCACACAGTAATCATGTGACGCAGCAGCTTGCCCAGTATTGCGTGGTCTAGCTAGTGGTGGGGCTACCCAGATAGCCAGCTCTCGGCAATAAACACCAAAGTAATACTTATAGAAGAGGGAATGTAACCCAAGTAGGGAAAGCGGGTCATATTTTGAAGTCAGCTTGAGAAAATTGATAAGCCAGAGTACTTTTGACTTTGTTGAATAAGGATCCAGAGCTAGAATCAACCTAGATGTGAGAACAGACATCCATACAAGGGCGGATCAGTCATTGTATAAACAGAGCAGCTGTTCTGAAGAAGACATAACGACATCTGTTGGGATCTGTCTGTCACAGAGTCCTAGGGCGCCCCACTGGTGACATGGGGTGTGGATAAATGACCCCCCCCCCCCCCCAAGATGAATACCAAGGATTGATCTACCCACCTAGGGTGGGTCAAGGTGGTTTCCGACCGCAGTTCTATGCCATGCCCGACATCGTGTCGAAAATGGGGTTAGGTTAAGTTAGGTGGAGTTATACTTCGGTGAAAGATAACAGTAATAGTCAGTACCTGTATATGTCACTGTTTACCTCACACAGTCTCGCAGTTTATACGATGTTTACGAATTGTATACAAACCTGGGTTATGTGTGGCGAGGTGGCGATGGGAATAAATAAAGGCAGACAGTATGAATTATGTACATGTGTATATATGTATATGTCTGTGTGTGTATATATATGTGTACATTGAGATGTATAGGTATGTATACTTGCGCGTGTGGACGTGTATGTATATACATGTGTATGGGGGTGGGTTGGGCCATTTCTTTCGTCTGTTTCCTTGCGCTACCTCGCAAACGCGGGAGACAGCGACAAAGCAAAATAAATAAAAAAAATAACATTGCGATGTATAGGTATGTATATTTGCGGGTGTGGACGTGTATGTATATACATGTGTATGTGGGTGGGTTGGGGCATTCTTTCGTCCGTTTCCTTGCGCTACCTCGCTAACGCGGGAGACAGCGACAAAGCAAAATAAATAATTATATAGAATATATATATATATATATATATATATATATATATATATATATATATATATATACGGGGCAAATGAAACGCGATAGCGTTAATGAGATGGCCTTGATTAGGGCTTCAGTTAACTTTGCCATTGTGTATAAAAAAGAAAAGAAAATTTAGAATATTCCTTACGTGTTGCCTTGTAGGTAAGGTCACATGAGACTAGAAGGTTTAAGGGATGTGTTGTAGGTAAAGTAAAGATAACACATGGGAAATAAAGAGAATAATAATTATGGCCATGAATAATAATTATGAATATAATGATAATAATTATGAATAATGATTATGATGACTAATGTTCTTTTTTTCGGTTTTTGTTCCTTGCCTGAGATTAAAGGGTTTGCCTTAGAGGCTATGATTTATCGATGGGATGTTCAGATGGATGTGAGCATTTTGGTATCTTACTTCTTTCTGGGTATCTGGAGTTAATTAAAAATCTGACAGCACAGTTTTGGACCTTCCGCATCTGTTTGTTTACTTCATGGTCTGTATTGTGTTTTTGGAGGACTTTGCAAAACAGCATTTGACGCCTCCCACCCAAACCACTTCATCCACCGACCCTGGAATATAAATGAATAGCTTACCCTTCCTTCACACTTCAGCAGCCAGTACTTACAGACCCCCACTCCACCCCGCCTCCAACCACTGGCACAAACATGAAATTAGCTTAAACACATTTACACCGTAATAACCCTGCCAAAAACCGGCCTCCCGGGAACCCAGCCTTAAACACCGCTCTCTGCGCTCCCCTAGACATACACGATTGATGCTTTCTTACCACTGCTTAGAACATGACCCATCATGTCTTCGCCACTACGAACATTGATTCACGAAGATTCCTTCATTTTATTTCCCGTTGTATACTCTATTTCCGTTGAGACCTCTCACGGAGCCCTGTTAATAGTGCTTTATTATTATTATTTTTTTCATTGAGTTGAATTAACCGTGTGTCAGACCAGCCCTGAGCTTCGTCTAGCTCCACTTATTTACGGCGACTAGTCTGCCTCCTGCAGACATTATTGTGCCAACTCGTTTATTTTCGTTTGCGTCACATGTGGGTCACGTTGAGGCAGGTTAGGGTGGGCGAGCCATTGGATGAAGCCTTATGGTTAAGTTAGGTCGACTGGCTTGACTGATTTAGCCCAACGTTGTGTGTGTGTGTGTGTGTCTGTGTGTGTGAGTGTATATATACCCCTTCAAGATGGCGACGGACGCAAGCTTTCCAAACTCTCGCGACCATACGTGATGGAGCCCTGGTGAATCACACTGCAAAAATATCCTTTTTTTTTCGCTTATAAGACTGTATACATTTATGAAATGACATGGACAGAAAATGGGAAATGAACGAGTCTGTAAATTACTGGAGGCCCGCCAGTGCTTCCTCGTCGGCAAAATAAACCCTGAGATTAATTGTTATTGAAAGTGAAATGTACCACAACACTTAGGGTACTGGAAATGAATATGATTGTAAACAAATATGTCGTTGAAATCCGTCCAGCACTCAAATATTTTTTCTCTTAAATATCTTATTTCTAATGACTCGCTTTACTGTATCACTGTACATATGGTAACTCCTTGAATCAGTCTTCTGTTTTATTTGCTCTCACACATTGAATAGATTCATCTGACGTCATTGGAACCATGTCGGGTGTAACAGTAACGATTGGGTTGGTTGGTTTGATATTTGGCCTGCAAGCCGTATATTGCCTGCCAGGAGTTATTTAGGGCCTCAGGTATCATGTTATACACCCACCAATCGAGTAAGCTTGAACACGTAGATCTGCTTCTTGTGTATATATATGGATGCACCTTTGGGGTTCTGGAGGAAATGGAAATGGGTATGATGCTTTAGTAGTATGTGGGAAAAAGATGAAAAATGAAAATAAAAGAAAGAATTGCTTAAATTTGCATATTTCAGTCTCAGATTTGAGTGGCTGATTTGATGGTTTGGGGGCATTGTGTGTAGATATAGATCGGCAGAACTCGGTATAGTGTTTCATGTAATCCATCGTCTTATACCAGGTGAACGGTCCATAGAGTTACTTTCGTTTCCATATTGTTTGAGATTAATTCTCATGTAGCAATAAGCTAATGCGATTTCTGCTCTTGTGTTTCTCTGGAGAGTCGTGTAGTGTTTGAAGAATTGAGTAGGACTTTACTCTTGCCTCGTTTCATTCGGCTTTTCACTTTGCCTTTTATGAATGTTGTACTAAAAGACACTTGCTCACACAGGTAAATGGATCCGAATATGGAGAGAATGCCACACGCAAATCGTTTCGTGTAACGAGTACGGTAGAATATTTCTATTTATTGATATCACAAGATATTCCCTTGCACACTCAGCTGTTAACATCTTCCCCATCACTGCTGCTTCTTACCGTCCACTACCAGCAAACTACCACAGTACTCCTGGTACACCCGATACACTGAGAATAAGATTAGCATCACTGCGAGGAAGAGTTCCAAAGCGTTAGTATTGTCTCAGTTATCCTGGTACAGGGTCGACCACTTGAGGCCCATCACGATACAGCAGCTGTAAGAGGTGAAGCAGTACACGTTGTCGACGTAGGTACAGACTGTATCATGTATAACCATCGCGACCGTACCTACGTGCTGTGCTGTGCTGTGCTGTGTTGTGCTGTGCTGTGCTGTGCTATGCTGTGCTATGCTGTGCTCTGCTCTGCTCTGCTGTGCTGTGCAGTGCTGTGTTGTGCTGTGCTGTGCTGTGCTGTGCTGTGTTGTGCTGTGCTGTGCTGTGCTGTGCTGTGCTGTGCTGTGTTGTGCTGTGCTGTGCTGTGCTGTGCTGTGTTGTGCTGTGCTGTGCTGTGCTGTGTTGTGCTGTGCTGTGCTGTGCTGTGCTGTGCTGTGCTGTGCTGTGCTGTGCTGTGTTGTGCTGTGCTGTGCTGTGTTGTGCTGTGCTGTGCTGTGTTGTGCTGTGCTGTGCTGTGCTGTGCTGTGCTGTGCTGTGCTGTGCTGTGCTGTGCTGTGCTGTGCTGTGTTGTGCTGTGCTGTGCTGTGCTGTGTTGTGCTGTGCTGTGCTGTGCTGTGCTGTGCTGTGTTGTGCTGTGCTGTGCTGTGTTGTGCTGTGCTGTGCTGTGCTGTGCTGTGCTGTGCTGTGCTGTGTTGTGCTGTGCTGTGCTGTGCTGTGTTGTGCTGTGCTGTGCTGTGCTGTGTTGTGCTGTGCTGTGCTGTGTTGTGCTGTGCTGTGCTGTGTTGTGCTGTGCTGTGCTGTGTTGTGCTGTGCTGTGCTGTGTTGTGCTGTGCTGTGCTGTGTTGTGCTGTGCTGTGCTGTGCTGTGCTGTGCTGTGTTGTGCTGTGCTGTGCTGTGCTGTGCTGTGTTGTGCTGTGCTGTGCTGTGCTGTGCTGTGCTGTGTTGTGCTGTGCTGTGCTGTGTTGTGCTGTGCTGTGCTGTGCTGTGCTGTGTTGTGCTGTGCTGTGCTGTGCTGTGCTGTGCTGTGCTGTGCTGTGTTGTGCTGTGCTGTGCTGTGCTGTGCTGTGTTGTGCTGTGCTGTGCTGTGTTGTGCTGTGCTGTGCTGTGTTGTGCTGTGCTGTGCTGTGCTGTGTTGTGCTGTGCTGTGCTGTGCTGTGTTGTGCTGTGCTGTGCTGTGCTGTGCTGTGCTGTGTTGTGCTGTGCTGTGCTGTGTTGTGCTGTGCTGTGCTGTGTTGTGCTGTGCTGTGCTGTGCTGTGCTGTGCTGTGTTGTGCTGTGCTGTGCTGTGTTGTGCTGTGCTGTGCTGTGCTGTGCTGTGTTGTGCTGTGCTGTGCTGTGTTGTGCTGTGCTGTGCTGTGTTGTGCTGTGCTGTGCTGTGCTGTGCTGTGCTGTGCTGTGCTGTGCTGTGCTGTGTTGTGCTGTGCTGTGCTGTGCTGTGTTGTGCTGTGCTGTGCTGTGTTGTGCTGTGCTGTGCTGTGCTGTGTTGTGCTGTGCTGTGCTGTGCTGTGTTGTGCTGTGCTGTGCTGTGCTGTGCTGTGCTGTGCTGTGCTGTGCTGTGTTGTGCTGTGCTGTGCTGTGCTGTGTTGTGCTGTGCTGTGCTGTGCTGTGCTGTGCTGTGCTGTGCTGTGCTGTGCTGTGCTGTGCTGTGCTGTGCTGTGCTGTGTTGTGCTGTGCTGTGCTGTGCTGTGTTGTGCTGTGCTGTGCTGTGCTGTGCTGTGCTGTGTTGTGCTGTGCTGTGCTGTGCTGTGCTGTGCTGTGCTGTGCTGTGCTGTGTTGTGCTGTGCTGTGCTGTGCTGTGCTGTGCTGTGTTGTGCTGTGCTGTGCTGTGCTGTGCTGTGTTGTGCTGTGCTGTGCTGTGCTGTGCTGTGCTGTGCTGTGCTGTGCTGTGCTGTGCTGTGTTGTGCTGTGCTGTGCTGGGCTGTGTTGTGCTGTGTTGTGCTGTGCTGTGTTGTGCTGTGCTGTGCTGTGTTGTGCTGTGCTGTGCTGTGCTGTGCTGTGCTGTGTTGTGCTGTGCTGTGCTGTGCTGTGCTGTGCTGTGTTGTGCTGTGCTGTGCTGTGTTGTGCTGTGCTGTGCTGTGTTGTGCTGTGCTGTGCTGTGCTGTGCTGTGTTGTGCTGTGCTGTGCTGTGTTGTGCTGTGCTGTGCTGTGCTGTGCTGTGCTGTGCTGTGCTGTGTTGTGCTGTGCTGTGCTGTGCTGTGCTGTGCTGTGCTGTGCTGTGCTGTGCTGTGTTGTGCTGTGCTGTGCTGTGTTGTGCTGTGCTGTGCTGTGCTGTGCTGTGCTGTGTTGTGCTGTGCTGTGCTGTGTTGTGCTGTGCTGTGCTGTGCTGTGCTGTGCTGTGCTGTGCTGTGCTGTGCTGTGCTGTGCTGTGTTGTGCTGTGCTGTGCTGTGCTGTGTTGTGCTGTGCTGTGCTGTGTTGTGCTGTGCTGTGCTGTGCTGTGCTGTGCTGTGCTGTGCTGTGCTGTGCTGTGTTGTGCTGTGCTGTGCTGTGCTGTGCTGTGCTGTGCTGTGTTGTGCTGTGCTGTGCTGTGCTGTGCTGTGCTGTGCTGTGTTGTGCTGTGCTGTGCTGTGCTGTGCTGTGCTGTGCTGTGCTGTGTTGTGCTGTGCTGTGCTGTGCTGTGCTGTGCTGTGTTGTGCTGTGCTGTGCTGTGTTGTGCTGTGCTGTGCTGTGCTGTGCTGTGCTGTGCTGTGCTGTGCTGTGCTGTGCTGTGTTGTGCTGTGCTGTGCTGTGCTGTGCTGTGCTGTGCTGTGCTGTGCTGTGCTGTGCTGTGCTGTGCTGTGCTGTGCTGTGTTGTGCTGTGCTGTGCTGTGCTGTGCTGTGCTGTGTTGTGCTGTGCTGTGCTGTGCTGTGCTGTGCTGTGTTGTGCTGTGCTGTGCTGTGCTGTGCTGTGTTGTGCTGTGCTGTGCTGTGCTGTGCTGTGCTGTGCTGTGTTGTGCTGTGCTGTGCTGTGCTGTGCTGTGCTGTGCTGTGTTGTGCTGTGCTGTGCTGTGCTGTGCTGTGCTGTGCTGTGCTGTGCTGTGCTGTGCTGTGCTGTGCTGTGCTGTGTTGTGCTGTGCTGTGCTGTGCTGTGCTGTGCTGTGCTGTGCTGTGCTGTGCTGTGTTGTGCTGTGCTGTGCTGTGCTGTGCTGTGCTGTGCTGTGTTGTGCTGTGCTGTGCTGTGCTGTGCTGTGTTGTGCTGTGCTGTGCTGTGTTGTGCTGTGCTGTGCTGTGCTGTGTTGTGCTGTGCTGTGCTGTGCTGTGCTGTGTTGTGCTGTGCTGTGCTGTGCTGTGCTGTGCTGTGCTGTGCTGTGCTGTGTTGTGCTGTGCTGTGCTGTGCTGTGCTGTGTTGTGCTGTGCTGTGCTGTGCTGTGCTGTGCTGTGCTGTGCTGTGCTGTGCTGTGTTGTGCTGTGCTGTGCTGTGCTGTGCTGTGCTGTGCTGTGCTGTGCTGTGCTGTGCTGTGCTGTGCTGTGTTGTGCTGTGCTGTGCTGTGCTGTGCTGTGCTGTGCTGTGCTGTGCTGTGCTGTGCTGTGCTGTGCTGTGCTGTGCTGTGCTGTGCTGTGCTGTGCTGTGCTGTGCTGTGCTGTGCTGTGCTGTGCTGTGCTGTGCTGTGCTGTGCTGTGTTGTGCTGTGCTGTGCTGTGCTGTGCTGTGCTGTGCTGTGCTGTGCTGTGCTGTGCTGTGCTGTGCTGTGCTGTGCTGTGCTGTGTTGTGCTGTGCTGTGCTGTGCTGTGCTGTGCTGTGCTGTGCTGTGCTGTGCTGTGCTGTGCTGTGCTGTGCTGTGCTGTGCTGTGTTGTGCTGTGCTGTGCTGTGCTGTGCTGTGTTGTGCTGTGCTGTGCTGTGCTGTGCTGTGCTGTGCTGTGCTGTGCTGTGCTGTGCTGTGTTGTGCTGTGCTGTGCTGTGCTGTGCTGTGTTGTGCTGTGCTGTGCTGTGCTGTGCTGTGCTGTGCTGTGCTGTGCTGTGTTGTGCTGTGCTGTGCTGTGCTGTGCTGTGTTGTGCTGTGCTGTGCTGTGCTGTGCTGTGCTGTGCTGTGCTGTGTTGTGCTGTGCTGTGCTGTGCTGTGCTGTGCTGTGCTGTGCTGTGCTGTGTTGTGCTGTGCTGTGCTGTGCTGTGCTGTGCTGTGCTGTGCTGTGCTGTGCTGTGCTGTGTTGTGCTGTGCTGTGCTGTGCTGTGTTGTGCTGTGCTGTGCTGTGTTGTGCTGTGCTGTGCTGTGCTGTGTTGTGCTGTGCTGTGCTGTGCTGTGTTGTGCTGTGCTGTGCTGTGCTGTGCTGTGTTGTGCTGTGCTGTGCTGTGTTGTGCTGTGCTGTGCTGTGTTGTGCTGTGCTGTGCTGTGTTGTGCTGTGCTGTGCTGTGCTGTGCTGTGCTGTGTTGTGCTGTGCTGTGCTGTGTTGTGCTGTGCTGTGCTGTGTTGTGCTGTGCTGTGCTGTGTTGTGCTGTGCTGTGCTGTGTTGTGCTGTGCTGTGCTGTGTTGTGCTGTGCTGTGCTGTGCTGTGTTGTGCTGTGCTGTGCTGTGTTGTGCTGTGCTGTGCTGTGCTGTGTTGTGCTGTGCTGTGCTGTGTTGTGCTGTGCTGTGCTGTGCTGTGCTGTGTTGTGCTGTGCTGTGCTGTGCTGTGTTGTGCTGTGCTGTGCTGTGCTGTGCTGTGCTGTGTTGTGCTGTGCTGTGCTGTGCTGTGCTGTGCTGTGCTGTGTTGTGCTGTGCTGTGCTGTGTTGTGCTGTGCTGTGCTGTGTTGTGCTGTGCTGTGCTGTGCTGTGCTGTGCTGTGTTGTGCTGTGCTGTGCTGTGCTGTGCTGTGCTGTGCTGTGCTGTGCTGTGCTGTGCTGTGCTGTGCTGTGCTGTGCTGTGTTGTGCTGTGCTGTGCTGTGTTGTGCTGTGCTGTGCTGTGCTGTGTTGTGCTGTGCTGTGCTGTGTTGTGCTGTGCTGTGCTGTGCTGTGCTGTGCTGTGCTGTGCTGTGCTGTGCTGTGTTGTGCTGTGCTGTGCTGTGCTGTGTTGTGCTGTGCTGTGCTGTGTTGTGCTGTGCTGTGCTGTGCTGTGCTGTGCTGTGCTGTGCTGTGTTGTGCTGTGCTGTGCTGTGCTGTGTTGTGCTGTGCTGTGCTGTGCTGTGCTGTGCTGTGTTGTGCTGTGCTGTGCTGTGTTGTGCTGTGCTGTGCTGTGCTGTGCTGTGTTGTGCTGTGCTGTGCTGTGTTGTGCTGTGCTGTGCTGTGTTGTGCTGTGCTGTGCTGTGCTGTGTTGTGCTGTGCTGTGCTGTGCTGTGCTGTGTTGTGCTGTGCTGTGCTGTGCTGTGCTGTGCTGTGCTGTGCTGTGCTGTGCTGTGCTGTGTTGTGCTGTGCTGTGCTGTGTTGTGCTGTGCTGTGCTGTGTTGTGCTGTGCTGTGCTGTGTTGTGCTGTGCTGTGCTGTGCTGTGCTGTGTTGTGCTGTGCTGTGCTGTGCTGTGTTGTGCTGTGCTGTGCTGTGCTGTGCTGTGCTGTGCTGTGCTGTGTTGTGCTGTGCTGTGCTGTGCTGTGCTGTGCTGTGTTGTGCTGTGCTGTGCTGTGTTGTGCTGTGCTGTGCTGTGTTGTGCTGTGCTGTGCTGTGCTGTGTTGTGCTGTGCTGTGCTGTGCTGTGCTGTGCTGTGTTGTGCTGTGCTGTGCTGTGCTGTGCTGTGTTGTGCTGTGCTGTGCTGTGCTGTGCTGTGCTGTGTTGTGCTGTGCTGTGCTGTGTTGTGCTGTGCTGTGCTGTGTTGTGCTGTGCTGTGCTGTGCTGTGTTGTGCTGTGCTGTGCTGTGCTGTGTTGTGCTGTGCTGTGCTGTGTTGTGCTGTGCTGTGCTGTGCTGTGCTGTGCTGTGCTGTGCTGTGTTGTGCTGTGCTGTGCTGTGTTGTGCTGTGCTGTGCTGTGTTGTGCTGTGCTGTGCTGTGCTGTGTTGTGCTGTGCTGTGCTGTGTTGTGCTGTGCTGTGCTGTGTTGTGCTGTGCTGTGCTGTGTTGTGCTGTGCTGTGCTGTGTTGTGCTGTGCTGTGCTGTGCTGTGCTGTGTTGTGATGTACTATGCTGTGTTGTGCTGTGCTGTGTTGTGATGTACTGTGCTGTGTTGTGCTGTGCTGTGTTGTGCTGTGTGTGCTGTGCTGTGTTGTGCTGTGTTGTGTTGTGCTGTGCTGTGTTGTGCTGTGCTTTGTTGTGCTGTGCTGTGTTATGCTGTGCTGTGTTGTGATGTGCTTTGTTGTGCTGTGCTGTGTTGTGCTGTGCTTTGTTATGCTGTGCTGTGTTGTGCTGTGCTGTGCTGTGCTGTGCTGTGCTGTGTTGTGCTGTGCTGTGCTGTGCTGTGCTGTGCTGTGCTGTGCTGTGCTGTGCTGTGCTGTGCTGTGCTGTGCTGTGCTGTGCTGTGCTGTGTTGTGCTGTGCTGTGCTGTGTTGTGCTGTGCTGTGCTGTGCTGTGCTGTGCTGTGCTGTGCTGTGCTGTGCTGTGCTGTGCTGTGTTGTGCTGTGCTGTGCTGTGCTGTGTTGTGCTGTGCTGTGCTGTGTTGTGCTGTGCTGTGCTGTGCTGTGTTGTGCTGTGCTGTGCTGTGCTGTGCTGTGTTGTGCTGTGCTGTGCTGTGCTGTGCTGTGCTGTGCTGTGCTGTGCTGTGCTGTGCTGTGTTGTGCTGTGCTGTGCTGTGCTGTGCTGTGCTGTGCTGTGCTGTGTTGTGCTGTGCTGTGCTGTGCTGTGCTGTGCTGTGCTGTGCTGTGCTGTGTTGTGCTGTGCTGTGCTGTGCTGTGCTGTGCTGTGCTGTGCTGTGCTGTGCTGTGCTGTGCTGTGCTGTGCTGTGCTGTGCTGTGCTGTGCTGTGCTGTGCTGTGCTGTGCTGTGCTGTGTTGTGCTGTGCTGTGCTGTGCTGTGCTGTGCTGTGCTGTGCTGTGCTGTGCTGTGCTGTGCTGTGCTGTGCTGTGTTGTGCTGTGCTGTGCTGTGCTGTGCTGTGTTGTGCTGTGCTGTGCTGTGTTGTGCTGTGCTGTGCTGTGTTGTGCTGTGCTGTGCTGTGCTGTGTTGTGCTGTGCTGTGCTGTGCTGTGCTGTGTTGTGCTGTGCTGTGCTGTGCTGTGCTGTGCTGTGTTGTGCTGTGCTGTGCTGTGTTGTGCTGTGCTGTGCTGTGTTGTGCTGTGCTGTGCTGTGTTGTGCTGTGCTGTGCTGTGTTGTGCTGTGCTGTGCTGTGTTGTGCTGTGCTGTGCTGTGTTGTGCTGTGCTGTGCTGTGCTGTGTTGTGCTGTGCTGTGCTGTGTTGTGCTGTGCTGTGCTGTGCTGTGCTGTGCTGTGCTGTGTTGTGCTGTGCTGTGCTGTGCTGTGCTGTGTTGTGCTGTGCTGTGCTGTGCTGTGCTGTGTTGTGCTGTGCTGTGCTGTGCTGTGCTGTGCTGTGCTGTGTTGTGCTGTGCTGTGCTGTGTTGTGCTGTGCTGTGCTGTGCTGTGCTGTGCTGTGCTGTGCTGTGCTGTGTTGTGCTGTGCTGTGCTGTGCTGTGCTGTGCTGTGCTGTGTTGTGCTGTGCTGTGCTGTGTTGTGCTGTGCTGTGCTGTGCTGTGCTGTGCTGTGCTGTGTTGTGCTGTGCTGTGCTGTGCTGTGCTGTGCTGTGCTGTGCTGTGCTGTGCTGTGCTGTGCTGTGCTGTGCTGTGCTGTGCTGTGCTGTGCTGTGCTGTGCTGTGCTGTGCTGTGCTGTGCTGTGTTGTGCTGTGCTGTGCTGTGCTGTGCTGTGCTGTGCTGTGCTGTGCTGTGTTGTGCTGTGCTGTGCTGTGCTGTGCTGTGCTGTGCTGTGCTGTGTTGTGCTGTGCTGTGCTGTGCTGTGTTGTGCTGTGCTGTGCTGTGCTGTGCTGTGCTGTGTTGTGCTGTGCTGTGCTGTGCTGTGCTGTGTTGTGCTGTGCTGTGCTGTGCTGTGCTGTGCTGTGCTGTGTTGTGCTGTGCTGTGCTGTGCTGTGCTGTGTTGTGCTGTGCTGTGCTGTGCTGTGCTGTGCTGTGCTGTGCTGTGCTGTGCTGTGCTGTGTTGTGCTGTGCTGTGCTGTGCTGTGCTGTGCTGTGCTGTGCTGTGCTGTGCTGTGCTGTGTTGTGCTGTGCTGTGCTGTGCTGTGCTGTGCTGTGCTGTGCTGTGCTGTGCTGTGCTGTGCTGTGCTGTGTTGTGCTGTGCTGTGCTGTGCTGTGCTGTGCTGTGCTGTGCTGTGCTGTGTTGTGCTGTGCTGTGCTGTGCTGTGTTGTGCTGTGCTGTGCTGTGCTGTGCTGTGTTGTGCTGTGCTGTGCTGTGTTGTGCTGTGCTGTGCTGTGTTGTGCTGTGCTGTGCTGTGCTGTGCTGTGCTGTGCTGTGCTGTGCTGTGTTGTGCTGTGCTGTGCTGTGTTGTGCTGTGCTGTGCTGTGCTGTGCTGTGCTGTGCTGTGTTGTGCTGTGCTGTGCTGTGTTGTGCTGTGCTGTGCTGTGTTGTGCTGTGCTGTGCTGTGCTGTGCTGTGCTGTGCTGTGCTGTGCTGTGCTGTGCTGTGCTGTGCTGTGCTGTGCTGTGTTGTGCTGTGCTGTGCTGTGCTGTGCTGTGCTGTGCTGTGCTGTGCTGTGCTGTGCTGTGCTGTGCTGTGCTGTGCTGTGCTGTGCTGTGTTGTGCTGTGCTGTGCTGTGCTGTGCTGTGCTGTGCTGTGCTGTGCTGTGCTGTGCTGTGCTGTGTTGTGCTGTGCTGTGCTGTGCTGTGCTGTGCTGTGCTGTGCTGTGTTGTGCTGTGCTGTGCTGTGTTGTGCTGTGCTGTGCTGTGCTGTGTTGTGCTGTGCTGTGCTGTGCTGTGTTGTGCTGTGCTGTGCTGTGCTGTGCTGTGCTGTGTTGTGCTGTGCTGTGCTGTGCTGTGTTGTGCTGTGCTGTGCTGTGCTGTGCTGTGCTGTGCTGTGCTGTGTTGTGCTGTGCTGTGCTGTGCTGTGCTGTGTTGTGCTGTGCTGTGCTGTGCTGTGCTGTGCTGTGCTGTGTTGTGCTGTGCTGTGCTGTGCTGTGTTGTGCTGTGCTGTGCTGTGTTGTGCTGTGCTGTGCTGTGTTGTGCTGTGCTGTGCTGTGTTGTGCTGTGCTGTGCTGTGTTGTGCTGTGCTGTGCTGTGCTGTGTTGTGCTGTGCTGTGCTGTGCTGTGCTGTGCTGTGTTGTGCTGTGCTGTGCTGTGCTGTGCTGTGCTGTGTTGTGCTGTGCTGTGCTGTGCTGTGCTGTGCTGTGCTGTGCTGTGCTGTGCTGTGCTGTGCTGTGTTGTGCTGTGCTGTGCTGTGCTGTGTTGTGCTGTGCTGTGCTGTGCTGTGCTGTGCTGTGCTGTGCTGTGCTGTGCTGTGCTGTGCTGTGCTGTGCTGTGCTGTGCTGTGTTGTGCTGTGCTGTGCTGTGCTGTGCTGTGCTGTGCTGTGCTGTGCTGTGCTGTGCTGTGCTGTGCTGTGCTGTGCTGTGCTGTGCTGTGTTGTGCTGTGCTGTGCTGTGTTGTGCTGTGCTGTGCTGTGCTGTGCTGTGCTGTGCTGTGCTGTGTTGTGCTGTGCTGTGCTGTGCTGTGCTGTGCTGTGTTGTGCTGTGCTGTGCTGTGCTGTGCTGTGCTGTGCTGTGCTGTGCTGTGCTGTGTTGTGCTGTGCTGTGCTGTGTTGTGCTGTGCTGTGCTGTGCTGTGCTGTGTTGTGCTGTGCTGTGCTGTGCTGTGCTGTGCTGTGCTGTGCTGTGCTGTGCTGTGCTGTGCTGTGCTGTGCTGTGCTGTGCTGTGCTGTGCTGTGCTGTGCTGTGCTGTGCTGTGCTGTGCTGTGTTGTGCTGTGCTGTGCTGTGCTGTGTTGTGCTGTGCTGTGCTGTGCTGTGCTGTGCTGTGTTGTGCTGTGCTGTGCTGTGCTGTGCTGTGCTGTGCTGTGTTGTGCTGTGCTGTGCTGTGTTGTGCTGTGCTGTGCTGTGCTGTGCTGTGCTGTGCTGTGCTGTGCTGTGCTGTGCTGTGCTGTGCTGTGCTGTGCTGTGCTGTGCTGTGCTGTGTTGTGCTGTGCTGTGCTGTGCTGTGCTGTGCTGTGCTGTGCTGTGCTGTGCTGTGTTGTGCTGTGCTGTGCTGTGCTGTGCTGTGCTGTGCTGTGCTGTGCTGTGCTGTGCTGTGCTGTGCTGTGCTGTGCTGTGCTGTGCTGTGCTGTGCTGTGCTGTGCTGTGCTGTGCTGTGCTGTGCTGTGCTGTGCTGTGTTGTGCTGTGCTGTGCTGTGCTGTGCTGTGCTGTGCTGTGCTGTGCTGTGCTGTGTTGTGCTGTGCTGTGCTGTGCTGTGCTGTGTTGTGCTGTGCTGTGCTGTGTTGTGCTGTGCTGTGCTGTGCTGTGCTGTGCTGTGCTGTGCTGTGCTGTGCTGTGCTGTGCTGTGCTGTGCTGTGCTGTGTTGTGCTGTGCTGTGCTGTGCTGTGCTGTGCTGTGTTGTGCTGTGCTGTGCTGTGTTGTGCTGTGCTGTGCTGTGCTGTGTTGTGCTGTGCTGTGCTGTGCTGTGCTGTGCTGTGCTGTGCTGTGCTGTGCTGTGCTGTGCTGTGCTGTGCTGTGTTGTGCTGTGCTGTGCTGTGCTGTGCTGTGCTGTGCTGTGTTGTGCTGTGCTGTGCTGTGTTGTGCTGTGCTGTGCTGTGCTGTGCTGTGCTGTGCTGTGCTGTGCTGTGCTGTGCTGTGTTGTGCTGTGCTGTGCTGTGTTGTGCTGTGCTGTGCTGTGTTGTGCTGTGCTGTGCTGTGTTGTGCTGTGCTGTGCTGTGTTGTGCTGTGCTGTGCTGTGTTGTGCTGTGCTGTGCTGTGTTGTGCTGTGCTGTGCTGTGTTGTGCTGTGCTGTGCTGTGCTGTGTTGTGCTGTGCTGTGCTGTGTTGTGCTGTGCTGTGCTGTGCTGTGTTGTGCTGTGCTGTGCTGTGTTGTGCTGTGCTGTGCTGTGCTGTGCTGTGCTGTGTTGTGCTGTGCTGTGCTGTGTTGTGCTGTGCTGTGCTGTGTTGTGCTGTGCTGTGCTGTGTTGTGCTGTGCTGTGCTGTGCTGTGCTGTGCTGTGTTGTGCTGTGCTGTGCTGTGTTGTGCTGTGCTGTGCTGTGTTGTGCTGTGCTGTGCTGTGTTGTGCTGTGCTGTGCTGTGCTGTGCTGTGTTGTGCTGTGCTGTGCTGTGTTGTGCTGTGCTGTGCTGTGTTGTGCTGTGCTGTGCTGTGCTGTGCTGTGCTGTGCTGTGCTGTGCTGTGCTGTGCTGTGCTGTGTTGTGCTGTGCTGTGCTGTGCTGTGCTGTGCTGTGCTGTGCTGTGTTGTGCTGTGCTGTGCTGTGCTGTGCTGTGTTGTGCTGTGCTGTGCTGTGTTGTGCTGTGCTGTGCTGTGTTGTGCTGTGCTGTGCTGTGTTGTGCTGTGCTGTGCTGTGTTGTGCTGTGCTGTGCTGTGCTGTGCTGTGCTGTGCTGTGCTGTGCTGTGCTGTGTTGTGCTGTGCTGTGCTGTGTTGTGCTGTGCTGTGCTGTGTTGTGCTGTGCTGTGCTGTGCTGTGTTGTGCTGTGCTGTGCTGTGCTGTGTTGTGCTGTGCTGTGCTGTGTTGTGCTGTGCTGTGCTGTGTTGTGCTGTGCTGTGCTGTGTTGTGCTGTGCTGTGCTGTGTTGTGCTGTGCTGTGCTGTGCTGTGCTGTGCTGTGTTGTGCTGTGCTGTGCTGTGTTGTGCTGTGCTGTGCTGTGCTGTGCTGTGCTGTGCTGTGTTGTGCTGTGCTGTGCTGTGTTGTGCTGTGCTGTGCTGTGTTGTGCTGTGCTGTGCTGTGTTGTGCTGTGCTGTGCTGTGTTGTGCTGTGCTGTGCTGTGCTGTGTTGTGCTGTGCTGTGCTGTGCTGTGCTGTGCTGTGCTGTGCTGTGCTGTGCTGTGCTGTGCTGTGTTGTGCTGTGCTGTGCTGTGTTGTGCTGTGCTGTGCTGTGCTGTGCTGTGCTGTGCTGTGCTGTGCTGTGTTGTGCTGTGCTGTGCTGTGTTGTGCTGTGCTGTGCTGTGCTGTGCTGTGCTGTGCTGTGCTGTGCTGTGCTGTGCTGTGCTGTGCTGTGCTGTGTTGTGCTGTGCTGTGCTGTGTTGTGCTGTGCTGTGCTGTGCTGTGCTGTGCTGTGTTGTGCTGTGCTGTGCTGTGCTGTGTTGTGCTGTGCTGTGCTGTGTTGTGCTGTGCTGTGCTGTGCTGTGCTGTGTTGTGCTGTGCTGTGCTGTGTTGTGCTGTGCTGTGCTGTGCTGTGCTGTGCTGTGTTGTGCTGTGCTGTGCTGTGCTGTGCTGTGTTGTGCTGTGCTGTGCTGTGTTGTGCTGTGCTGTGCTGTGCTGTGCTGTGCTGTGTTGTGCTGTGCTGTGCTGTGTTGTGCTGTGCTGTGCTGTGCTGTGCTGTGCTGTGCTGTGCTGTGCTGTGTTGTGCTGTGCTGTGCTGTGCTGTGCTGTGCTGTGTTGTGCTGTGCTGTGCTGTGCTGTGTTGTGCTGTGCTGTGCTGTGCTGTGCTGTGCTGTGCTGTGCTGTGCTGTGCTGTGCTGTGTTGTGCTGTGCTGTGCTGTGCTGTGCTGTGCTGTGCTGTGTTGTGCTGTGCTGTGCTGTGCTGTGTTGTGCTGTGCTGTGCTGTGCTGTGTTGTGCTGTGCTGTGCTGTGCTGTGTTGTGCTGTGCTGTGCTGTGTTGTGCTGTGCTGTGCTGTGTTGTGCTGTGCTGTGCTGTGCTGTGCTGTGTTGTGCTGTGCTGTGCTGTGCTGTGCTGTGCTGTGCTGTGCTGTGCTGTGCTGTGCTGTGCTGTGCTGTGCTGTGCTGTGCTGTGCTGTGCTGTGCTGTGCTGTGCTGTGCTGTGCTGTGCTGTGCTGTGCTGTGCTGTGCTGTGCTGTGTTGTGCTGTGCTGTGCTGTGTTGTGCTGTGCTGTGCTGTGTTGTGCTGTGCTGTGCTGTGTTTGACATATCTCGACAGTCATCACGTTTGTGTAGTGTTTTGATGGTTCGTTTTATGATGATTCGGTTGATTATCTGATCCTCACAATGAATATCACTTGGATCGTAAGACTGTTGCTACTGAGCCAATAGAATTTAATCTACACCAGTGCATCGTAACCGGATGCCCATCATGCCCCGTGGTACGTACCTTATTACAGCTCCGTCTTAACTAAGTATTTTTATTACGAGAATATATTTTGTATATCACATGAATGTATATGTGATTATGAAGGCGCATCACTTGGTTTACGCTACTTATCGTTTGTGTAGAGAAATTTTCGGTTTCCTTCCTCTATATGTGTAATAACAGCATAATAGTGGCAAGTGTTGATTCCGTGTGTAGCGAGGATCAAGCATTTCGAGAATATGCTTAGAAATATCATAGGTTGAGAAGCACTGATCATCACCTACTCAGTCTACACCAGCATCCTCCTCCCTACACCATGGTGTAGGGGATGCCTGAAGAACTCGCTTGTAATTGGTGTGTCGGGAGGCCGTGGGCATTGTTCGCCACCGCATTTGGCTCAGCTGGAGTTCGATTATGATGGGGGTTCGACGATTTACGCAAGGTTCCCCATGCCAGGCACCTCGAGGTCTGGTGAAAGGTTGAAAGACCGTGGCAGTCAGTAGGCCTATAGCTCAAGTTAACCGATGAACCAAGAGTCGTCAGAGGCCAGGTAGGTGTTGAAAGCGTTGTGTATGGCCTTAGAAATATCATGGACACTGGTCGAGGGTGGTTAAGATTATTCTGTGGGTTTGTGAGAACCTGGTCGGCAAGGATGAAGCCCAAATAAACTATGGTGAAATTTAGATTCGTTGGCCTTCGCTTACACCAACATAACATATTTTTGGACTTCGCTATGGTTGCATCACAGGTATTCAACAAAACAGTTTCTCTCTTTTCCATGATTTTCCTAAAAAACATAGATGGAACCCTACACATAAAACGTATCTTGGGTTAGTATCTGCACACGAGTTAGACATTTCTAGTATGTAATAAGCCAAGTTGAAGTGTTTGTACGGAAGTGTGAGGGCTGCAGTGTTTCGAGTGCCATTTGCTTAAACGTGGCTTAACCCTTCAAAAGGTGCCATTGGGGGGGGGGGGGGGGGGTGACCACGAATGTAAATTCCGTCGGTTTGCAGAGTAGGGCGTGGTGTAGCGTGACCCATACTGGTGGTGGTGGGTAGGGCGGATAATGTAACGTAATTGTAGCCTCAAGTTTTCCAAGGAGGCGGGGAATGATGTGGGGGAGCGGCAGGAGGGGTGGGTCTGGGTGGGAGATTACAGGTCAGGCTCGCCGGCAGACCAGGTCCTCTACTTTCTGGAGTGTAGGGATTCCTGCTTAATGCAGCTTAATACAATATATATATATATATATATATATATATATATATATATATATACGCACCAGGCTTCGACTAGGGTGTGTGTGAGTGTGTAGACCCACGTTGGAGTGAAGACAAGACATATATACAAGGTTAAGAGACGGAGCAACGCCAGTGTGAAACTTTTCTCTCTTTAACACAGATGGTAATCACACACACACACACACACACACACACACACACACACACACACACAATAGGTTGCACTAGCAACTGACGCTGAATCCTTTCGAGACAGTGTGTGATATACGAGACCACACATAGTACTGAAGAATATAATTGTTAAGGAGACACACATAATCATTCCCTCGGAGCAGTAAGTGATGCCACTCTTCGACTTAAGTGAGGCCTCTTTAAATATTTTTGTGGTCTTGCGTTGAGCTGATGCCTTTGGTAGATAATGCTTTGTGTTGATAATTCTGTTGAATTTAGTACTATTCCTCATCTGCTTTGAAACATTTGCCTAGGAGTTTGTACTCATGATCACGAGTGGAATCAGAGTGGTCGAGTATTAGGCAGTTGCTATGATCATGATTATCGACACTTTTCATGATATTGTAATGTTATGTTTTCTCAGTCCAAGTCGTTTAGCTGGATATCATAGTACGTTTCTCAGTTCAAGAGTCATCTTTTTAGGTCATCGTTGTATTTCATATATCTCTTTTTGAAGCTAAGTGACCAAAACTGAACGCAGTATTCAAGTCAAGGAAACATTAATGATCTGGGAAGAACGAGGAACAGTTTTTCGACGTTGAAGTCAGAAGCTGTTCCTGTGACGCCTAGAGTTTTGCTTTTCTTTTTCTTTTTTTTCTTTATCTTTTTTACTGCCTTTATGAACTGCTTACATGGATATAGCTCAGGAGAAAATATTAGTCTCTTTCCTTGTTGACATTATGTTTGTATATTCGTATATACTGGTAAGCTAAAAGTCAGTCATTATTGTATGTAAGAATCGTGAGGTTTTCGATAATTATAGGGAGGTTCAGAATGCACGAGGCGTCGTGGATAATCGACCGGGCGAATCAGCACCACGTCAAAATCCTTCCACCTCCAACGCATCACGAGGGATGAATATATGAATGTGTACCAGATGAAAGGTTTACTGTTGAAGAACGGCAGACCTGGTGAGGGCAAACGTGTAATTACCTGCTACATCATACAAGGTGTATTTGCCAGCGCACATCCTGAAAAGTATAATGAAGAGCTCGCTTTGTGGAAGGTGTAATTAACAGTGTACTTTGTAAAAGGTGTAATCATCGTGGAACTTTACGGGAGGTGAGATGCAATTAACAGGTTGTAACGTATAGATCTTGGCCACACTGTATACACCAAGGTGGAGTTCTTTGGATGGTTCTTACCACTGCGTTGCCGAGTCTCGTTTAGTGTGTGTGTGTGTGTGTCTCTATGTATTATATTTATCAAACATAATCGCTGTTTCCCGCGTGAGCGAGGTAGCGCCAGGAAACAGACGAAAAATGGCCCATCCTTTCATATACACGTTTATATATACATAAACGCCCACATACGCACGTAGACATATACATACACATACATACATACATACATACATACATACATACATACATACATACACATGTGCATATTCATACTTGCTTGCCTTCATCCATTCTCGTCGCTACCCCGCCCCACAGGATACTTAATGCAGCAAACATGGACCGCGGGGAAGAGATCTTCAGGGCAGCGATTCGCCTTTGACTGAGGGAATAATTCTTGATTGGGAAGGTAGCGTGAATGTATTGCTTACGAAAGCTGGCTTCCCTCATTGAGTTCGCAGATTTTTATCCCAAAATGTAAAATGAAAGAATAATGATAAACAAATGAAGTGGCAATACTGCGCGATTCGTTAGTAAACAGTTCTAGTGGCAATACTGTGCGAGTTGTTGATAAACAGCTCTGTTGGCAATACTGCGCCAGTCATTAAGAAACAGCTCTAGTGGCAACACTGTGCGAGTCGTTTATAAGCAGGCTCTAGTGGCAATACTGCGAAAGTCGCTGATGACAGTTGCCCACTAACACCGGTGGTTTGTACGTACGTCGATCCGTCTCTCCTGGCCCCCAAGGTAAATGACGTAGTAAGTTATCGCGTGACATGATCCCCCTGTATTGTGCCAATAATCCGACCATCATACACCATGGCCATGTCTACGGTCATCCAGTCTTCAGAAGACTGCAAACTCTCGCAACACATTACTAGGTCACCAAAATGTCACAGTTATTTTCTCAGAACTCGATCAGTCGCAGAAATATATAAGCAGCTTTTTTTTTTTTACTGTATGTTTACCCAACTATTCCTTCCCTAGGCGTAAAAATGGTCATATTTTTTTGTGTTGCTATGGCTGGAGGACCACATCGACCTTAAACCCCCGCCACAGCCAGAACCACCCAGACCCATCGTGGTGTTGCAGCAGATGTTGCTTGTGGCTCCGGGGAATGATGGGCCGATGATGGTGATAGCCTAGCTCGGTCCAGCAGGCTGATGAGAGATGAAATTTGCCCTGGCCAAACATCATAATCTGATGAATATGAACATTGGTCGGTCTGGTCTCTATACAAGAAGAGAATAGCTACGTCTCTTCGTTGTATATCAACTGACTTATGTTTCTTTCTTGTATCTCCCCTGATCATGTGATTATTACACGAAAGTGCACTTGGGTACTTATTATTTTTCACTTCCCTGTGGTCATATACGAGTATGTTCAATCACGCGCTCATTTGTTATCTTTTCCAGTATATATATATAAAGATGTTATTCGAGGAATGATGGAACAGGGAAACTTGGTGTTTCTTCATTAGTTAATCTATTCTTCAGGTGTTAAATAACACTTTATATATAGGAAGGTTAGATAGACGGGCAAGCCAATCCATTTATGTTGCTGGATATAATGGTGTAAATTATTAAACCAAAACTTATAATGTAATACGTCACATACAAAATATACAAGTTTAAACAGATGTAGAGTTAAAAGAGTTTGATGTTAAAGTTGTCCTTTATTTTTGTAGACGTATGTAATTTTTGCCACTGACCATTTGTTGTCACTTAGGTATGACTCCACTACCCATACCTGTGATGTGGTATTTTGAAGATTTATCGTATCTCAAAATTCAGGTTATGTTGATGAATACAGTGAGCCTTCGTTGGTTCTTCATATACGTACGTACGTGTCAGGTGAAAGTGAACTGTGTGGCTGTTAGATTGCGGGAGGCAGCAGGGTGTGTGTTTACCAATGGAAGTTGTGTGTATAGTATGGTGATTGTGTGTATGGTATGCTGATTGGGTGTATGGTATGCTGATTGGGTGTATGGTATGGTGATTGGGTGTATGGTATGGTGATTTGTGTTTGGTATGGTGATTGTGTGTATGGTATGGTGATTGTATATATTGTATGGTGATTGTATGTATGGTTGGTGATTGTGTGTATGGTATGGTGATTGTATGTATGGTTGGTGATTGGGTGTATGGTATGGTGATTGTATGTATGGTATGGTGATTGGGTGTATAGTGTGGTGACTGTGTGTATGGTATGGTGATTGTGTGTATGGTATGGTGATTGTATTGTGGTATGGTGATTGGGTGTATGGTATGGTGATTGTGTGTATGGTATGGTGATTGTATTGTGGTATGGTGATTGGGTGTATGGTATGGTGATTGTATTGTGGTATGGTGATTGGGTGTATGGTATGGTGATTGTGTGTATGGTATGGTGATTGTGTGTATGGTATGGTGATTGTATGTATGGTATGGTGATTGTGTGTATGGTATGGTGATTGTATGTATGGTATGGTGATTGGATGTATGGATTGGTAGTTGTGTTTAAGGTATGGTAATTGTGTGTGCGGTACGGTAGTTGTGTTGTGTTTAAGGTATGGTGGTTGTGTATGGTATCGTGGCTGTGTGTATATTATGGCAGTTTTGTGTAAAGTATGGTAGTTGCGTGTATGGTGTGGTAGTTGTGTGTATAGTATGGTGGTTGTCTGTATGGTATGATGGTTTTGTATCAGATGTTCCGTGTATGGTATGGTGGTTGTGCGTATGGTATGTGGTTGTGTGTATGGTATAGTAGTTGTGAGTATGGTAGGACAGATGTGTGTATGGTATGGTGGTTGTGCGTATGGTATGTGGTTGTGTGTATGGTATAATAGTTGTGAGTATGGTAGGACAGATGTGTGTATGGTATGGTGGTTGTGCGTATGGTATGTGGTTGTGTGTATGGTATAATAGTTGTGAGTATGGTAGGACAGATGTGTGTATGGTATGGTGGTTGTGCGTATGGTATGTGGTTGTGTGTATGGTATAATAGTTGTGAGTATGGTAGGACAGATGTGTGTATGGTATGGTGGTTGTGTGTATAGTATAATAGTTGTGAGTATGGTAGGACAGATGTGTGTTATGGTATGGTGGTTGTGCGTATGGTATGTGGTTGTGTGTATGGTATAATAGTTGTGAGTATGGTAGGACAGATGTGTGTATGGTATGGTGGTTGTGTGTATAGTATAATAGTTGTGAGTATGGTAGGACAGATGTGTGTATGGTATGGTGATTTGTGTTTGGTATGGTGATTGTGTGTATGGTATAATAGTTGTGAGTATGGTAGGACAGATGTGTGTATGGTATGGTGGTTGTGCGTATGGTATGTGGTTGTGTGTATGGTATGGTGATTGTATGTATGGTATGGTGGTTGTGCGTATGGTATGTGGTTGTGTGTATGGTATGTGATTGGGTGTATGGTATGCTGATTGGGTGTATGGTATGCTGATTGGGTGTATGGTATGGTGATTGTGTGTATGGTATGTGATTGTGTGTATGGTATGGTGATTGTATGTTTGGTATGGTAATTGTATGTATGGTATGGTGATTGTGTGTATGGTATAATAGTTGTGAGTATGGTAGGACAGATGTGTGTATGGTATGTGATTGTGTGTATGGTATAATAGTTGTGAGTATGGTAGGACAGATGTGTGTATGGTATGGTGATTGGATGTATGGATTGGTTGTTGTTTTTATCTGTTACCTAAGACAACAGGTTTTGAACAATAATTTATAATGATATAGCTTATAAACAACATTACATAAGTATACCCACCGCAATTGAAGCTCTCCTTTATAGTGATCGAAGAAAATTGAACTTTTTGAGGTAAACTACAGAAAAATGCGATACTTATAATGTTGCTTTCGGTCGTTTGGTATGTCCTTCAAGAATCCGTTTCGCGAACTTACTGAAATTGCTGCTGTGGCGATGGACTTCTCAAACCTACAATAGTGGATGTATTTATATCCTGACCTTCCTTTAAAACGTTTGTCTAAGGCCTACTGGGCTCCCGCTTGAAATCATTATTACCACGTATACTTCCGTGTGCACTGTCATGTTAGATTGTTGCTAACAGATCTATGCTTGGCCGAGTTATTCTACCTTAAGGCAGTGTACTGGAAACAGAAAGTAGATACATATGCGCCTTACACATGGCCGTCACACTTCCTTACATATGTGGATAAGATAAGAGGGATTTTGTTCTGCTGTTGACGAAACGGATAGTGGCTTAAGGGCAGTTAAACGTACAAATGAGAATTGATTGGTTCACTACCGGTGGACGTAGTGTGCCGGAAGCAGAGGACCATCAGCGACGTAGGGAATGAATGATAAGATATTAAGATATCTCGATGTTTACACCAACGGGTCCAAGATGGATGGCTGTGTGAGTGCGAGTGTGCAGATGACAGACCGTGCCCTCACGTTCCGCCTGCCCAGGAATGCGTCCATTGCTTATATAATCAGATCACGAGAGAGTTGTTATGCCATATCAGACTCTGAGTTAGACGTATCAGTTTCTCATACAACGGATACAAGTGGTTCACTGCCATATGATTGATAAGTTACACACGTTTAAATAGTCTTATTCTCTGATATTTTTATTCTCTGTGTTTGGTCACTGCATTTTTGCCTGGTCATTGATTTGGATACCTGGTCATTGATCTGGGTACCAGGCTATTGATCTGGGTACCAGGCTATTGATCTGGGTACCAGGCTATTGATTGGGTACCAGGCTATTGATCTGGGTACCAGGCTATTGATCTGGGTACCAGGCTATTGATCTGGGTACCAGGCTATTGATCTGGGTACCAGGCTATTGATCTGGGTACCAGGCTATTGATATGTGTTCCAGGCTATTGATCTGGGTACCAGGCTAGTGGTTCTGGGGTGTCTGGTCGTTTTGACTTTTAGTTTATAAAATATATTTATATATTAAAATTATTTATTATATTTTATATTTTATATATATATATATATATATTGGAAAGAATCACAATTTCGCGCGTGATCAATATATTCCTATGAGTCCACGGGCAAAATGAAACAGGGAATGAAAAGGGAACTTTTCGTGTTTCATTATATATATATATATATATATATATATATATATATATATATATATATATATATATATATATATATATAATATCTTTTTTGCGGTCGTTAACGCGGCAGAAGCTGTTAAATAGGTCAGGTTTCATTTTCATAAGGATGGATGTGGTTGCTTTAAGTTTTGTTATTTGTACATTATGTTTTGGAACTATAACTATCAAAAATGACGTTAATGCTAGGTTGGGACAATAAACACGAGATATATTTTGTTAATTCTATGTTTAGGTAGGTTTTAGGAACGGTAGGTAAGGTAACATTAATGCTAGGTTAGGTAAGTTTGGGTCGTGGAACGTTAGTTAGGTAAGTTTGGGTCTTGGAACGTTAGTTAGGTAAGTTTGGGTCTTGGAACGTTAGTTAGGTAAGTTTGGGTCTTGGAACGTTAGTTATGTAAGTTTGGGTCTTGGAACGTTAGTTAGGTAAGTTTAGGTCTTGGAACGTTAGTTAGGTAAGTTTGGGTCTTGGAACGTTAGTTAGGTAAGTTTAGGTCTTGGAACGTTAGTTAGGTAAGTTTAGGTCTTGGAACGTTAGTTAGGTAAGTTTAGGTCTTGGAACGTTAGTTAGGTAAGTTTGGGTCTTGGAACGTTAGTTAGGTAAGTTTGGGTCTTGGAACGTTAGTTAGGTAAGTTTGGGTCTTGGAACGTTAGTTAGGTAAGTTTAGGTCTTGGAACGTTAGTTAGGTAAGTTTGGGTATTGGAACGTTAGTTAGGTAAGTTTGGGTATTGGAACGTTAGTTAGGTAAGTTTAGGTCTTGGAACGTTAGGTATCGTAACATTAAGGCTAGGTTAGGTTAGGTTAGGTTCTGAGGCCTTATGTATTGTAACAATAATGCTTGGGTAGAGTGATTGTAGGTTAGGATTGTGATGTATTTCTAAGACTTACTTTATCTGCACACCCCATCTGCTTTAGCTTCAAAGCCCCGCCCACATTTTAGGGAACTTAAGATTCCTTTACCAATTTTTTCTCATTTCATCTCCGCATCCATATATGGATAATATGAAGTATATTTGTGTTTTTGTGTCATTTTTTGTGAATTTAGGTAGAAATTATAATGAGACAGTAGTCCTTTATGATGCCATATCTAAAACGTACAGCATTTTCAATGAAGCTTTTTTGTTTATAACAAAAGTAATAATATTGGCACAGGAAGTGAATTTCACATGTATGAAGCAATTCATCACATTTTACACCATACTCACATCCACCGAAGAGCCTGTGACACAGCATTTACACACGGGCCACACCCTGTGCCTGTAATGGCACCCCGAGCGAACAATTGAGGACGGCCCGTCACTGGCAAGTGTCCGTGCCAAGCTTGGTCTGGCGAATTTACACACACACACACACACACACACACACACACACACACACAGTGTTGGTACGAGCAAAAAAAGTATATTTTTTAGTCTACCTGAAAAGTTTGATTTTCGTTCTTTTGTGCACTAAATATATGTTTTAGGCATACTTAGATTTTTCAAAGAATTAGTTGCCAAAATATGATAATTTCTGATAAAATAGAAAAATGTGATTGTGATATAACTAAGACTAGTTATTTAATGTAAAACAACAATTACTTGTAAGATAGAAAAATAATTATTCGATGACAATAGAAAACAAGAGCTTTAAATGGTAGAAAAAAAATTATGTTGAATTTCAAGAAAGTATTTATTAAGTTGCTGACTCGAAATTCTTCCCAATCTGCAGCCAGTTCGGCTAATTATTTTTGTGGGGTGAATACTCCCAGGTATTCAGTAGAGAGCTTAGGTAGTAGTGATCCCCCACTAATGTCTCCGAATGATCCCTTTAGAGGAATAACCAGTTTCATTACCTTAGAAAAAGGTTAGATTTGGTAGCCATGAAATTGGTTATTTTTAAAGCAAATATGATACTCTAATAACTAGCGGGTACCTCTATGATTAGAATAGATATACTTAGATTTTTTTTTTTGTTTACATAAAGTGTGCTCCATTGATTAGTTCGGCCATATAATTATTTCATTACATCTTACACAACCACTGAAAGAACTAACACACTCACTGTCACACCCAGGCCCCAACTTGTGCCAGTAATGGCACACCCGAGAACGGGTTATCATTGAGTGCCTGTGTCTTGAATTTGTACACACACACACACACACGCACACACACACACGCGCACACGCACACACACACACATACACACACTCACACGCACATACAAACGCACACAATAGCGAAAAAGCGTTGTAGGTGCATGACCGAATCAGCCATGGGGTTCAGTTAAGACACTCCTACTTCAGCTACGTATACTGAACGGTCTGTGGTTCTCTGGCTCGCGACGGAGCTCCGGCACTGCCTCCCTCAGCAGCAACACAGCAGGATCATCCAGTGACTTACTCTCGTGTAACAGCGACCACAGTACTCCAACCCCCACAGTTAGCAGCAGCACCACAAGATCAGACAGCGACTTACCTCAGTTGTAGCGTAGCAGTACCACAGGAAGCTACCTCATCTTTAGCAGCAGAATCGCAAGACCAGACGAAGACTCGCCTCTCCCTTAGCAGCACCACGGGATCCCAAAGCTTTAGAAGATTCCCTGAGACAGACTGTATTTATACTGTTATGAAGACTCCACATTTTTATTTTCATGATCACTATTTACACTGATGAATCTGGTTTGCTCTTGATGTGCATTGGTGACTGATTTTACAATTTTTCATTCATGACTCAGGAATTCAAGCCACGTTCTTCACCCGTCGATCATTGTTGGTGTGAGAAATAGTTGTTTTGTTTCTCGAGGAATAAGACTACATAATTCTCTGTAGAGAACAGAGCTTCTGTATTTTCTTAGGTTCATTGAAGTATTAGAATCGCTCCATCATGTGATTGTGGTAGACACATTACTCTGCAAATCCAAGATGGATTACCAATATATCTTCTAGTATTTTATTCGTGGCAAATGATAACACGGCTCACGGGAAGACTTATCAGATGTCGTATAGTTAAGGATGTAGGAAGAGTGAACAATTAAGTCTACCTCTATGAGTAGAATTTTCTTTGTTTTTGAGAGAAAACTATTGGTACGTAAATTTCCGTGTGCCTGATTTTTTCTCTTATGATTACACGCACAGAAAAAAAAAGATATACAGATATATCTGCTAAAGCAATTGATGATGTGTATGTAATATATAAATTTAAACTTCAGTAAAAGTGTAAAGTGAACTGATGTCAAAGATAAGTTGATGAATATTGTGACATATTTTCATGCGTTAATTCTTTTTCACACACAGTCTTTAGTGACATGCCAATTCGTCAGTACTTTTCATACCAATAATTGTACTGTATTTACAATAATTTTTGGATTTTGTCATCAGTTATTTTCAGATATTTGAGATAACGATTTGCATATGGAAATAGCCAATTTGACTTCAGATCTTATTAGATAGCTTTAGATAATTCATGAAGATTTTATGTTGTAATAACGCAACACCTGGTGTAGTTGTGGCTGGAGGTGTCTCATGAATGTACGTACGTACGTACGTAAGTAAGCGGCCCAGTACGACGACTGTTACCCTTGTAAAGTGGACCAGTCAGCCACTGACCGGTTGAACGTGATGGAATCAGCTAGATTGTACCACGAAAGAATTCAAGATGTCTACCCTGAGGAAAGGCAGGACTTCATCTCCTGATGGATGGGGACGATCTCTTTGAGATGTAGTCGACTTAGCCAACCGATCCGCTTGTTCTTTGCCGGGAGTACTACCGTGACCAGGTACCCAAATGAAGACGATGTCTTTATCACCGTTGATTTATCCATCTGGCTAGGCTCTTACTATTGCCAGACTCCCTCACGCCCTGATACCCTTTCATGACTGGGGGATTTCGTGGATTGTACCTAGGACACGTTCACGAATGAAAGTCAGAGCAGGCGGGGTGAAAACTCGAGGATAAATCCTCATTCTCATTTGGTCTGGAAGAATGGATGAAAGAGATCTCACTCTAGATTTCTCTCGGACGATAATGGTAGGGCTGTGTGGTGGTTGTCGCACCACCTGAAGAGGATCGGATCGTTTCCTAATGACGGAAGAATATCTGAAGGTTGGTTGCCTGTGGATCCTGAAGTGGCAGCCGAAGGTATTCACCTCCTGGCACTCTCTTCGGTCGCCCTTTGATATAATAACCTGAAGATTATTGCATTTTTGATGCTTTTGGTTGGTATTGGTAATTCTGCTTGCTGAGTCTTGTTCATTTAATGGAGGGGAAGCTATGCCAGTGTGTTTGCGCTGGGTAGGATGTAGGGTGTGGGGTCTGAAGGACTTGAAGAGTATAGTAATTATCGTTAATATTAGGAATCATCTGAGACATTTCATGCCTTTGTAGAAGTAATTAAATGTTGTAAGTGTTGAGATGAACACAAATCCAGTGACAAATATTGCATTTAATTTGGAAGTTAAATTTCAGTCTTTGAATACATCTTAAACAATAGGAATTACAAGAGGAAGAAGGAATGTAAACAACTTTCCCAAAGAGGTCTTTTGTTGATGCACTGAAGAGTTTGGGCTCTGATGGAAGATTACCATGTTGATAATCACGTATTCTTCCAAGTAAAGAAAAAGGAAAACAGTCATCATTCGCTGAGTGTTAATCCTCCTCGTTCTCATGGTCCCAGTCTCTTGGTGTAGGGCATAGAGGGTTGCTGGGAACCATCCAGCCTTCCCTGACCAGTGTCGCTATTTTGTGTGTGTGAGAGAGAGAGAGAGAGAGAGAGAGAGAGAGAGAGAGAGAGAGAGAGAGAGAGAGAGAGAGAGAGAGAGAGAACCGCTGACAAATGAGGGTATAGGTGGTGGATGAAAACAGAGATGGGCAGGAACAGAAAATGTCCTGGGGCGACCTACCCGGATGATAGAACAGACAATGTACATAGAGGACCCACCGACATGATTGAAGAGAGTACAGCGGCGACCTACTTCTGCATTGTATATGTTACTATGAATTTTCTTAATGTATTTGCAGTCAAATATTAAAAACATCCTGAAAGATAATGTAATGCTATATGTTTAGACATATCTTTATATGTTAGGAGGTACTAGTTTGCGCCATACGGGGCGCATTGCAAAAAGTATTGTATTTTTTATATATTTTTTCTACACGGAACTTGGTTGGAAATGTATATCAAGAATTTGAATTATTTATTTTAATGAGAATGATATTGGAATATTACCTTTTGTTCTCTAGATAATCATATTTATATTTGAAAATTGATTTAAAAGAAAAATTATTGATATATTTATCTGTATATGAAAATATAAAGAAAACAGAAAGGTTAGTGGATGTTAGATTATATTCGGAATATCTTTGCCAACAGTTTGTCGTTCTTGGTAACCCTGACAAACCAGAAGGTAAACTGGCGACAGTTTTAAGGCAGATAAAGGTGTGCCGCTGATGCCACCACAACAGTTATCATTGATAACAAGAACTGTTATTACTTCACAGTTACCATGGTCATGACCTTGAGATTTGGAGGTGTCGTTAGACGCAACTAATGGTCAAGAACGTTCCATTTTCTTTGTCTCGGTGTGGGTAACACTTCGGCTGTTAGACGGTTTATATTACAGATCGTACAAGCATGGTAAACTGCTTATATTATGTAGGTTTTACGAGTCATGGTTGTGGTTCGTAAGGGAAGGAAGTGTGGAGACCAGAAGACGCAACGAATTTCGCGTAGATATACAGCAAATGTTGATATTTGTTGATTTTTCGTAGAGTCATTACAAAGTAATTCAAACAATAAAAGACCATTGGTTGGATGTCTTAAGTTTAGCTTATTGTAGTTAAGGTTCAGTTATAAGACAAATATGGTTATGATGTCTGTTCATGGCGCAAGAGATATATATGATAAAATAGGTACGAATATTATATAGTAATGTGCAAGTGTAAGAATTTGCCTCTTCTAAGCTTGGCAGGGACTCTCAGTGACAACCCTCTGATGCATTGATATTTGAAATTGTGTATGAGTTGTGGCAGTTCATAATGGTTTACACAACACACACACAGCCACCTAAGAGCTCACGACATTACAGTTACATACGGGTCGACCTGTGCCAATAATGACCTACCCGAGAAAGGGTAGTTATAATCTGCTGTTGACAGTCTTAATAGTCCTGGTAGTTGATAGGCCCAAAGCCTTATTAATCAGCTGACCAAACATCTTCGTTCCTCAGCCAAACCATTCGAATTCAAGTCTAAGAAAATGACCCTCTGTGTAATTCACTGGTGCATCCGTGACTCGAATAATGTGTTCGGTGTTGATCACCGTAGTTGAACAAAGACACATTGAACGGAGAGAGTACAGCGGCCACCTACCAAGGTGATAGAACAGATAGAGAACAGGTGATAGAACAGATAGAGAACATGGGCGACCTACCAGGATGGTAGAACAGAAAGAGAACAGGGGCGACCTACCTAGGTGATAGAAAAGAGTACAAGAGCTACCCACGAGATGATAGAGCAGACACAGTACAAGGTCGACTCACAAGATGATGGAACAGAGCGCAGAGGCGATCTGCCATTTATATTCCCGATATAATAAGAAACACTCCTCCATAGGAACCACCCGGACGACCTAAAATTACTTAGTATAGGAAACATGCTTAAAGAGAACTTCACATAAGGGATTGTAAATTGTCAATGGTTTTGACAGTCTTGATCAAGGCAGCAGTTTGATATCCATTACAGAGATTGTTTATGTTGGCAGAGGGTGTGAAATTGGGCCCCAGGTGGACTATATGTGTTGCGTAAGATGTGATGAATCGCGTCATTCTAAATAAACTCGGCTCATGAGATAGGCCAAAAGTCCAAACAGCCAACCAGCTACATAATAATACGACAGCCCATGGCAAGGTCTTGGAGAATCTTTACACTCGCCTGTTACTTCTTGATGTTCCTCTTAATCACACATCTACATTGTTTAGAATAATCCATATCAAAACCAATGTCTTTGTCTCATAATTTGTACCCTAAATACTGTATGTAAAACACATCCAGTGGTGTTTTTGTTAAATTCCTATGTCAGTTACGTAGAAAAATCAGCAGTTATGGCAATGAATTAGCTGTCTTTCGACCTGAAATTTATTGCTTCTTATGGGGTCTGCTCTTTGTTTACTTACTAGCTACAACTATTATTTGTAAAACATGTTTGTACAGTCCGTAAAGTAACATAACAGTCGAAGTATCCCTTAAACCGCGACAAAGAAAATGGAATAAGCTGTTGACCAGTAACTGCGTTCAACAACACAAGCATTGCTCAGGGTCATGGCCATAACGATTGTGGAGTTATAACAGCCAGTTTCTTCACAATTTTCGTGTGTAACTGATAACTGCTGTGTTGACATAATCGGCAGACATAGTTGCTGCCCATTTATAGTTTTTTTAGAGTTGATACGTAGAATCAGCCGTTGGCTGTGAAATGTTTTGAATATTAAGTCTTTTAACATCCATTAACTACTCCATTTCCTGTTGTATACATTTATTGGTATTTAAAAATCATTCTTATCTGTATTTACTTTATTGTCTGTCTTTTTTATGTAAAGTATATTTTAAAGACTAAATGGTAGTATAACAATAGCATTATCATGGAAATTAGTAATTTCTATTGTTTATGATAAATTTCACAATATATCATTTCGTGAAAAATATCGTAAAATACATTACTTTTTGGAAATTATCCAGAAATTTACTAATTACGTTGTTGATGAAACTCTTAATCGTATACATATTTCCTCTTACATGGCACGAATGTCTGCTGTAGCTCACTCATGAACTGACATTATTTGGAATGAAACAATACACCACATTCTACACTTACGTCCACCTTAGCGCTCACTACTACACTACAATGAAACACGGACAGCCCACCACTGCCAGTAACGGCTCCCCGAGTGCACAAACCCGACGTATATGACCTGGGCCATCGTATTTATAATAGCGTAGAGCTAATTCTGTTCAAGTCTTGTGATTCCCATTTCACTCGTCTAAAACAGTCGTATGTTTCTGATCACTTCTGCCATCACCAACAACGTGTTGGTTGTAGTCTTGCGTGATACTGGCCACCATAATGCAAGGTCTTCGGCTTAGAACCGAAAATACTCAGCCTGGAACAGAAAAAATTATGACTGAAGAAAGAACTATTTTTTTTTTTTTTGAGTGTAGGCAGCCCCTCGGCTGAAAATACACAGTTGAGGTATTATAGATATGGCAGAACTAGTGGGAAGTGATGATAGTAATTAGTTAATTAAACATAAAGTTGCTAAAGATCAAGGTGGGGCTGGAGAACTACACGCTTTGAATAAACGTGAGTAAGGTAGCACATCGACACAGTGGCAGGAATGTTTAGAGTAAATGCTATAGTTTATTCTTTACGTACTTAGTGATTATTGGTAGTGATTGTTAGTTGACTATTAAGTGATGACTGGTTAGAGTGATACAGCAGTTTACTTATTCCATAGCCTCACAGAAAAGTAAGCTGTTTACGTAGCTATTCGGTGGTTCATGGATTGTGTATAACATTCACAGTGTGGTAGGTATAGGGCTGTTTTTATATATCTTATCTCGAGCTGTGATCGGTGCAAGGTACAAGTGGTTTGTGGTGGCGAACGGCTGTCCATGGCGGTGAGGCATGAGTGGGGAGGTCTTTGCAACGGGGATGTGTCAGCGGTTGATCGCCAAGCTGCTGTGTGTGAGCTGCCGGTGTTGGTGGGCGAGGGTTCAGCGAGATGACGGACGGCATCTTGGTCCGTGGTGTCAGATGGGTCCACGATGATTCACCACGCACTCTTTCCAGCTAGTCCCTCTGTCTAGCTGTTAGTGTGGAGGACCAAGGCTGGGAGAGGCGTAGGCGAGCGTGACTGATGATGGTTTAGACCTTCATGGTCTCTGATGGCGGGGCTTGTAGTGATCTCCGTCTGCCGGGATATAGACGGTTTGAGGCAAATTTGATAATAGTGCTGACTTAACTCTTCTTATTCAAACTGTCATCTGTAGTGACAACGAGAAGTTTGAAGTCTCATCCTATGGTTGAAAAAAACTACAGTTGCCAGCTGTGCTGTTACATTAGATGAATTTTTCACTTTGTTTCACCTTTACATTTCATGACATGTTACATAGTAATACTCCCGGAGACATTCTTCGTCAAATTAATGTATTTGATCATTACCCGATTGCGCCACATGGGGCACATCCATAAATTTTTGTATTTTGTGTTTTTTTCATAAAGGTTGTTAGTTGGAACATAAGTATAAACTATATATATTCAACATTTTTTAAAGATTCATATTTTTATGTTAACATTTAATATCTCAGGTACAATTTATATGCCTAAAAAATATTTCGATAAGAAAGATTGTTAAGTAGTATTTCTATATACCACTTTAAGTAAGCAATACAACAATAATTGTGTAGACGGATGTTAAATATTGAAAATTCATTTTAAGATATTTCTCTCAGCAGTTGATGCTACGTAGTAACTCTGAGAAGCAAAGCAGTAAAGCAGTTTGAGACAAACAAAATTTGCCACAGATGTCATCACAATAGTTACCATCTCCATAGGGAAGTCTTGAACAACCTGGCTGTTATTACTCCCCAGTCAATATGGTCATGACCTTGAGATAGGCTGGTGTCGTCAAACGCAGTTACAGGTTACTTAACTTCTTCCATTTTCTTTGCCTCGGTTGGGCGACACTTGCTGTTGTGCTGTTTATGAACCAGTACAAGCATACTAAGCGCTTTATAGTAAGTAGGTTCTTCAGATCATATTTACAGTTTCTAGGTATGCTAAGTAATGGAAGAGTGGAGCCCGTAATGCGAGAAATTTCGGTAGAAGTACTGAAGTATATATTTTTGTTATTATTTGGTAGATAGTTCCAAAGTAATACAGATAAAAAGTTCCAAAGTAATACAGATAAAATATCACTAGGTGTCTGAGTTTGGGATAGTGTACTTAAAGTACATGTATGAGACGAAGATGTTGGTTATGATATAGATTAGAATGCACAGTTTAGATGTATGATGAAGTCGATGTTCCATAGTAATGCGTTTGAAGATTTCGCTCGTGACTATGCATGTCACGGGCACTTTGTCAATGACAGCCCGTTCTTGAGGCAGTTCATCACATATTACACAGCCCACGCCTTCCCCATAGTGCTGTTGTGGCACGAGCTGTGCCGGTAATGGCACCCCGAGCACACACACACACACACACAATGGAATCATGGGCTAACTTCAGGACCAAATATTTATTTATTTTGCATAGTTTGTCGCCACTCATGGAGGTCCGGCTTAGACAAAGTGAGGTATTGGATTACCACTGAGATCCAAAGATTAGACACATTATGTGCAATGCTCGTATTCTAGAAGCCAGATCAGATAAGAAAGATAAAGCTGAGTCTCGACGTTATGAGAATGAACTTCATAATGATTACAACCATCCAGAGAAATTGTTGGACAAGCACGAAATATGCCGTTGATTCGTGAGAAGGCAAAACTGAACATAGGAACATTGGCTTGAATCATGTATTATGTTTCAATAAATTTTGCTCAATATTTTGATTTTATACTAACCACTGCTGATAGATTGCGTGCACGTAATGGCCACTTTGATCTTGGTGTTACATAACTATCGTGATAGGAAATTGTAAATAACGTGTGTGTGTGTGTGTGTGTGTGTGTTTAAAGATTCGCCAAGACTTAAGTTTGACACAAGCATTTGTATGTGACGTCTCTATCTTGTGGTGTGCCATTACTGGCAAAGGTTGCATTAGTGTTACTTGGGTGCTATTACCGTGTAACTAGCGTACCGGGCCTTTAATGAATAAGAACAGAAAATAAAGAAGTTAATGAGTTCAAGCAGCGATTCTGCTAAAAATAGTTATGGAATTGCATAATTAGGGTCATAATAGTAAATAGTCAAATAGCTCTTAGGTGGATGTGTGTGCTGTGTAAAATGCGATGAATTGCTTCAATCTGATTAAGTTCATATCATGTAGAGCGACCTTGTACACATGCAACACATAGTTCATGTGATATCCTTGATGACATTGAAATATAAAATGAAAATAAATTGACTTTTTTTCGAATAATCATCTGTAATTAAGTAGCTGTATTGTTACCAGATTTTTTAAAGTATCTTATGATCTTTACAACTATGATAGAAGCAATTTGTTCGATCTGATTTATATAAACAGGCAATAGCTGAGGCGTAGCTTAAACCGAGACAAAGAAAATGGAGCAAGTTGGTGACCAGTAACTACATCGGACGGCTCTGGCATTGGTGTGTCATGACAATGGTAATAATGGAGTGATTCCATTCAGTTTGTTCACGATTTCCTTATAATTGATGACTGTTGTGAGGACACCAGTGGGTGTTTACCTCAAACCTCTCGCTTATTGATTGTTTTGACAGAGGTGCTAACATAGCACCCAATGACGACAGAAATATTGGGAAAATTATTAAATCTTTTAATATCCATCAGCCAATGAATTATTCAAGATATTCATATTTTGATATATGTAATGATTATTAATAATCTTTCTTTAGGTTGGTCTTCTTAAATGTATAATTACAACTTCGACTTTAAATAATATAGCAATATAGATAACATGGAAATGTGTAATTAGTATTGTTAATATTCAAATTTCCATTACGCAATATTTGAAAAATATATAAAAAATACAATAGTTTTTGGAATGTGCCGCGTGTGGCACAATTCATAAGCAATCAGATATTACCCTCGTAAAAGTAAATGACAAAATACCAAGTCCGTGCGAATGCTTCCAGATATTTGATATGATTTTATTAAAGCGATTTGAAACTAGTGTCCATATTCTTGATACAAATATAACAGTCGTTAACAGTAGTTTTCACCTGTTACAGTAAGAGAACTTAATGAATTTCGTAATAGCAGGAATTCTGTAGTTGTCATGGCCAGCGTTACGTAGGCGTACAAACAGCAACAGACCGCTGGGTCCTTTTTTTTTTTTTAGACTGTTGGTAGAAGATGTCACAGAAGATAGAGCTTAGTGTTCGAGGAGTAAAATGGCCATCACATGTCTTGAAGAGAAATGCCTGAACACTGTGGTGCAGCTAGCATCCGAGCTGGAGTGGAAGCGAAGTTGTTGTCAAGTCCCTTCTTAAACATGTGCGGTGTTAGTGACATTTGTACGTACTGGTAAGCCATTACATATGTTTTAGAATCTTCTTGAAGGAAAAGTGCTTCGCCTATTAAGTCGGAGTAAAACTTTTGCCTACGAGTTTGTACCATTACTGTGAGTGACATCGGACTGATCAAGGATTAAATAGTAGTCTAGATGAGACTGAGAATATTTGACAATTTTCAACGCGGGAATGAAATGATTTTTAACCCTTCTGTTTTCGTAAGGTTAGGTCGTCTGGCTGGTTCCCATGGTAACTGTTTCCCAGTCTGGGAAATCATCGTGTTCGGTCACCTCTGTACTTTCTCTGTTCACTCATCTTGATAGTCTCCTCTGCTCTCTCTTCTCTGTCTAAGGGGTGCGGGTCTCGGGGGTGCGGGTCTCGGGGGTGCGGGTCTCGGGGGTGCGGGTCTCGGGGGTGCGGGTCTCTTGGGGGGGGGGGGGTCTCGCACGGGCTCATTAACGCCTGTCGTAGGGCTCATTTTACCCTGCAAGGGCTTTTTATTATCATCTGAGGAAAAGTGCCTGTCATCCCATATGGGCTCACCCAAACCTACAGGAGAGCCCATGTCATCCCGCGCGGGCCTCATCAAAACCTGCAGGATTATCGGTGTCATCCCGCAAAGGTGTAGCAAACACCTGCGAGGGTGTACCAACACCTGCGGGGGTGACCTTGTCATTCCTCGCTGGCTCATTAAGACCTGCAGGAAGACTCGTGTCGCACCACACATGCGCACTTGTGGAATACTTTACTCTTTATTTTTCTGATGTATACAAAGGAGTTTACAGTATGAATGTGTCGTTAATGATTTATATGAGATATACTGTCAACGTTGAATCACGTCTAGCGTGCCCTAAACATTTTTGGATTGGACGAAAACAATGTATACGTATTATCATTTTCTCGCGTCACGTCTTTCTCAACCATATTTATTCTACAGATCCCAACGTTGTGTACAGAACCTTACATTGTTATCATCATGAGCGGATACTGGCAATGACACTCAGGCATCAACAGTTTGGAACTCCAACAACATAAACACTTTCCAAACAACTTTTACTGATGCTCGAAGGTTCACGGAACAAATAGTAGGAAAATATTCTAATAGCCTCAAGGCAGGTGAGTGGAGTTGTGTGCTGAGGAGTTTCAAAATGAGCTCACGGGCGGGTGATCATATAGTCGGAGAAAGAAGTAAGCGGATACAGAAGTTCCCGGGAAATACCCGACCTACGTCAGCACGTTGGGCCGTCCCAGCTAAACATACTAGTCCAGGCGAACGCACGGCGAAAGCACCCGAGGCGGGGGTCCCGGGAGATCTCATCACTCTCAGGCAGACCTTCGGTCGGCGTGGTCGTGACCAACTCTCCTGGTCTTCCCTACACTAGTTCCCGGTATCGAGGTGCTGCCGCGTCCTTCTCCAGTAGTGATGTTTGCCAGGACGAACTTACTGTCGTGGCTGGCCGTGTTGGTCATCCTAGCCACGGTAAGACAGGCTAAGAATGGTTATCGTTTAATGAGGTGGTATTTATGTAGTTATGGATGGAACCTTTTATTTCATAACTGAGGGTGTAAACATTCTCTTAGAACTCGAAGATATCAGTGCCTCGTAATATTATTGTGGCGTCGCTTAAGCCTTGATATTTTTTCCATTTACATATATATATATATATATATATATATATATATATATATATATATATATATATATATATATATGAAGGTTTTTGAAGGTTTGTTGAATGTGTTTGATGATAGAGTGGCAGATATAGGGTGTTTTGGTCGAGGTGGTGTGCAAAGTGCGAGGGTTAGGGAAAATGAGTTGGTAAACAGAGAAGAGGTAGTAAAAGCTTTGCGGAAGATGAAAGCCGGCAAGGCAGCAGGTTTGGGTGGTATTGCAGTGGAATTTATTAAAAAAGGGGGTGACTGTATTGTTGACTGGTTGGTAAGGTTATTTAATGTATGTATGACTCATGGTGAGGTGCCTGAGGATTGGCGGAATGCGTGCATAGTGCCATTGTACAAAGGCAAAGGGGATAAGAGTGAGTGCTCAAATTACAGAGGTATAAGTTTGTTGAGTATTCCTGGCAAATTATATGGGAGGGTATTGATTGAGAGGGTGAAGGCATGTACAGAGCATCAGATTGGGGAAGAGCAGTGTGGTTTCAGAAGTGGTAGAGGATGTGTGGATCAGGTGTTTGCTTTGAAGAATGTATGTGAGAAATACTTAGAAAAGCAAATGGATTTGTATGTAGCATTTATGGATCTGGAGAAGGCATATGATAGAGTTGATAGAGATGCTCTGTGGAAGGTATTAAGAATATATGGTGTGGGAGGCAAGTTGTTAGAAGCAGTGAAAAGTTTTTATCGAGGATGTAAGGCATGTGTACGTGTAGGAAGAGAGGAAAGTGATTGGTTCTCAGTGAATGTAGGTTTGCGGCAGGGGTGTGTAATGTCTCCATGGTTGTTTAATTTGTTTATGGATGGGGTTGTTAGGGAGGTGAATGCAAGAATTTTGGAAAGAGGGGCAAGTATGAAGTCTGTTGGGGATGAGAGAGCTTGGGAAGTGAGTCAGTTGTTGTTCGCTGATGATACAGCGCTGGTGGCTGATTCATGTGAGAAACTGCAGAAGCTGGTGACTGAGTTTGGTAAAGTGTGTGGAAGAAGAAAGTTAAGAGTAAATGTGAATAAGAGCAAGGTTATTAGGTACAGTAGGGTTGAGGGTCAATTCAATTGGGAGGTGAGTTTGAATGGAGAAAAACTGGAGGAAGTGAAGTGTTTTAGATATCTGGGAGTGGATCTGGCAGCGGATGGAACCATGGAAGCGGAAGTGGATCATAGGGTGGGGGAGGGGGCGAAAATTCTGGGAGCCTTGAAGAATGTGTGGAAGTCGAGAACATTATCTCGGAAAGCAAAAATGGGTATGTTTGAAGGAATAGTGGTTCCAACAATGTTGTATGGTTACGAGGCGTGGGCTATGGATAGAGTTGTGCGCAGGAGGATGGATGTGCTGGAAATGAGATGTTTGAGGACAATGTGTGGTGTGAGGTGGTTTGATCGAGTAAGTAACGTAAGGGTAAGAGAGATGTGTGGAAATAAAAAGAGCGTGGTTGAGAGAGCAGAAGAGGGTGTTTTGAAATGGTTTGGTCACATGGAGAGAATGAGTGAGGAAAGATTGACCAAGAGGATATATGTGTCGGAGGTGGAGGGAACGAGGAGAAGAGGGAGACCAAATTGGAGGTGGAAAGATGGAGTGAAAAGGATTTTGTGTGATCGGGGCCTGAACATGCAGGAGGGTGAAAGGAGGGCAAAGAATAGAGTGAATTGGAGCGATGTGGTATACCGGGGTTGACGTGCTGTCAGTGGATTGAATCAAGGCATGTGTATGGGGGTGGGTTGGGCCATTTCTTTCGTCTGTTTCCTTGCGCTACCTCGCAAACGCGGGAGACAGCGACAAAGAAAAAAAAAAAAAAAAAAAATATGTGTGTATATATATATATATATATATATATATATATATATATATATGTGTGTGTGTGTGTGTGTGTGTGTGTGTGTGTGTGTGTGTGTGTGTTGGAAAAGGATCACAACTTAGCGCGTGATCAAGTATATTCCCATGAGTTCACGGGGAAATGAAACACGGTAAGTTCCTGTGCACTTGGGAACTTATCGTGTTTCATTTCCCCGTGAATTCGTACTTAAAACCACAGGAAAAGGAAACATGATAAGTTCACAAGTGCACTTTCGTGTAATAATCACATCGTCAGAGGATGTACAAGAATGAAATAGAAGCCGTAGAACAGTCAGGTGATATACAAGGAAGAGACAAAGCTAAGACGCCATTGGTAAACAAGCGTTTCCTGATGATGTTCGGTGGTGTCAAAATCTTTATTATGTGGACAGGAAATGGAATTGTTTACAAATTTTGCCTACGACAGAGTTATCAAGCTTGTATAGATCTTCACTGATATAAATGTTACAGTTCTTTGTGTATTTGATAATAGAAAATTCAATGATATTTCTCGCTGAAAAGGAGTTACAATTGATAATTGAATTAGCGTTAACACCGGTCAGCACATTCGTCATAATTTCTAACGGGGTTATACAAAGCATTTGATTTTTGTCCTGTACTTATACTATATTTATGTTGCTTTGTCAAACATAAAAGATCATTACCAGTCTTCCCAACATAAAACGTTAGAATTTTTACAGGAAACTTTATAAACACAGCCCGCAGAATTTTCTTGCGCGAGTTTTTGATTAAGAATTTCTTTGTTTTAGATCATGCGCACCACTGACTCGCTCTCTCTCTCATATATATATATATATATATATATATATATATATATATATATATATATATATATATATATATATTATACACATTCACCTTATCCCGTGTTAGCGAGGTAGCGTTAAGAACAGAGGAGTGAGCCTTAGAGGGTATATCCTCACTTGGCCCACTTCTCCGTTCCTTCTTTTGAAAAATTATAAACGGGAGGGGAGGATTTCCAGCCCCCCGCTTCATATATATTAATGGCTGGTATTAATTGCTGACCTTTGAGAGCGATCGACTGACTAATTTGTCTATTGGACGGTGTTGTAGTTTCAGGAATTCATTGGATGTTTCTTGGTATATCGTCAAGGGACATGGCCTATATTGCATGATTTCTGGATTATTTCCACATTATTACCTCAAAGCATCTAAACTAACCACCAGCTTGAGTTAAACTTTCACGTCATTGTGAAAAGTTTCTTACCCAGTAATCTTATACAGAGAGCGATTATTTGTCATGTAATTACGCGGAAGACATATAGATACAGTATTTGTGCACATTTAAGTGTATTATTATACTTCACATTTTCTTTGGGTGACGTAACGGTAAAGCCTCAGTAATGGAAACGTAGTCTAACCTAGAACATTCTAATCCATTGGTCCACTCCATGATGACTGTGGTTATTACCTGACGGTGACCTGATGCATGACCGTTGTGGTATTACCCGGCGGATGATGGCTAGGCTATTACCTGACGCGTGATTGGTTAAGCTGTTACTTTGATGATAGCTAGGCCAATACCTGGCTTATGATACCTAGACTGTTACTAGATATGACAGTTTTGCTCTGAGAATCCTCTTTTGCCGACCTGGACAGATCTCTTGTCGAGATTCATCGCATTGCCTAAAGGAATTAATATATTAGCGGCATCGCGTTAGTCAGTATATTTTCCTACGCCTTGATATATATATATATATATATATATATATATATATATATATATATATATATATATATATATATATATAACAATGATAGGTTTTAGTGGGCTTCGACTTGAGGTTTTTCTACTCTGGCTGTGTAAAGGAACCTGTAGCTTCAAAGGAGCGTATGGGGTGTTGTAGCCTTGAAGCTGCAGAAATCCTGTTAACTGATAGAAATCATACATAAAGAGTTGGGTCCACGCTCGCGCTCAAGGCTTTCTTATGGATGAAAAAAGTGACGTTCGCCGTCCGTACACATTGTGAAGAGTGTGATTTTGATGGTTTCTTCCACTGGAACATTTGGAATCTTTTTTTTTTGGTCCCTTTATAGAGGCAATCTTCGAATTAGAGATATACCAAGTCTGTTGCGTATAACTGGTGTGATGTACATACAGGAGAGTGGTGACTGAGAGGGTGTGGTGGAAGTCACAGACCGTCTGACTGCGGCGAAGTTTTGCTTTTGGAGTGGCAGACTGTGTGTGGAAACTCTGTAAGTGCAAGAAAAAAGATTAAATCCTGTGGTGCTTATGGATCTGAAGACAAGAGTTGACATAGAGACCTTGCTCAAGAAGATGGTGTTGCGGATATATGAAGTACATGTAAAGCTCCTAAATCTATTGTTTACCGTGATAACAAAAGCAGGTGCGCGCGCTGGAGGGGAGGAGAGTGAGTGGTTTCCAGGTGAAGGTGTGTCAAGGGTATGTGATGTCACCATGGTTATCTAATGTTCCCCGATGCTGTGGGAGGTAAATGAGAGGTGTTAGTGTGCGGTATGACTGTCTTGATGGTAAGCTTAAGCTGCGACTTTACGGTACACCCGTCCTGCCCATACAGGGACTGGGCCACATAGTTTGAATTACAGGTTACATAATAAGAAAACTGGATACAAGGATTTGGGAGCTTTGAATCAGTTACCTAGCAGTTGACTTCGAGAAATGTTTACATAGTTTGAGCAATAATGATTGGATTATGTAGCAAGGTTTATGATAAATGAATTATTTGTCAAAGACAAAGGATTTTCCAAGGATCTGAGTTAGAACATTGTTATGAATACATTATTAATTCATGTCTTACAATTTCCTCAGTTATTGTCCCTGAATTTATTGATTGTGCAGCAGTCAAGTTCATAATGTTGCATTCATGCATGCGTTGAGTGGCTGATGCAAAGGTTAGATTTATCTCTTGTAACCTAACATTTTTCCTTTATAAGACGTGTATGTATATACACGCGTATGTGGGTGAGTTGGGCCATTTTTTCGTCCGTCTCCTTGCGCTACCTCGCTAACGCGGGAGACAGCGACAAAGTATAATAAATAGATAAATAGAATACAAGAGAAAAAACATCACAAAAGATTATCTAGGATGACCCCTGGCATGTAGGAGAGGTAAAGTTGTACTGACCCTCAGACCAGACCAGGACACTCGTGTAGGTACGGAATAACAACCATCTACCCACAGGCGTCGCTCAGAGTGGAGGGTGTTCCTTACCGGCGGGAGAAGCCCGGAGTGTGTCCGCTCTTCCCTTCTGCGCCGCCAGCAGGAGGATCGCTATCGTGAGTGGTTCGCTTGGAATGTCCAGAGCGGGCGGCTGGAATGCCGGACTGCTGCTGTCGCTAATGCTTGCTTGCTTGCTTGCCTCTGGCTCACCTTGTTTATTTCTGCTTGCTTTTTTAGCGGTTGCGGTCGATTCGGTCTTGCTTTTTGCATTGTGTGAGTCCTCTTGCTTTCGATGTTTTTATTGTTGAGTTTCTTCTCTGCTGCCTGCCGCTCTCTCTCTCTCTCTCTCTCTCTCTCTCTCTCTCTCTCTCTCTCTCTCTCTCTCTCTCTCTCTCTCTCTCTCTCTCTCTCTCTCTCTTGCATGTCCATGCCTGCTTGGTGCCACTGCCTGTTTTCCCTCTGATGCCTCTTTACCCGTGTTCACTCTTCTATTTATTCTTTCTTTTGCTTGTCCCAAAACACCTTGATTTATTTTGCCGTCAGTCGCACCGCTGTCTTTCCTTTGCTAGATTCACTCCTACTTTACCGTGTTTGGTTCTCCTGCTCCACCTGCTGGATAACTTTCTACTCCCACCCTGCTTCTGCTTCGTCCTTTCTCGCTTCTACTGTTGTATTTCTTCATGTCTGTGTACCTGTTCTCTCTACTATTGTTTGCTGCAGCTTCGCTAGACCCTACAACGTTCTACTTTCTACCAGTACTATTACAGCAGCACATGTCTTTACCTGCTACTTTTCATCCTAGGGACAAAGTTACTACCGATGTTCAGACATCTTTATTGCATAACCTTATAATCGCCTGTACTGCTGCTTCTGACACACTTACATCGGTATATGACTTTATTCTTAAGAATTAAAGTACTGATATTATCATGATTATCATTTATAGTAATGTTGATTATACAGCTAGTGTTTACAGTGGGAGCCAAAGAGTTCTCTGTCCATATTGGTTATAGCGAGTGTATCTTGACGTAACCTCTACCCATGGTCTCCCGCAGTAAGCGATTGGCCGAACCCTCCGGCCTGGACGACCACACCTTCTACGCCTGTCATAACGACTACGATTGTGGCAATGGCCCCGAGAAGTGCTGCCCTACTGGCGTTTGTTGCGGTAGCGTCTGCACCGTTCCATGGGACAGGTATCCGTGAATTGGTAAAAGTGCTACGGAGGAAATTATAGTTCCTTTTGTCAGCAGTTCTAGCCAGCTGGAGATGAAATAAATATTCTAAAGCTACCGAACTATCATTTGAACCCATTCATGTTGGGAATCTCTTTGAGGAAGGGACGCGAGTTGCAATGTTCGGGGTCCGGAGGAACACAAGCAAGGTCCCATTCACGGTGCAACTCCAGGAGAGTCACGGTACAGCATTTGGAAAGAAACCAGTAGGTTAGCAACCATGCAGAGAACAGGAGGTCAGGAACCATACAGAGAACAACAGTAGGTAAGGAACCATACAGAGAACACCAGTAGGTAAGGAACCATACAGAGAACAACAGTAGGTAAGGAACCATACAGAGAACAACAGTAGGTAAGGAACCATACAGAGAACACGGGCCAGGAACCATACAGAGAACAACAGTAGGTAAGGAACCATACAGAGAACAACAGTAGGTCAGTAACCATACAGAGAACAATAGAAGGTTAGCAAACATACAGAGAACAGCAGGTCAGGAACCATACAGAGAACAACAGGTTAGGAACCATACAGAGAACAACAGTAGGATAGGAGCCTTACAGAGAACAGCAAGTCAGGGACCATACAGAGAACAACAGTAGGTTAGCAACCATACAGAGAACAACAGTAGGTTAGCAACCATACAGAGAACTAAAGTAGGTCAGGAACCATACAGAGAACAACAGTATGTCAGGAACCATACAGAGAACATCAGTATGTTAGAAACCATACAGAGAACAAAAGTAGGTCAGGAACCATACAGAGAACAACAGTAGGTCAGGAACCATACAGAGAACAACAGTAGGCCAGGAACCTTACAGAGGATAACTAGGTCAGAAACCATACAAAGAACAACAGTAGGTCAGGAACCATACAGAGAACAGTAGTAGGTCAGGAACCATACAGAACAATAGTTCAGGAACCATACAGAGAACAACAGTAGGTTAGCAACAATACAGAGAACAACAATAGGTCATGAACCATAAAAAGAACAACAGTAGGTCATGAACCATACAGAGAACAGCAGTAGGTCAGGAACCATACAGAGAACAATAGTAGGTCAGGAACCATACAGAGAACAACAGTAGGTCAGGAACCATACAGAGAACACGGGCCAAGAACCATACAGAGAACAACAGTAGGTCATGAACGATACAGAGAACAACAGTAGGTCATGAACCATACAGAGAACAATAGTAGGTCAGGAACCATACAGAGAACAAGTAGGTTAGGAACCATACAGAGAACAACGGTAAGTTAGGAACCATACAGAGAACAACAGTAGGTTAGGAACCATACATAGAACAACAGTTGTTCTCTGTATGGTTCCTGACCTACTGTTGTTCTCTTGTATGGTTAGTAACCATACAGAGAACAACAGTAGGTTAGTAACCATACATAGAACAGCAGTAGGTCAGGAACAATACAGAGAACAACAGTAGGTTAGCAACCATACAGAGAACAACATTAGGTTAGCAACCATACAGAGAACAACAGTAGGCCAGGAACCATACAGGGAACAACAGTAGGGCAGGAACCATACAGAGAACAACAGTAGGTCATGAACCATACAGACAACATCAGCATCTTAGAAACCATACAGAACAACAGTAGGTCAGGAACCATACAGAGAACAACAGTATGTCAGGAACCATACAGAGAGCAACAGTAGGTCAGGAACCATACAGAGAACAACACTATGTCAGGAACCATACAGAGAGCAACAGTAGGTCCGGAACCATACAGAGAACAGTAGGTTAGGAACCATACAGAGAACAACCATGCTAGGAACCATACAGAGAACAGCAGTATTTTAGGAACCATACAGAGAACAACAATATTTTAGGAACCATACAGAGAACAACAGTAGGTTAGGAGCCATACAGAGAACAGCAGTAGATCAGGAACCATACAGAGAAGAGCAGTAGATCAGGAACCATACAGACATCAGTATGTTAGAAACCATACAGAGAACAACAGTAGGTCAAGAACCATACAGAGAACAGCAGTAGGTCAGGAGCCATACAGAGGACAACAGTAGGCTAGAAACCATACATAGAACAACTGTAGGTCAGGAACCATACAGAGAACAACAGTAGGTTAGGAACCGTACAGAGAACAACAGTAGGTCAGGAACCATACAGAGAACAACAGTATTTGGGGAACCATAGAGAACAACAGTAGGTTAGTATCCATGCAGAGAACAACAGAAGGTCAGGAACCGTACACTGTACAACATATTAAGCCACAAAGTCGTAGATTACTGTCTGTTACGATATTCCTCAAGTTGACAAGTATCGGTTTTCTGAATTATCTGCATTTTTTTTTTTTTTTCAAATTTCGTTCTACACCAAAAAAAAAAAAAAAAAGTACTGGAACATCCTGAGTTTGCGCACTTCTCTGTGAGCTGGATGGAATGGATACCATAGTTAGATATGGGTCTAGTTGAAGATCTAGTAAGAGAGGCTGGATTAGATTGAAACACATTTGTTCACCTCGAGACTTTCGTATACCCATTCGTTCATATGGCTCTACCCACACTCGTCGTAACATGGTCAGGATAGGGTAAGTCATTTCCCACACTGTAGATTCACCTTGAACAGGAGGAAGCGCTACATGCATGACACTGTGCCAGAAAATCTTTAGGAATAAGCTGGTGGATTTTTTTTTCTTTACATTTTAAAGCCATGTTTAGAATTGCAGCGCCCCTCTCCCCTTCCACTGCTTTCATGTTTTACACCTGTTCCATGATGTTTGATAACTGGCACTTGGGCAGAGATTTTTTCTTTTTCTTTTTATCTGTTTTGTCTCACTTATGACAAGCACAGATCGCTGGTCCTCAGTAACACATATTTTACGGCCCCAGTCCACTTCCCATGACTGGCGGCTACAGAGAGCATTCTTACATCATATTTCGTAATTGATTAATTTTGTATATTTTATATGACATGTTACGTATAATGAGTTAATGATGATTACCTTTTTATAGCCACGAACCCCAATATATATATATATATATATATATATATATATATATATATATATATATATATATATATATATATATATATATATTATACTTTGTCGCTGTCTCCCGCGTTAGCGAGGTAGCGCAAGGAAACAGACGAATGGCTCAACCCACCCACATACACACTTATATACAAAACGCCCCCACATGCACATATACATACCTATACATTTCAACGTATATATACATATACATACACATACATATATATATACATGTACATATTCATACATGCTACCGACGTCCATTCTCGTCGCCACCCCGCCACACATGAAATGGCACCCCACTACCCCGCGTGCGCGCGAGGTAGCGCTAGGAAAGACAACAAAGGCCATGTTTGTTTATCTCAGTCTCTAGCTGTCATGTGTAATGCGCCGAAACCCCAGCTCCCTTTCCACATCCAGGCCCCACAAAACTTTTCATGGTTTACTACAGACGCTTCAAATGCCCTGGTTCAATCCACTGACAGAGCGTCGACCCCAGTATACCACATCGTTCCAATTCGCTCTGTTCCTTGCACACCTTTCACCCTCCTGTATGTTCAGGCCCCGATCGCTCAAAATATTTTTCACTCCATCCTTCCACCTCCAATTTGGTCTCCCGCTCATCCTTCCACCTCCAATTTGGTCTCCCACTTCTCTTCATTCCCTCCACCTCTGACACATATATCCTCTTTGTCAATCTTTCCTCACTCATTCTCTCCATGTGACCAAAGCATTTCAATACACCCTCTTCTGCTCTCTCAACCACTCTTTTTATTACCACACATCTCTCTTAACCTTTCATTACTCGGTCAAACCACCTCACACCACATATTGTCCTCAAACATCTCATTTCCAATACATCTAACCTCCGCACAACCCTTTCTGTAGCCCATGCCTCACAATCATATAACATTGTTGGAACCACTAGTCCTTCAAACATACCCATTTTTGCTCTTCGTGATGACATTCTCGCCTTCCACACATTCTTCAACGCTCCCAGAACCTTCGCCCCCTCCCCCACCTTGTGACTCCCTTCCGCTTCCATGGTTCCATCTGCTGCCAAATAAACTCCCAGATATCTAAAACACTTCACTTCCTCCAGTTTTTCTCCACTCAAACTTACCTCCCCAATTGACTCGTCCCTCAACCCTACGGAACCTACTAACCTTCCTCTTATGTACATTTACTCTCAGCTTTCTTCTTTCACACACTTTACCATACACAGTCACCAACTTCTGCAATTTCTCACCCGAATCAGCCACCAGCGCTGTATCATCAGCGCTCAGCAACTGACTCTCTTCCCAAGCCCTCTCATCCACAACAGACCGTATACTTGCCCCTCTCTCCAAAACTCTTGCATTCACCTCCCAAGCAACCTCATCCATAAACTAATCAAACATCCATGGAGACATCACACACCCCTGCCGCAAACCAATGTTCACTGAGAACCAGTCACTTTTCTCTCTTTCTACACGTACACATGCTTTACATCCTCGATAAAAACTTTTCACTGCTTCTAACAACTTGCCTCCCGCACCATATATTCTTAATACCTTCCACAAAGCATCTCTATCATATGCCTTCTCCAGATCCATAAATGCTACATACAAATCCATTTGTTTTTCTAAGTATTTCTCACATACATTCTTCAAAGCAAACACTTGATCCACACATCCTCTACCACTTCTGAAACCACATTATTCTTCCCCAGTCTGATGTTCTATATATATATATATATATATATATATATATATATATATATATATATATATATATATATATATATATATGTATGTGTGTGTGTGTGTGTGTATATGTGCGTATGTGTGTGTATGTGTGTGTATGTGTGTGTATGTGTATATATGTGTGTGTATATATATATATATATATATATATATATATATATATATATATATATATATATATATAATATATATATATATATATATATATATATATATATATATATATATATATATATATATATATATATATATATATATATATATTATCCCTGGGGATAGGGGTGAAAGAATACTTCCCACGCATTCCTCGCGTGTCGTAGAAAGCGACTACAGGGGACGGGAGCGGGGGGCCAGAAATCCTCCCCTCCTTGTACTTTTTTAACTTTCTAAAATGGGAAACAGAAGAAGGAGTCACGCGGGGAGTGCTCATCCTCCGCGAAGGCTCAGATTGGGGTGCCTAAATGTGTGTGGATGTAAACAAGATGTGAAAAAAGGAGAGATAGTATGTTTGAGGAAAGGAACCTGGATGTTTTGGCTCTGAGTGAAACGAAGCTCAAGGGTAAAGGGGAAGAGTGGTTTGGGAAGGTCTTGGGAGTAAAGTCAGGGGTTAGTGAGAAGACAAGAGCAAGGGAAGGAGTAGCAATACTCCTGAAACAGGAGTTGTGGGAGTATGTGATAGAATGTAAGAAAGTAAATTCTCGATTAATATGGGTAAAACTGAAAGTTGATGGAGAGAGATGGGTGATTATTGGTGCATATGCACCTGGGCATGAGAAGAAAGATCATGAGAGGCAAGTGTTTTGGGAGCAGCTGAATGAGTGTGTTAGTGGTTTTGATGCACGAGACCGGGTTATAGTGATGGGTGATTTGAATGCAAAGGTGAGTAATGTGGCAGTTGAGGGAATAATTGGTATACATAGGGTGTTCAGTGTTGTAAATGGAAATGGTGAAGAGCTTGTAGATTTATGTGCTGAAAAAGGACTGATGATTGGGAATACCTGGTTTAAAAAGCGAGATATACATAAGTATACTTATGTAAGTAGGAGAGATGGCCAGAGAGCGTTATTGGATTACGTGTTAATTGACAGGCGCGCGAAAGAGAGACTTTTGGATGTTAATGCGCTGAGAGGTGCAACTGGAGGGATGTCTGATCATTATCTTGTGGAGGCTAAGGTGAAGATTTGTATGGGTTTTCAGAAAAGAAGAGTGAATGTTGGGGTGAAGAGGGTGGTGAGAGTAAGTGAGCTTGGGAAGGAGACTTGTGTAAGGAAGTACCAGGAGAGACTGAGTACAGAATGGAAAAAGGTGAGAACAATGGAAGTAAGGGGAGTGGGGGAGGAATGGGATGTATTTAGGGAATCAGTGATGGATTGCGCAAAAGATGCTTGTGGCATGAGAAGAGTGGGAGATGGGTTGATTAGAAAGGGTAGTGAGTGGTGGGATGAAGAAGTAAGAGTATTAGTGAAAGAGAAGAGAGAGGCATTTGGACGATTTTTGCAGGGAAAAAATGCAATTGAGTGGGAGATGTATAAAAGAAAGAGACAGGAGGTCAAGAGAAAGGTGCAAGAGGTGAAAAAAAGGGCAAATGAGAGTTGGGGTGAAAGAGTATCATTAAATTTTAGGGAGAATAAAAAGATGTTCTGGAAGGAGGTAAATAAAGTGCGTAAGACAAGGGAGCAAATGGGAACTTCAGTGAAGGGCGCAAATGGGGAGGTGATAACAAGTAGTGGTGATGTGAGAAGGAGATGGAGTGAGTATTTTGAAGGTTTGTTGAATGTGTTTTGATGATAGAGTGGCAGATATAGGGTGTTTTGGTCGAGGTGGTGTGCAAAGTGAAAGGGTTAGGGAAAATGATTTGGTAAACAGAGAAGAGGTAGTAAAAGCTTTGCGGAAGATGAAAGCCGGCAAGGCAGCAGGTTTGGATGGTATTGCAGTGGAATTTATTAAAAAAGGGGGTGACTGTATTGTTGACTGGTTGGTAAGGTTATTTAATGTATGTATGACTCATGGTGAGGTGCCTGAGGATTGGCGGAATGCGTGCATAGTGCCATTGTACAAAGGCAAAGGGGATAAGAGTGAGTGCTCAAATTACAGAGGTATAAGTTTGTTGAGTATTCCTGGTAAATTATATGGGAGGGTATTGATTGAGAGGGTGAAGGCATGTACAGAGCATCAGATTGGGGAAGAGCAATGTGGTTTCAGAAGTGGTAGAGGATGTGTGGATCAGGTGTTTGCTTTGAAGAATGTATGTGAGAAATACTTAGAAAAGCAAATGGATTTGTATGTAGCATTTATGGATCTGGAGAAGGCATATGATAGAGATGCTCTGTGGAAGGTATTAAGAATATATGGTGTGGGAGGCAAGTTGTTAGAAGCAGTGAAAAGTTTTTATCGAGGATGTAAGGCATGTGTACGTGTAGGAAGAGAGGAAAGTGATTGGTTCTCAGTGAATGTAGGTTTGCGGCAGGGGTGTGTGATGTCTCCATGGTTGTTTAATTTGTTTATGGATGGGGTTGTTAGGGAGGTGAATGCAAGAGTTTTGGAAAGAGGGGCAAGTATGAAGTCTGTTGGGGATGAGAGAGCTTGGGAAGTGAGTCAGTTGTTGTTCGCTGATGATACAGCGCTGGTGTCTGATTCATGTGAGAAACTGCAGAAGCTGGTGACTGAGTTTGGTAAAGTGTGTGAAAAAAGAAAGTTAAGAGTAAATGTGAATAAGAGCAAGGTTATTAGGTACAGTAGGGTTGAGGGTCAATTCAATTGGGAGGTGAGTTTGAATGGAGAAAAACTGGAGGAAGTGAAGTGTTTTAGATATCTGGGAGTGGATCTGGCAGCGGATGGAACCATGGAAGCGGAAGTGGATCATAGGATGGGGGAGGGGGCGAAAATTCTGGGAGCCTTGAAGAATGTGTGGAAGTCGAGAACATTATCTCGGAAAGCAAAAATGGGTATGTTTGAAGGAATAGTGGTTCCAACAATGTTGTATGGTTGCGAGGCGTGGGCTATGGATAGAGTGGTGCGCAGGAGGATGGATGTGCTGGAAATGAGATGTTTGAGGTCAATGTGTGGTGTGAGGTGGTTTGATCGAGTAAGTAACGTAAGGGTAAGAGAGATGTGTGGAAATAAAAAGAGCGTGGTTGAGAGAGCAGAAGAGGGTGTTTTGAAATGGTTTGGGCACATGGAGAGAATGAGTGAGGAAAGATTGACCAAGAGGATATATGTGTCGGAGGTGGAGGGAACGAGGAGAAGAGGGAGACCAAATTGGAGGTGGAAAGATGGAGTGAAAAAGATTTTGTGTGATCGGGGCCTGAACATGCAAGAGGGTGAAAGGAGGGCAAGGAATAGAGTGAATTGGAGCGATGTGGTATACCGGGGTTGACGTGCTGTCAGTGGATTGAATCAGGGCATGTGAAGCGTCTGGGGTGGGCCATGGAGGGCTGTGTAGGTATGTATATTTGCGTGTGTGAACGTATGTATATACATGTGTATGGGGGTGGGTTGGGCCATTTCTTTCGTCTGTTTCCTTGCGCTACCTCGCAAACGCGGGAGACAGCGACAAAAAAAAAAAAAAAAAATATATATATATATATATATATATATATATATATATATATATATATATATATATATATATAATGATTTTGTTTCGTTTGATAAATTCAGGGCAATGTAAATTCTCAGATGATTTTTGCAATTTCGCGGTATTATAAAGTCAGATCAGGTTAGATGTAATTGGAATTCTGCTGTTGACGTATGAGGTTGGCTTCCGTATTGCCCAGCCTCAACAATGTATTGCAGCAACCTCGTTACCCAGTAAATGTGATGCCTGAGCTAAGTTGCATGTTCAACACAGGACTGTGTTGTAGCCCAGCTTGGGGAGCAATCACTCTCCCAGTCACACCACTGAGGTGCAGTAATCTCGAGAACAGGGTGTGATTAAAAGAAATATACGCACAGTTGTAGAAGGCAAGCACACTGCACAACTAAAGAGGAAGAGAACAAGTCTGCCATTAGGGGAAGTTCCGGGGAAATCCTTGCACGTCAGCAGAGAAGAATGTCTGGTACAACCGGTCGTCAACAGCGGCACCCTCGACTGCATATATATATACAGGAACTGGGCCGACGTCACAATAGTGTTTGTGGCGGGCCACACGGACACCTCTGGTTTCGTTCCTCGCGCGTTCCCTGCACCCGTGATGTTTGTGGCGCCAGCACATTTGGCCATCTTGGCTGTGGTGAGGAAACCTGTTATTCTATGCTACTGATGTGTATGTTGTGTAGCTGAAAGCCATTTTACGTTTTTTTTTTTTTTTTTTTTTTTTTTTTTTTTTTTTGTGTGTGTGTGTGTGTGTGTTTGTAAACATGCACGTTAGTAATGGCTGTGTGGAGATTCTCAGTTTATGTGGCTTGGTAACAGATCTGCTGACATTGGTGTTCATGTTCCACCCTCCTCCATCGTTCCAGGTGTGGTGTAGGTAAATAATCAATCCCTCATACAAGCTGACATGTTAATGGTCTTGCCTCGACAGATTGTGGCGGGTGTAGACCTTCAATTAGTGACCCAAAAGGAGCGTGGACACTGCCCTTTGCTTCTCTCACCTCCCCCTGAAGGAGACCTACGCAGGTCAGCTGACCCAGGGTGACCCCGAGTGTCAAAGGTCACCTTGCTTGTATGCTTTCCCGTAGCGGGTGGTGCGACATCCTTTGCTTGGCCCTGGAATTCGTCCCTGGCATCTTCGTCCAACCATATGTCTTGTTTATGTATCGTTGATATATGCTTCCCTGCACCTACTTCCTTCCATCCTTCTGTGCAGTTCCAGCTGGACTCATCTTTCCACCCATCTTACTTCATCCTTTCTGCATGAATTTTTTCTTTTTTTTTTCTCTCTCTCTTGTCCCTGGTTTCTGTCATCTCCACGCTGTACGCCACCACTTCAGTCCTTCTAATGCTTACATTCTGGTGTCTTATCGCTCGTGCCCTCTGCGTCTGCCGTCATCAGTGCTGCTTTTTCCTCACAAATGCTTCCACTTGTGCAGATACCTCCACCTCTCCTGTGTTGGATGCCTTAACTATGATTACAATGGGAGCTTCCACTTCCACTTCTACTGCTATTAGTACTTCCACTTTTGCTACTGTGGGAGTTTCCTCTTTTGCCGTGCAGGCTTCCACACTTTCCTACTCTCAGGGCTTCCACATCTGCTGCTAATGGTGCTTCCACTTCTGCTTCTGTCAGTGCTTCCCAGCTATAGCTGTTATCACTGCTATTTCTATGGGAGCAGCTTCCGCTTCCATATCTGTGGGAGCTCCCACCTCTGTAGCTATAGGAGTTTCCACTTCTTTATCTGTGGGAGCTGGTACTGATTTCATTCTTCTCGTGACCTCGTCATTGTTCAGGTGTTGATACAATCATCACTACAACTCGTTTTCTTAGACCATTATTGTTCGGTGTACATTAGTGTAGGGTTTACTACTGATAAGAGCAGAGATGATGATGATGAAGAATGATGATAATAATGATGATGATAATAAGAGCAGGGGTGGGGGGGGTCACAATGATGAAATATGACGAATAATGAAAATGATGGTTCAACAGTAGTGTGGCAGGAGTGGTAACAATAGAGAAATTCTCATTGGAGATGTAACAGTAATTATATTTAAAGTTAATCTCTCTCTCTCTCTCTCTCTCTCTCTCTCTCTCTCTCTCTCTCTCTCTCTCTCTCTCTCTCTCTCTCTCTCTCTCTCTCCAGGCTAGGTGGGGACGACCTTTCTCCGGACAATGTCAACAAAGAGTGCAACGGCGACAGTGACTGCCCTGGGTCGAAGATATGCTGTGGCACGGGCGCTTGCTGTGGCACCTTCTGCACCTTGCCGGTCAAACACTTACGTCCATACTTTGCATGAAACGGTCGAGTGGTCCGGCGGGGAAGATGTCATGAGGCCAGGTCACTCCCTCATGAAGACAAGGGCCGGAAGACATAACATCCACGGCGAAGGGATGGCGAGTCGGCAGCTCCATACTCTCCTAGTCTGGTGTTGTAGTGTTGATCAATAAAGTGTTTTACTTGTTCTCAAGTCCCACAGAAATCAGGTACTTTATTTTGTTCACGTTTCCTTGAGTCGCTGACGAAAGAATTTTGTGGTTTAGTGTGTTCGGTGACGAGAACACGCCAGGTGTTTGTGGTTATCTTCTGGCTTGGTACTCTCAGCTAAACAACAGTAGATTATTAAGGGTTTCAAGTCCGATTTGATGACGAAAGGAGTCACAAGTACGCAATACTGCCACAGACCTTACTCTGTCAGTCATGACATCTTGACTCCTATTGCTATATCGTTTGCAGACTGAGTAAAGGGCGGTGAGGGAAATCAGGATCGACACACTATAGGGAAATTGCACGACGGAATGGGAGATATTGGCAGATGACGGGCGGACTGCCTTGCAGATTGAATAGATGTCTGCCTACATACGTACAGACTGTAGAACCCTGCCACACTTTTGTGGTACTGACAAGGTACAGTCGACTTTTTCTACTTTTGGCCGTGTGGGGACCTACGTACCAGCAGGTCCTTCTTTCTCTGACGAGGTGGGCATCGCTTCCTTACTTCACTGGTGTTGTTGGTGATCTGTCTCTTCTTCTGGTGTTTCCTCCGGACAAGTTTATTCGTAATTTTGTCCTTAAGTACATACGTACATACATACAGACATGCATAGAAGAAAATTATATCGATCTCAGCACAATATATATATATATATATATATATATATATATATATATATATATATATATATATATATATATATATATATATAACATTTTGTCGCTGTCTCCCGCGTTAGCGAGGTAGCGCAAGGAAACAGACGTAAGAATGGTCCAACCCGCCCACATACACATGTATATATATAAACGCCCACACACGCATTATATATATATATATATATATATATATATATATATATATATATTTTATACTTTGTCGCTGTCTCCCGCGTTTGCGAGGTAGCGCAAGGAAACAGACGAAAGAAATGGCCCCCCCCCCCATACACATGTATATACATACGTCCACACACGCAAATATACATACCTACACAGCTTTCCATGGTTTACCCCAGACGCTTCACATGTCTTGATTCAATCCACTGACAGCACGTCAACCCCGGTATACCACATCGCTCCAATTCACTCTATTCCTTGCCCTCCTTTCACCCTCCTGCATGTTCAGGCCCCGATCACACAAAATCTTTTTCACTCCATCTTTCCACCTCCAATTTGGTCTCCCTCTTCTCCTCGTTCCCTCCACCTCCGACACATATATCCTCTTGGTCAATCTTTCCTCACTCATTCTCTCCATGTGCCCAAACCACTTCAAAACACCCTCTTCTGCTCTCTCAACCACGCTCTTTTTATTTCCACACATCTCTCTTACCCTTACGTTACTCACTCGATCAAACCACCTCACACCACACATTGTCCTCAAACATCTCATTTCCAGCACATCCATCCTCCTGCGCACAACTCTATCCATAGCCCACGCCTCGCAACCATACAACATTGTTGGAACCACTATTCCTTCAAACATACCCATTTTTGCTTTCCGAGATAATGTTCTCGACTTCCACACATTCTTCAAGGCTCCCACGATTTTCGCCCCCTCCCCCACCCTATGATTCACTTCCGCTTCCATGGTTCCATCCGCTGCCAGATCCACTCCCAGATATCTAAAACACTTTACTTCCTCCAGTTTTTCTCCATTCAAACTTACCTACTTCAAACTTATATATATATATATATATATATATATATATATATATATATATATATATATATATATATATATATATATATATATATATATATATATATTCATACTATTCGCCATTTCCCGCGATAGCGAGGTAGCGTTAAGAACAGAGGACTGGGCCTTTGAGGGAATATCCTCACCTGGCCCTCTTCTCTGTTCCTTCATTTGGAAAATTAAAAAGAAAAAAACGAGAGGGGAGGATTTCCAGCCCACCGCTCCCTTCCCTTTTAGTCGCCTTCTACGACACGCAGGGAATACGTGGGAAGTATTCTTTCTCCTCTATCCCCAGGGATAATATATATATATATATATATATATATATATATATATATATATATATATATATATATATATATATATATATATATATATATATAGATAGATAGATAGATAGATAGATAGAGATGCTCTGTGGAAGGTATTAAGAAAATATGGTGTGGGAGGCAAGTTGTTAGAAGCAGTGAAAAGTTTTTATCGAGGATGTAAGGCATGTGTACGTGTAGGAAGAGAGGAAAGTGATTGGTTCTCAGTGAATGTAGGTTTGCGGCAGGGGTGTGTGATGTCTCCATGGTTGTTTAATTTGTTTATGGATGGGGTTGTTAGGGAGGTGAATGCAAGAGTTTTGGAAAGAGGGGCAAGTATGAAGTCTGTTGGGGATGAGAGAGCTTGGGAAGTGAGTCAGTTGTTGTTCGCTGATGATACAGCGCTGGTGGCTGATTCATGTGAGAAACTGCAGAAGCTGGTGACTGAGTTTGATAAAGTGTGTGAAAGAAGAAAGTTAAGAGTAAATGTGAATAAGAGCAAGGTTATTAGGTACAGTAGGGTTGAGGGTCAAGTCAATTGGGAGGTGAGTTTGAATGGAGAAAAACTGGAGGAAGTGAAGTGTTTTAGATATCTGGGAGTGGATCTGGCAGCGGATGGAACCATGGAAGCGGAAGTGGATCATAGGGTGGGGGAGGGGGCGAAAATTCTGGGAGCCTTGAAGAATGTGTGGAAGTCGAGAACATTATCTCGGAAAGCAAAAATGGGTATGTTTGAAGGAATAGTGGTTCCAACAATGTTGTATGGTTGCGAGGCGTGGGCTATGGATAGAGATGTGCGCAGGAGGATGGATGTGCTGGAAATGAGATGTTTGAGGTCAATGTGTGGTGTGAGGTGGTTTGATCGAGTAAGTAACGTAAGGGTAAGAGAGATGTGTGGAAATAAAAAGAGCGTGGTTGAGAGAGCAGAGGAGGGTGTTTTGAAATGGTTTGGGCACATGGAGAGAATGAGTGAGGAAAGATTGACCAAGAGGATATATGTGTCGGAGGTGGAGGGAACGAGGAGAAGAGGGAGACCAAATTGGAGGTGGAAAGATGGAGTGAAGAAGATTTTGTGTGATCGGGGCCTGAACATGCAGGAGGGTGAAAGGAGGGCAAGGAATAGAGTGAATTGGAGCGATGTGGTATACCGGGGTTGACGTGCTGTCAGTGGATTGAATCAAGGCATGTGAAGCGTCTGGGGTAAACCATGGAAAGCTGTGTAGGTATGTATATTTGCGTGTGTGGACGTATGTATATACATGTGTATGGGGGTGGGTTGGGCCATTTCCTTCGTCTGTTTCCTTGCGCTACCTCGCAAACGCGGGAGACCGGCATAAAAAAAAAAAAAAAAAAAAAAAAAAATATATATATATATATATATATATATATATATATATATATATATATATATATATATATATATATTTTTTTTTTTTATAGAGAGATAGAGATGTTTGCTGTTTTTATCAACAACTCATAAACCTGGATTGGACCCATTGGTGTGTTGCTGTTTGCTTTTCAATGTGTAACCGTTTCATCAACTTAAAGGAAACACGGGAGTTCGTCGATCTAGGCCCGTGTGGATCTCAGCTGACCATAAACTACCAGTCTTCTAACCATCACTCGATGTAATATATAGACAATAAGGGTGGACTGAGATCATTTTTTTTTTTTTTGTCGTATGTATGTATGTAAGTACTGACTTTTAAAGTCAGGTAGATGATCGAACATGTTATTAATCATTTGTTTCATTAATCAATTTGTGACATGTAGAATCGGCCGAGATCGCAACACACAGCGGTCGGCCAACTATATTTACGAGGAGGTAGTTTATTAGTATGTATGTTGTTTGATATTAAACCTCCCTACAACGCAGATATGCTATATCATTGTGCTATAGTTTATCATTTTCCGCTAAAAGACAAGAGCACCAAAGCCTATATATATATATATATATATATATATATATATATATATATATATATATATATATATATATATATATATTAGGTACAGTAGGGTTGAGGGTCAAGTCAATTGGGAGGTGAGTTTGAATGGAGAAAAACTGGAGGAAGTGAAGTGTTATAGTTATCTGGGAGTGGATCTGGCAGCGGATGGAACCATGGAAGCGGAAGTGGATCATAGGGTGGGGGAGGGGGCGAAAATTCTGGGAGCCTTGAAGAATGTGTGGAAGTCGAAAGCATTATCTCGGAAAGCAAAAATGGGTATGTTTGAAGGAATAGTGGTTCCAACAATGTTGTATGGTTGCGAAGCGTGGGCTATGGATAGAGTTGTGCGCAGGAGGATGGATGTGCTGGAAATGAGATGTTTGAGGACAATGTGTGGTGTGAGGTGGTTTGATCGAGTAAGTAACGTAAGGGTAAGAGAGATGTGTGGAAATAAAAAGAGCTTGGTTGAGAGAGCAGAAGAGGGTGTTTTGAAATGGTTTGGGCACATGGAGAGAATGAGTGAGGAAAGATTGACCAAGAGGATATATATGTCGGAGGTGGAGGGAACGAGGAGAAGAGGGAGACCAAATTGGAGGTGGAAAGATGGAGTGAAAAAGATTTTGTGAGATCGGGGCCTGAAATGCAGGAGGGTGAAAGGAGGGCAAGGAATAGAGTGAATTGGAGCGATGTGGTATACCGGGGTTGACGTGCTGTCAGTGGATTGAATCAAGGCATGTGAAGCGTCTGGGGTAAACCATGGAAAGCTGTGGAGGTATGTATATTTGCGTGTGTGGACGTATGTATATACATGTGTATGGGGGTGGGTTGGGCCATTTCTTTCGTCTGTTTTCTTGCGCTACCTCGCAAACGCGGGAGACAGCGACAAAGCAAAAAAAAAAAAAAAAATATATTGGAATCATGAAGTTGTACAATCATGTAGTTATAACGTCGACATTGCTTACACCGATTGGAATTACTAAGTCCAAGATGGATTAACTGTATATTCAAGTACAAAATTCTGATTGAACGATAACAAGACCCTCAGAAAGACTTCCCAGACGTCGTGTGTGCAAGGATGAAACCCAACAATGTAATATTGTTTAGTGTCTCTTGCAAAAATTTCAGTTTTCTTTATTATTTTCAAGAGAATCTAATGACGGGTAGCTACGCTAATTTCTGTATATTGGGCTCGGTTCCGTTCAAAGGTGTTACCAGACTCCTGCTTAAGGTGACACCCCGATTGAAATATCACCTTTGGCATGATTGTATCATTGGGATTATATGAATTAATTACTCTAAAGGAGTCTGCATTACTCTGCTTCTGTAAGTTGCTCAACTTTAGACTGCATCAGTGTGTATATAAAGATTTGCCAAGACTAAGCTTGGTACTGGCTTCTCTCAAGGACGGCCCGTTCTCGGGTGTTCTACTACTGGCACAGGTCGGGCGTGTAATAAGTGCTCGGTGTTCCGCTACTGGCCCATGTATAACATAAGTGGGCTCTTATGTGGATGTGTGTCTGGAGTCAGATGTGATGATTTGCTTCATCTTAAAAAGAAATCAATTCATCGTCTACAGGAGCCTTTAGAAAGGTCTGTGCCACCAGGATCATCATAGAAACTGGTTCTGGGGTAACTATGATACAGGAAGATGAGTCAAAGTTCGTTTGCAGTAGAATAACCTATATTAAAAACTTTCAAAATTATTATTTGAAATACTATAATAGAAAATGATTTATTTTAGACTCAGAAATGAAATTACATTAATTCGCTGATTTTACTTTGTCTTTATTTTCCATGAATATTACATAATGCGGAAACAGCGATTCTTCCTCTATCTTGCACTCACCGGGTCATGTTGTGAAGTTGTTTGTAATGAAGCAATTCGTCACACCTTACACATCACGCTCACGGGTCGACCTGTCTTAGTTATGGCAACCTGTGCCAATTACGATACACCGAAGAATGGGCTGTCAGTGACAAGAGCCCGTGTCAAGCGTGTCTTGTCCCATCATTACACACACACACACACACACACACACACACACACACACACACACTTGTGAACTTGTGAATCTGTATGAATCTGTTTATCGAACATTTTTACACTTATAGATAACTCTTCGCTTTAAAGATAAAAGAAATTGATTCTCAAGACAATTTGATGCAAACTGTTGTTGCTAATTGCAGCATTATAGAGGATGGGTCATTGGGCAGTGGGAACTTTATCCAGGATAGAATATTATACTGGGCAGGTCATTTACATACATCATGTGTACTTTTTTGATGACAGGGACAAGGAAATACGGCTGTCTGCTCGCATTATTGGCTGGAACATGAGGGCTATCGCCCAACCCCAATCGCTCCTGACCCCCAACCTCCTACGTCAACCTTCCCCAGTGGCCCCCATCACCTCCCACTCCCCATGATCGAACCTCATCATTCCTCCACACCTGTCTCCGCCATCCACACTGGAGGGGGCGCCCCAGGAGTATTGGTTACACACATACGTAGATACTGACATTGTACATGCTGACGTCTTTATAATGAGAAGTGAAGTATTAGCGTAGGATATTGTCACAATGTAACTCCTGCTTCAATATACACACTATGACTGTTCACCTTTACGTACTGTAACGGTTCTGCTTCACTATACTTGGTATAATAGTTTTATTTCAATGTATACACTTTAACAGATGTTCCCTGAACACACTGTAAGGTCATTTTTGATATCTTGTGTTCGTAAGATAGGTCGATTCAGTTCTAGTCGCTCGAATGGAGAGGAATACGACAATTTGTGATCATATCTGAAGACACCAACATCTACGAGAGATTGTACATTTACAAGTAGCAAACGCGTATCCAACATGTCACTTCAACTTAATCTACAGTTAGGTTAGGTATAGGAAAGTTAGGATTCCGAAATCACATTTTCTTGAGGTGCTTTAGATTGTCCACGTCTAGCTTCCGGTATAACTAACCTAAAAACAAAACCTTCCCAATGTCGCGTTCACTTTAAATGTTTTTTCTTTAGTATAAATCCATATTTTACCCCATCTAGGGCCAGATATATGTCCAGTATATGTTCAATGAATAATCCCAACACTTGAGAAAGGTGTTCATAGACTGATAGTTGATAGCTATAACCTGAAATGAGCGGCCTTTATGATTGCATATGCAACTCAATTTTTCAATGATCGTTTTCGTGACATTCTCAGTGCAATTGAGAAATAGGAGAGTTTTACTCTCTGCAAATATACAGCCTAACTAATTAGAGAAGGAAATTGATGCCAATAACTTGTAGATTGAGATTTAAAACCAAATGTTTATTTATAATTCTCAAAACAATAAAAACCAGTTTTTATACATTATTATCAATTAACATTTTATTATTGTATATCTATTGATTTTGTATTTTCCTATTTATTTATGTCATATTTCAATATATATATATATATATATATATATATATATATATATATATATATATATATATATATATATATATATATATATATTTTTTTTTTTTTTTTTCTTTTCTTTTTTTTTCATACCATTTGCCATTTCCCGCAATAGCGAGGTAGCGTTAAGAACAGAGAACTGGGCCTTAGAGGGAATATCCTCACCTGACCCCCCTTCTCTGTTCCTTCTTTTGGAAAATTAAAAAAAAAAAAAAAACCAAGAGAGGGGAGGATTTCCAGCCCCCCGCTCCCTCCCCTTTTAGTCGCCTTCTACGACACGCAGGGAATACATGGGAAGTATTCTTTCTCCCCTATCCCCAGGGATAAGACACTTAGGTATATGAAAATTACAGAACAAAGAAACATTTCTAATTATACTCATATATATATATATATATATATATATATATATATATATATATATATATATATATATATATATGTATATATATATATATATTTTTTTTTTTTTTTATTACTCTTTGTCGCTGTCTCCCGCGTTTGCGAGGTAGCGCAAGGAAACAGACGAAAGAAAATGGCCCAACCCCCCCCCCCATACACATGTATATACATACGTCCACACACGCAAATATACATACCTACACAGCTTTCCATGGTTTACCCCAGACGCTTCACATGCCTTGATTCAATCCACTGACAGCACGTCAACCCCGGTATACCACATCGCTCCAATTCACTCTATTCCTTGCCCTCCTTTCACCCTCCTGCATGTTCAGGCCCTGATCACACAAAATCTTTTTCACTCCATCTTTCCACCTCCAATTTGGTCTCCCTCTTCTCCTTGTTCCCTCCACCTCCGACACATATATCCTCTTGGTCAATCTTTCCTCACTCATCCTCTCCATGTGCCCAAACCACTTCAAAACACCCTCTTCTGCTCTCTCAACCACGCTCTTTTTATTTCCACACATCTCTCTTACCCTTACGTTACTCACTCGATCAAACCACCTCACACCACACATTGTCCTCAAACATCTCATTTCCAGCACATCCATCCTCCTGCGCACAACTCTATCCATAGCCCACGCCTCGCAACCATACAACATTGTTGGAACCACTATTCCTTCAAACATACCCATTTTTGCTTTCCGAGGTAATGTTCTCGACTTCCACACATTCTTCAAGGCCCCCAGAATTTTCGCCCCCTCCCCCACCCTATGATCCACCTCCGCTTCCATGGTTCCATCCGCTGCCAGATCCACTCCCAGATATCTAAAACACTTCACTTCCTCCAGTTTTTCTCCATTCAAACTCACCTCCCAATTGACTTGACCCTCAACCCTACTGTACCTAATAACCTTGCTCTTATTCACATTTACTCTTAACTTTCTTCTTCCACACACTTTACCAAACTCAGTCACCAGTTTCTGCAGTTTCTCACATGAATCAGCCACCAGCGCTGTATCATCAGCGAACAACAACTGACTCACTTCCCAAGCTCTCTCATCCCCAACAGACTTCATACTTGCCCCTCTTTCCAAAACTCTTGCATTTACCTCCCTAACAACCCCATCCATAAACAAATTAAACAACCATGGAGACATCACACACCCCTGCCGCAAACCTACATTCACTGAGAACCAATATATATATATATATATATATATATATATATATATATATATATATATATATATATATATATATATAAGACGAAAAGCATAACTTAGGTGCACTAAATAATACCATAACATGCTGGTAACTTTTGTGAGGCCGATAAAGTGCTGAAGACGTGTTTGAGGATAGTAGGGTTCTCGTGACTGTGAGAGGATAGTAGGATGCTAATGACGAGGAGGATAGTAGGGTGCTAGTGACGAGGAGGATAGTAGGGTGCTAGTGACGAGGAGGATAGTAGGATGCTAGTGACGAGGAGGATAGTAGGGTGCTAGCGACGAGGAGGATAGTAGGGTGCTAGTGACGAGGAGGATAGTAGGATTCTAGTGAACGGTGTGAGACTAGTAGCGTGCTGATGACTTGTGAGAGACTACTGGGATGCTGGCGACTTGTGAGAGGATAGCAGAGTGCTACAGACTCATATAATACTAGGATGCTTGTGATGTGAGAGTAGTAGTAGGGTGTTGGTGACATGGGAGAATTTAGAAGGGTGTTAGTGACTTGTGAAAGACCACTGGGATGCTGGCGACTTGTGAGAGGGTAGTAGGGTGCTTATGACTTATTAGGGTGCTTGTGACTTGTAAGAGGATAGTAGGGTACTAGTGACTTGTGAGAGGATAGTAGGGTACTAGTGACTTGTGAGAGGATAGTAGGGTACTAGTGACTTGTGAGAGGATAGTAGGGTACTAGTGACTTGTGAGAGGATAGTAGGGTACTAGTGACTTGTGAGAGGATAGTAGGGTACTAGTGACTTGTGAGAGGATAGTAGGGTACTAGTGACTTGTGAGAGGATAGTAGGGTACTAGTGACTTGTGAGAGGATAGTAAGGTACTAGTGACTTGTGAGAGGATAGTAGGGTACTAGTGACTTGTGAGAGGATAGTAAGGTACTAGTGACTTGTAAGAGGATAGTAGGGTACTAGTGACTTGTGAGAAAATAGTAAGGTACTAGTGACTTGTGAGAAGGTTGTATTTGTGATGGTAACTTATGAGAGGACATTGAGGTACTAGTGACTTGTGAAAGGATAGTATGGTGATGATGACTTAGGGCAGTGGGGTCCTGGTAACTTGTGATAGGGTACTAAGGGCCTTGTAAGAGGGTATTAGGGTGCTAGTAACTTGTTAGAGGATAGTTGACTGCTAGTGACGTGAGAGAGTAGTAATGTGCTAGTAACTTGCGACAGAATAGTGTGAGGTTGGTAACTTGCGACAGAATAGTGTGAGGTTGGTAACTTGCGACAGAGTAGTGTGAGGTTGGTAACTTGCGACAGAATAGTGTGAGGTTGGCAACTTGTGAGAGGGTATTAGGGTGGTGGAGATTTGTGAGAAGGCAGTCAGGTGCTGATGACTTATGAGGGGATGATATCTGCTGATGACTTATGAGGGGATGATATCTGCTGATGACTTATGAGGGGATGATATCTGCTGATGACTTATGAGGGGATATCTGCTGGTGACTTATGAGGGGATATCTGCTGGTGACTTATGAGGGGATATCTGCTGGTGACTTATGAGGGGATATCTGCTGGTGACTTATGAGGGGATATCTGCTGATGACTTATGAGGGGATGATATCTGCTGATGACTTATGAGGGGATATCTGCTGGTGACTTATGAGGGGGTATCTGCTGGTGACTTATGAGGGGATATCTGCTGGTGACTTATGAGGGGATCTCTGCTGGTGACTTATGAGGGGATCTCTGCTGATGACTTATGAGGGGATCTCTGCTGATGACTTATGAGGGGATGATATCTGCTGGTGACTTATGAGGGGATATCTACTGGTGACTTATGAGGGGGTATCTGCTGGTGACTTATGAGGGGATATCTGCTGGTGACTTATGAGGGGATCTCTGATGATGACTTATGAGGGGATATCTGCTGGTGACTTATGAGGGGATATCTGCTGGTGACTTATGAGGGGATATCTGCTGGTGACTTATGAGGGGATATCTGCTGGTGACTTATGAGGGGATATCTGCTGGTGACTTATGAGGGGATATCTGCTGGTGACTTATGAGGGGATATCTGCTGATGACTTATGAGGGGATCTCTGCTGGTGACTTATGAGGGGGTAGCGGGATGATTTGACTTTTGAGAGGTTGTAGGGTGCTGGTGACTTGTGAGAGGATATTAGGGTGCTGATGACTTGTAAGAAGGCATGAAGGTGCTGGTGGCTTGTGAGAGGGTATTAGGTTGCCAGTGACATGTGAAAGGGTAGAAGCGTGCAGGTAACTTGTGAGAGGGTAGTAGCGTGCAGGTAACTTGTGAGAGGCTAGTATCGTGCAGGTAACTTGTGAGAGGGTAGAAGCGTGCAGGTAACTTGTGAGAGGGTAGAAGCGTGCAGGTAACTTGTGAGAGGGTAGAAGCGTGCAGGTAACTTGTGAGAGGGTAGAAGCTGGCTGGTAACTTGTGAGAGGGTAGTAGCGTGCTGGTAACTTGTGAGAGGGTAGTAGCGTGCAGGTAACTTGTGAGAGGGTAGTAGCGTGCAGGTAACTTGTGAGAGGGTAGAAGCTTGCTGGTAACTTGTGAGAGGGTAGTAGCGTGCAGGTAACTTGTGAGAGGGTAGTAGCGTGCAGGTAACTTGTGAGAGGGTAGTAGCGTGCAGGTAACATGTGAGAGGGTAGTAGCGTGCAGGTAACTTGTGAGAGGGTAGTAGCGTGCAGATAACTTGTGAGAGGGTAGTAACGTGCAGGTAACTTGTGAGAGGGTAGTAGCGTGCAGATAACTTGTGAGAGGGTAGTATGGCGCAGGTAACTTGTGAGAGACTAGTAGCGTGCAGGTAACTTGTGAGAGGCTAGTAGCGTGCAGATAACTTGTGAGAGGGTAGTAGCGTGCAGGTAACTTGTGAGAGGGTAGTAGCGTGCAGATAACTTGTGAGAGGGTAGTAACGTGCAGGTAACTTGTGAGAGGGTAGTAGCGTGCAGATAACTTGTGGGAGAGTAGTAGCGTGCTGGTAACTTGTGAGAGGGTAGAGGGGTGCTGAAGACCTGTGAGAGGGTAGTAGCGTGCAGGTAACTTGTGAGAGGGTAGTATGGCGCAGGTAACTTGTGAGAGGCTAGTAGCGTGCAGGTAACTTGTGAGAGGGTAGTATGGCGCAGGTAACTTGTGAGAGGCTAGTAGCGTGCAGGTAACTTGTGAGAGGGTAGTATGGCGCAGGTAACTTGTGAGAGGCAGGAGGTCACAAGGTTTCATATGATCACCGGATGTGAGTAAGCCTTTGTGTCCGGGCTGGAGCCGAGGCAGGGCGGCAGGACCGGTGTACAGGTTAGCTCGCCTCCACTTGCTCCTGCTGCTGGCTCGGTCACTGGCCTTCCCTCAGTCACTGTCCTTTCCTCAGTCACTCTCCTACCCTTAGTCACTACCCTTCCGTCAGTCACTATCCTACCCTTAGTTACTACCCTTCCCTCAGTCACTATCCTTCCCTCAGTCACTATCTCCCTCAGTCACTATCCTTCCCTCAGTCACTATCCCTCCCTCAGTCACTTTTCTTCCCTCAGTCACTACCCTTCCCTTAGTGTCCTTCTCATACTCACTATTTCTCTCCTAAGTCACTATCCCTTTTCTCAGTCGCTGTCCTTTCTTGAATCACTGTCCTTTCCCTCAGTCGGTGTCCTTTCCCTCACTCACTGCCCTCCCATCAGTCACTGTCTCTTCCCGACACCATCCACAAGGTGAGCCATGCTTGGCGCGTATTTCAAGCCATCCTACCCCTACTATAGCAGGGAGTTGCGGGTGCATGTCGACCCTCACACCAACCCCAACTATTTCAGTCAGTCGTCGGTGCATGGCTATCCTCACATCGTGACAGCACCAGGTGGTAGGCGGTGCGTGGTGCCCCTCAGCCATGGCAACAGCTGGTCAGCGGTGCGTGACAACCTACATACTGAGAAACGTATGGACTCGCACGAAGCTCGTGGACCACATGGCACGTTATCGTACGAGTGAACAAGGCAACTCCGTGCAGCAGCAGCCACTGGTGTAACCAAACTTCAGGAGTGTGCTGGCACAACGGAAGATCGCCAGCCAAACGTTATATCACTATTTAGCAAGGGAGTTGACAGACGTATCCATAAATGACTAATTCTACCACCATTTTCTTTATTAACCACACGTCTCGATTTCTGTGGGACAGTCCCGGTTTTGAATTGTAGTACATTTAAAACAACATCTGCGATGCACAGAATTAGTTACAGACATTGCTGTTCAGTATGTTTCTCCCTGCGGTTTCAGCGCCTGGCGATAGAAATCATCTTTATTACAGAGAAGTTCCGCCTTTAACTCTAGAACATCTCATCCCTTTACGTTGTTGGGTCGTGTGATAAGACCAACGCAGGTATTGCTGACATGACCCTGTGCGAGTCGGGGTCTAGCCGCGTCTACACACAGTCAGCTGAGACAACAAACACCCGTTGTCCCCCCACCCTACTCAGTCGGTGTCTTTGTCTGCCGGGGTCCTCAGTTATCAGCCTAACTCATCTCTCAATTAATATAAAAATATGTCTTATTCATTTGAGATCTAAAGCCTATTATTGATTATGACTTTCTTCCCTTCCTCGCCCTGCCAGTACCTCAGGACCAGGTCGAGTGCCAGTCAGTCTTCCCCTGACCTCCATGAGATGTTTTCTTTGATATGAAATCATACCGTCGCCAAAATGAACAGTATCTGCAAATCACTGGAAACATTTAATGTATTCTATATACTCAAGGAAAAGGGAATCAAACGATATTCCTGTAGTACAAAAAAGTATATATATATATATATATATATATATATATATATATATATATATATATATATATATATATATATACACCCGTTTTTTGATTTTCCAAAAGGAGGAACAGAGAAGGGGGCCAAGTGAGGATATTCCCTCTAAGGCTCAGTCCTCTGTTTTTAACGCTACCTCGCTAATGCGGGAAATGGCAAATATATATATATATATATATATATATATATATATATATATATATATATATATATATATATATCATTTCTTCTTTTTTTTTTTTTTGCTTTGTCGCTGTCTCCCGCGTTTGCAAGGTAGCGCAAGGAAACAGACGAAAGAAATGGTCCAACCCACCCCCATACACATGTATATACATACGTCCACACACGCAAATATACATACCTACACAGCTTTCCATGCTTTACCCCAGACGCTTCACATGCCTTGATTCAATCCACTGACAGCACGTCAACCCCGGTATACCACATCGATCCAATTCACTCTATTCCTTGCCCTCCTTTCACCCTCCTGCATGTTCAAGCCCCGATCACACAAAATCTTTTTCACTTCATCTTTCCACCTCTTATTTGGTCTCTCTCTTCTCCTCGTTCCCTCCACCTCCGACACATATATCCTCTTGGTCAATTTTTCCTCACTCATTCTCTCCATGTGCCCAAACCATTTCAAAACACCCTCTTCTGCTCTCTCAACCACGCTCTTTTTATTTCCACACATCTCTCTTACCCTTACGTTGCTTACTCGATCAAACCACCTCACACCACACATTGTCCTCAAACATCTCATTTCCAGCACATCCATCCTCCTGCGCACAACTCTATCCATAGCCCACGCCTCGTAACCATACAACATTGTTGGAACCACTATTCCTTCAAACATACCCATTTTTGCTTTCCGAGATAATGTTCTCGACCACACATTCTTCAAGGCTCCCAGAATTTTCGCCCCCTCCCCCACCTTATGATCCACTTCCGCTTCCATGGTTCCATCCGCTGCCAGATCCACTCCCAGATATCTAAAACACTTCACTTCCTCCAGTTTTTCTCCATTCAAACTCACCTCCCAATTGACTTGACCCTCAACCCTACTGTACCTAATAACCTTGCTCTTATTCACAAGTTAAGAGTAAATGTGAATAAGAGCAAGGTTATTAGGTAGAGTAGGGTTGAGGGTCAAGTCAATTGGGAGGTAAGTTTGAATGGAGAAAAGCTGGAGGAAGTAAAGTGTTTTAGATATCTGGGAGTGGATCTGGCAGCGGATGGAACCATGGAAGCGGAAGTAGATCATAGGGTGGGGGAGGGGGTGAAAATCCTGGGAGCCTTGAAGAATGTGTGGAAGTCGAGAACGTTATCTCGGAAAGCAAAAATGGGTATGTTTGAAGGAATAGTGGTTCCAACAATGTTGTATGATTGCGAGGCGTGGGCTATGGATAGAGTTGTGCGCAGGAGGATGGATGTGCTGGAAATGAGATGTTTGAGGACAATGTGTGGTGTGAGGTGGTTTGATCGAATAAGTAATGTAAGGGTAAGAGAGATGTGTGGAAATAAAAAGAGCGTGGTTGAGAGAGCAGAAGAGGGTGTTTTGAAATGGTTTGGTCACATGGAGAGAATGAGTGAGGAAAGATTGACCAAGAGGATATATGTGTCGGAGGTGGAGGGAACGAGGAGAAGTGGGAGACCAAATTGGAGGTGGATAGATGGAGTGAAAAAGATTTTGTGTGATCGTGGCCTGAACATGCAGGAGGGTGAAAGGCGGGCAAGGAATAGAGTGAATTGGATCGATGTGGTATACCGGGGTTGCCGTGCTGTCAGTGGATTGAATCAGGGCATGTGAAGCGTCTGGGGTAAACCATGGAAAGCTGTGTGGGGCCTGGATGTGGAAAGGGAGCTGTGGTTTCGGGCATTATTGCGTGACAGCTGGAGACTGAGTGTGAACGAATGGGGCCTTTGTTGTCTTTTCCTAGTGCTACCTCGCACACATGAGGGGGGAGGGGGAAGGTATTCCATGTGTGGCGAGGTGGCGATGGGAATGAATAGGGGCAGACAGTGTGAATTGTGTGCATGGGTATATATGTATGTGTCTGTGTGTGTATATATATGTGTACATTGAGATGTATAGGTATGTATATTTGCGTGTGTGGGCGTGTGTGTGTGTACATTGTGTATGGGGGTGGATTGGGCCATTTCTTTCGTCTGTTTCCTTGCGCTACCTCGCAAACGCGGGAGACAGCGGCAAAGCAAAATAAATATATATATATATATATATATATATATATATATATATATATATATATATCATTTATAAAAGCTTTGATTAGTTAATGACCTCGTGACTGTACCAGGAGTTGGTAATGCAAAAACTGAGTTGCATGCAGCATTCAGTTTTGTGTGGGTTAGGTCAGCATGTTAGCCGTTCCATCGTTGAATACCGCTACTCATAGATTACTCATTGATTATTCAGCTGGTAAACTGAGTAATGATTCATGATTTGAAAGGTGGGAAAGTATTTTATTAAGTGAGAACGAACATCAGAATTGATATTTAAGTATGAACAGTTTTAAAGAATTGAAATTGCTGTAGTATGTTGTGTGAGGTGAACCATATGGTGAAATTATTGTTGCACAAGTGATGGTCAATGACGCATGTGAAAAATTGCCTTTGGAAATATGTTCAGAAATATCTTCATTACCTGAATATCGTGTGATTACCTGAGAAAGTTGTCAAAGTGACTAATTCCCTATGAGTCTGTGGTCACGTATAACTGATTGCCGCCCAACGACTTCCAGGCGGCGAAAGTAATACATTATATTTATTAACTCGTTTGTTCATCAGGTTTTGACTAGGTTTAGGGAAGTGACAAGACGTCCGACTTCGGCGATACAGCCCTGCTATCGAGATCAAAGGACCACCTGTCCTTTAGAAATTTTAAGGGACGCAAAAATGTCCGACTATATGAGACTGTGATCTTGAGTGTCCCACTTTATCAAAGCTCCTACCGGTTAACTACGTGCCAGCATGGAACTTTTGCTGCCATAATGCAAGTATTCGTAAACAGCAAAGGTACGATATGGTTTTGAATTATAGATAATATCTTTGTTGATTCGTAACGGTAAGAGATAGCATGGTTCTACTTTCATAGAATAATCTTCAGTTTTATGTAGTAACTTCCTAATAAATAAGTTCTTGACTGTATTCTATATAGGAATGTATTTGTGATAGAAATTAGATTAAACAATGACAAAGAAAAAAGATAGCTGCGTTCACTTACCATGTGCACTACGAATTCTCATATCTATATGCACTGGTCAGATTTCCGTAACCAATGAAACGATATGAAGTTAAGTTTGGTTTATTTCATATGATGTTTTGCACACTAATGACATCATTGCTATTTAAATATTTTTCCACATTACCCATATTTTATAGTCACACTCATCATTGCAATGTACTACATTGTGTATCTTGAACTTAATCTTGCACGTTGCGTATTCAATATAATTTATTACAAATAGTTGCACGACAAGGGTTAATCCTGCAAGATTATGATATCTATATTTCAAGTACATCCCTTATTGGTGGACATTTGGACTACTGAATTTCTGGAATTACTCTTTTCCTTGAGCTTCATCGCAAAGGTGTTGCCAGGGTGGCCATCGTACTGGAGTACTTTTTTCTATGTCAATTTACATTTTTTTTTTCAACGCTGAGCAGAAAATGCCCAAAAGAAAATATAATTTCACCTGACGCTGCATCTTGTCGAGTATTGCATGGTCTAGCTAGTGGTGGAGGCACACAAGCAGCCAGCTCTTGGGGGCAAAAACCAGTTACCTATAAAAGATGGAAAGTGAACTAACTTTGCGACGTAGGGCAACTGGATCAAGTTTTAAAGTTATCCTGGGAGGGTTGATGAGTCGGACCGCTTTCGACTCATTTCAGTCAAAAAAGGATTCAGAGCTGGAACCACCCCAGATGTGAGGGCGGTGTTCCATACAAGGATGAGTCAGTCCTTTGTACAAACGAAGCAACTTTTCGGAAGAAAAGAAATTTCGACATGTAAACAGGACTCCCGGTTTCTTAGAGGCAGACTTGACTGTTTCCGTAATGTGGGGTTTTCGAGACTGAGTGGGTGTTACAGTAATACCAAACATGTTCGTTGAGTTTAGAGATGGAACTGGGTCTCGGAGGCATTAGACTTAACCAAATTTCGTCTACCCCACAGAAATATCCTGTCCAAAGTTTGAGTTTATTGGAGCTGTGTCGATGCAAATCAAGTGAATGAAGGAGTAGAACTGAAGGATGTGGAGGAATGCGGATTTGAGTCATCATCGTATGACTGCATTTGGTTATTTGTGGAAGAAAATGAATCTTCTGAAAATCAGAAAAGGTGTATGAGCCGACGGAATTGCTTTTGATGTGTCAGTAGCGACGGAGATAGATCGGCCCTGAGAGGGAGCTGGATATGGAGGAACAAAGTGAGGGAGGGAAGCTAAAAGAAGGGAGCTTAGAGATGAGACCCGGATACCACACCTTGTCAAAAACTTTGCCATATATCAAGGGCAACTTGTAGCAAACTCCAAAGGATTCCTCAAAATCTTTCAGAGATGTTGATCACACATTAGTAAGAAGAAATATCACCGCTGGGTCGCACCTCATGGAAGCCATTCTGGTAATCAGAGGGAAGACTGGTATTTGAGATGTCTGAGGATATGGGAGTTGAGGAGGAACTCAATGACTTTAAACCAAATGATAGATATCAAAGCAACGGGACGATACTTAGAGGGTTAGAAAGGTCACCCTCCTTGGGATGGGATATATCAACGCATGCGTCCACAAAGAGGGAATAATTTTGGTTTAGAAACAGACGGAAGAGCCAAGGAAACACAGGAGCAAGTTCAGAAGCACACTCTACTCGGGGATGATTTCCTTGCTTGTGTCCAGAGAGAGAGAAGTGCTTTTCGCGTTAGCACACCGAACAGGTTAAGAAAGGCCGCATTCAACGTCGCATGCAATGCACCTAAACCAAAGCCCTTTATCCACAACCAGGCCCCAAAGGCCGCTTCACATGCGTTCGTTCAGATTGACAGCTCGTCGACCTCTATAATATTATACCACATCATTCCAGTTCACTCTTATCAACTTTTTGTTCGTCATACTTGAGCCTCCTCCATGGAGAGCTTCAACTGCAGTTAGACTCATGATTTTCTTATTCAAGTTTTCCAATAACATTTCCATGGCGTATGCTCTCCAGTGTACATGGTGATCTTTCTCAGTTTCTTTTCTGCTGGGTGTTGTTGTGTCACTGGGACTGATGGGTTGGGAGATGACGTCTGTCTTACTGTGCTGCCTCTGGCGCAAATAAGATGCAGACCTCAGGACACCACTGCTGTTCCCCTTCGTAAGCATCGTCACGGAACATCAAATCATTTGTTCTGTCTTTTCCTTCTTTTTCGAGTGATTGTAGGCGCGTGACAAAAACAAAGACTATATCTTGCATTACAATCATGATTCTAAATTCGTTGCGTAATTCGCCAGAGAAATTCTTATATACGTAATTAGCCGCGTGGCGTAAGTTGTGGTCGAACTGCGTTTGTGCACAAATGATGGTCTGTAGCTTCTTCGTAACTTATTGCTTTATATAAGATACATGTAAGCCTCGTGCCATATATGAATATATGAAACGTATATATGTTATATTGGGTGAATTTATACACAAATATTGAGACATCAGTTACAGCATTGTGGAGCCCATTTGGTTAGGCGAAGTAGGATGGTATGCACAACAGTGTCGCGTTCCGCAGGCCATGGGTCAGTTTAAAGTTTAAGTATTAAAGAGAAAGTAGTCCGGAAATCCCAAGCCATTTAAGACAGAACTTAAAAGATGAAGTGACGGTGTAAAGGGTGAGTCAAACTGCTTCCTGCAGACCGATAACTTTCTTCCGGTGTATTTAGCGTCCCACTTCTTGTCATCATATTCTTTTGTGATGTTTACATGATTGAATACCTTCACATAGCGTCTTGTATATCAATATCAACATTGTCACTAATATGCCTGAGACTGATAAATAAAACTTAAGAAGACTGGAGTGTGTGCAACTCGAGTATAATGATGCAAGTTGACGCACTAGTTCACGAGGCGCAGTGTTCCTACGCCGCCGCCATATCTAGGGAAATATACTGAAGGCGGGGAATTATTACAGGGGAAAAGACATGGTAGGGACACAGTTTTGTTTTTTAATTTAACATCGCAACAGATCAATCTGTCAGACATTATCTACTGCTTAGATATTGTCAAAAATAATACTTAACTAAATTTTTTAATGTAGAGGTAGATTGGTGTTGATTTAGCTTTAAAATAGTTTCACACGATTTGCCAATTGTTTTTGACACGAAATTATTATTCGATTAATATACCTTTCTATTTAGGCGGCATCAATAAATTTATATATAGTTGCCTGATGTGCATTATGAATATTATTATGGTTTAGGGGTTTAATTTACTGAGAATGGTTTGACGTACTAGAATATGTTATGATTTTAAAGGCTACTTAAGGCAGTGACTCGAAGCAATTATTTCTTTTTAAGTCTACCTGCGTAAGGTACACCGGAAACGTTACATAAAGAAAAAAAATGGATATTGTATGAGGTTTAGGGAGCAAATTGTCAGACGCTGCGGGGGAAATATTCCTATTGGTGGGGAAGTTTAAGATGGTGTTGTGTTGGTGTGTTGTGGCCACCGCGGTGCTGCTTCCACCAACAATATCTCAAATGACGCCACAATGAGCAAGGGAATACGGAACTTAGTGTCAAAACGAAAGAGAAGGTTTAAAGAAAATGGCTACGACCTGGATCTTAGCTGTATCCTTTTATATGGGTGAATATAGCGGCGACACAAGAGGTGTTCCCTACCCGCTCTACTTTTCAGAATTTGCTTGCAATTTCATTCATGACCCAGAAAACTGATAATTCGATGCGAGTACTCCAACAGTGAATCAGATATCAGTATGAAGTGTAAATACTCAAGGATTATGTGGTGTATATCAGTTCAGCAGAAGAAAGTGAAGTGTTAATTTGAGAAAAGAAAACAAAAAATTGGCCTTGATTGGTTGACCCAGGCAATGTATGGCAACGTTCACGCTCACACGAGCTTGTACCTTGGTTGTAGATGAACTACAACCAAATCTACTTGACCGCAAAGGAAGGAAGAAACAACTGTATGTAGCATATATTTATCTGAAGGGCATCCTCTGATATACAACACAGACACCTCTGGCACAACACCTGTAACATGACATGCCACACAATTGTACACAGCACCTGTACGTTGTTTTTATTTGTAAACAAATTTACATACTAAAATTTGAGGATAACACCCAATTTTATCTCCCAAGTACGTGGAATTTTAGTTCTCATAAAGGTAAGTCAGAACCTGTCCCACACTTTAAGTTTCTTACTGATTTGTTCCAGTTGAGTCTAGCTGCTTTATAGATGTATATTTTCTCTTGGAATAGTTCAATTTAAAGTACATGATGAAGACATGGGGAATGTGATTGGGATATTTTTCCCCAGTCCAGCAGTTGTAAATCAATAAATTATCAGTTTAGCTTTGCTGCTCTGATACAGTGAATGGGTTGCCGAGAGACATTTGTAGTATCATGTTTTATTTTGTGATATTGAATACCCAGCATTTGCGAGATGTATGAAGATAGGAAAATTACAGGTATAGGTGAAACCTGCATCATTGCCATGGTGACTGCAAAACGCATTGATAAACATTCAGAAAAGTAATAAACATAATTTGAATATAAGTTTCTTAGTCACCTGTGTTTCCTACAGGATTACAGGTGTATTTCACTGATCAAACTGCTATGTTCTTGGATTTCTGAGTTCGTGTATACTGTCCAACTTCCCTCTGAAATCCAAGATTTGTAGAAACTTTCCAACAGTATTGTGGTTTGCTGACAGGGAGCATGTGAATTGGTTTCATACGGGATAGTTAGGCAGTGGTGTGAACAGGGGCTCAGCTTTCCATGTTTGCCTTATTGGCTGTTGCTATAAAGCTGAATTGTGGGTGTTCGGTAGATTTTGATTAAATGTTAGAGATAAATTCATGTGTAGTCATCACTCTTATTATCAGGAACCTAATAGAATATTAGTAAAGTACCAGTGTATCTCTATTGAAACTGTTTTTAGAAAAGGAGTGATTTTGTTCTCCAGTGATATTGTAATATTTAGAGATTAGAATGAGAGCTGCAGAGCAGGATTTGGAGCATTAGTCATATATCGAACTCTGATATAGAATAAGTTAATAGTGGTGAGGTTAATGAATGTCAGGGAAAATATGGGTTCAAATATTTGTAGAAAGTTTGTATAGCCCATGAAAACCCTGCCTACTCATAGAAACTAAGATTTATGGTATACATATTCCAAGATGAATTTAGTCAGCTAAGGACAAAGTGGAATGACTGCATCTAAGGTGGATGGATGTAGTGTGACTGGCTGTGTAATATTTATCTGTTTCTTGACATTGATATATAGTTAGTGTAAGGATTTTATTATTTCAACTTTCTTAAATTCATTAAAGTATATTTTAGATTTTTAGAAAATTAGTTTTACCCTTACAATTGTAGTTATTTAGTCAGATGATATGCCGCCAATGATTTTTATTACTGATGTTGCAGTTAATTTTATTAATTGGTCAGGAGTTGATGTGACATTCAGCTTGCCGTGTTTCAACTGGAATATTGTAAATTAAGATATATATGGCTTTTAAGTGTCAATACGTTTTGCTGTGTTTTAAAAATGTTTTGACACCACTTTTTCCAGATATTCATTATTGTTTCCACTGTTAGTGATACCAGAAAATTTAGCTATCAGTACTAGTTTTTATTGTCATGACTGATGGTTTTGAAAAATGTAGAAAGAAATAGAAAATTATATATTTTTTCTAATGATTATTTCATGTAAGGTTAAGAAATCATTTTATAATCAAATATTCACCAGACTGTGCATTTTATATTAAGAGGTGAAAAAAGCATGATTACAATTAAACTTTACTGTATTTTGACTATATTCAATCAATAAAAAGGAATGTTCATGATATGTTGCATTATTTATTAGAGCATGTAGGTTGCTTTCATACCTAGAAATAGAGGTAGATAACTAAAACCTTCTCTATTTCTTCATCAGTTGCATTTTAGATTTATCTTTTATGTTATGAAAGTATGAAGAGATAGATAACTAAAACTTCTCTATTTCTTCATCAGTTTCATTTTAGATTTATCTTTTATGTTATGAAAGTATGAACAAAGTATAGCAGTAGTTGATTAGTATTTATTTGTTATTATACTTTGTCGTTGTCTCCCGTGTTAGCGAGGTAGCGCAAGGAAACAGACGAAAGAATGGCCCAACCCACCCACACTCACATGTATATACATACATGTCCACACACGCATACACATACCTACACATTTTAATGTATACATATATATACATTTATTTATTTATCTATATATTTATTTATTTTACTTTGTCGCTGTCTCCCGTGTTAGCAAGGCAGCGCAAGGAAACAGACGAAAGAATGGCCCAACCCACCCATATACACATGTATATACATACACGTCCACACACACAAATATACATACCTATAACTCTCAACGTATACATATACATAGACATGCATGTACATAATTCATACTGTCTGCCTTTATTCATTCCCATCGCCACCTTGCCACACATGAAATAACAACCCCCTCCCCCCTCATGTGCACGAGGTAGCACTAGGGAAAGACGACTAAGGCCACATTCGCTCACACGCAGTCTCTAGCTGTCATGTAATAATGCACCGAAACCACAGCTCCCTTTCCACATCCAGGCCCCACAGAACTTTCCATGGTTTACCCCAGACGCTTCACATTCCCTGGTTCAATCCATTGACAGCGCGTCGACCCCGGTATACCACATCGTTCCAATTCTCTCTATTCCTTGCACGCCTTTCACCCTCCTGCATGTTCAATCCATTGACAGCACGTCGACCCTGGTATGCCACATCATTCCAATTCACTCTATTCCTTGCATGCCTTTCACCCTCCTATATGTATTGAAATGGTTTGGTCACTTGGAGAGAATGAGTGAGGAAAGATTAACAAAGAGGATATAGGTGTCAGAGGTGGAGGGAACAAGGAGAAGTGGGAGACCAAATTGGAGGTGGAAGGATGAAATGAAAAAGATTTTGAGTAATCAGGGCCTGAACATATAGGAGGGTGAAAGGCGTGCAAGGAATAGAGTGAATTGGAATGATGTGGCATACCGGGGTCGACGTGCTGTCAATGGATTGAACCAGGGCATGTGAAGCATCTGGGGTAAACCATGGAAGGTTTCGTGGGGCCTGGATGTAGAAAGGGAGCTGTGGTTTCAGTGCATTACAAATGACAGCTAGAGACTGAGTGTGAATGAATGTGGCCTTTGTTGTCTTTTCCTAGCACTACTTCGCGCTCATAGGGGGGAGGGGGGTGCCATTTCACGTGTGGCAGGGTGGCACAGGGAATGGATGAAGGCAGCAAGTATGAATATGTACATGTGTATATATGTATATGTCTGTATGTATATGTATGTAAACATTGAAATGTATAGGTATGTATATGCGCATGTGAGGGCATTTATGGATATACATGTGTATGTGGGTGGGTTGGGCCATTCTGTCATCTGTTTCCTTGCGCTACCTTGCTGACAGCGACTAAGTATAATAATGTAAAAAATAATATAGTATTTTTTATTATACTTAGTTGCTGTCTCCCCCATTAGGGAGGTAGCGCAAGGAAACAGACGAAAGAATGGCCCAACCCACCCACATACACATGAATATACATAATCGCCCACACACGCGCATATACATACCTATACATTTCAATATATACATACACAGACATATAGATATATACACATGTACATTTTCAGTGCATATTCATACTTCCCACGCATTCCCCGCGTGTCTTAGAAGGTGACCAAAGAGGATGGGAGCAGGGGGCTAGAAACTGTCCTCTCCTTGTATTTTAACTTTCTAAAAGGGGAAATATATATGTATATATATAGTTTACTTACTCGATCAAACCACCTCACACCACACAATGTCCTCAAACATCTCGTTTCCAGCACATCCACCCTCCTGCGCACAACTCTATCCATAGCCCACGCCTCGCAACCATACAACATTGTTGGAACCACTATTCCTTCAAACATACCCATTTTTGCTTTCTGAGATAATGTTCTCGACTTCCACACATTCTTCAAAGCTCCCAGGATTTTCGCCCCCTCCCCCACCCTATGATTCACTTCCGCTTCCATGGTTCCATCTGCTGCCAGACCAACTCCCAGATATCTAAAACACTTAATTCCTCCAGTTTTTCTCCATTCAAACTTACCTCCCAGTTGACTTGACCCTCAACCCTACTGTACCTAATAACCTTGCTCTTATTCACATTTACTCTTAACTTTCTTCTTTCACACACTTTACCAAACTCAGTCACCAGCTTCTGCAGTTTCTCACATGAATCAGCCACCAGCGCTGTATTATCAGCGAACAACAACTGACTCACTTCCCAAGCTCTCTCATCCACAACAGACTTCATACTTGCCCCTCTTTCCAAAACTCTTGCATTCACCTCCCTAACAACCCCATCCATAAACAAATTAAACAACCATGGAGACATCACACACCCCTGCCGCAAACCTACATTCACTGAGAACCAATCACTTTCCTCTCTTCCTACACGTACACATGCCTTACATCCTCGATAAAAACTTTTCACTGCTTCTAACAACTTGCCTCCCACACCATATATTCTTAATACCTTCCACAGAGCATTTCTATCAACTCTATCATATGCCTTCTCCAGATCTATAAATGCTACATACAAATCCATTTGCTTTTCTAAGTATTTCTCACATACATTCTTCAAAGCAAACACCTGATCCACACATCCTCTACCACTTCTGAAACCACACTGCTCTTCCCCAATCTGATGCTCTGTACATGCCTTCACCCTCTCAATCAATACCCTCCCATATAATTTACGAGTAAGTAATGTGAGGGTAAGAGAGATGTGTGGAAATAAAAAGAGCGTGGTTGAGAGAGCAGAAGAGGGTGTTTTGAAATGGTTTGGGCACATGGAGAGGATGAGTGAGGAAAGATTGACCAAGAGGATATATGTGTCGGAGGTGGAGGGAACGAGGAGAAGTGGGAGACCAAATTGGAGGTGGAAAGATGGAGTGAAAAAGATTTTGTGTGATCGGGGCTTGAACATGCAGGAGGGTGAAAGGAGGGCAAGGAATAGAGTGAATTGGATCGATGTGGTATACCGGGGTTGACGTGCTGTCAGTGGATTGAATCAGGGCATGTGAAGCGTCTGGGGTAAACCATGGAAAGTTGTGTGGGGCCTGGATGTGGAAAGGGAGCTGTGTTTTCGGGCATTATTGCGTGGCAGCTAGAGACTGAGTGTGAACGAATGGGGCCTTTGTTGTCTTTTCCTAGTGCTACCTTGCACACATTAGGGGGGAGGGGGAAGGTATTCCATGTGTGGCGAGGTGGCGATGGGAGTGAATGGGGGCAGACAGTGTGAATTGTGTGCATGGGTATATATGTATGTGTCTGTGTATGTATATATATGTGTACATTGAGATGTATAGGTATGTATATTTGCGTGTGTGGACGTGTGGGTGTGTATACATTGTGTATGGGGGTGGGTTGGGCCATTTCTTTCATCTGTTTCCTTGCGCTACCTCGCAAATGCGGGAGACAGCGACAAAGCAAAGTAAATAAATAGATATATAGTTTAATGTTAATAGTAGGGAGGGTTATGAAGATCAAGGAAAATATGGGTTATTTTAATTCAAAAGTATGTAGAGTGCCTGTAGAATCAGCAAAAGATTTTTCATGATTTTCAGTGACATGGTTGAAATATTTGTTACCACACACTATGATTTCATTGTCTTACCAACTTCTTAAAAGTATAAACCCAATTATAGAAGTTGACTCATTTATGTTTCTATTCACAAATTTCATATGTATAGAGCAATTATAAGTGATTGGTTTTGATTCTATCATATACAAGAGCCAACTAGTTATAGGGGAAATAGTAAGCCAAAAGTGGTAGATTTAGTGGTTAGTAATGAACAAGGTATGGTAGGTGACATTTTTGATGTGCCACTCAGCAGAAATGATCAATCAACTACTCATTCAAGGTTTTCCAGTTTCATGGATGTATATAGATTGTAGTTGTGAAAAATCAAGATATAATTATGAAGGATGATTATGGTGAAATGAGGGAATTACTAAGTATGGGCTGGAACTCTTTTATGTAACAAAAGCCATGATGAACTGTTGAATATGTATGAAATGAAAAATGCAGCCATCTGAACTTAAGTATCCACAAGGTAAAGCTCTTGCAAAGAAGTGCCAAGACAATGAGCTAAACTAAGTCATTTGTTATGAACAGACATATAGAATGAAAAATTTAGGTTTGCTAAATATATACATGTGTATATATGTATATATCTGTGTTTGTTTATATATGTATACGTTGAGATGTATGGGTATGTATATGTGCATGTGTGGACGTGTATGTATATACATGTGTATGTGGGTGGGTTGGGCCATTCTTTCGTCTGTTTCTTTGCGCTACCTCACTAACGTGTGAGACAGCGACAAAGTATAATAGAAATACATATATACACATGTACACATGTACATATTCATACTTGCTGCCTTCATCCATTCCCGTCACCACCCTGCCACACATGAAATGTCATCCCCCTCCCCCTGCACACACATGAAGTTTTGCTAGGAAAAGACAACGAAGGCCACATTCGTTCACACTCAGTCTCTAGCTGTCATGTGTAAAGGGGGATAGGGGAGAAAGAATACTTCCCATGTATTCCTTGTGTTTTCATAGAAGTTAACTAAAAGGATGTGGGAAGGGAACTGTGGTTTCAGTGCTAGAGTTGCCTTCTGTCAGTGGCCTGTTAACAGTGAGGCACTAAAGTCTAGAAAGCAGCACTGGAGTTCAAAAGTTTGGAGACTTGCCATGGCCATCCCCTTAAGGGAGTGGCATCAAGTGTTGTTTGTGACAAGGAAAGATTGTATGTTTGTGGATAGAATACCAGCAATCTATGTGTATGCTAGGCAGAATGATAAGACGGCTAGTTATATTATTATATTTTGATTCCTACTAACTCCAGTGGTTGGAAAGATTGGATGTTAAATGTTATTTCAAGCTTTCACTGTATGAAACTTAACTTATATTACCCAGATATCACAGACAATCTTATTGCCATGGGCTTCCCTGCTCAGAAGTTGGAGGGTGTGTACAGAAACCACATTGATGATGTATGCCGTTTCTTAGAAGAGAGACACAAGGACCACTATAGAATATATAACTTGTAAGTACTGTAAACAGTTAGTAAAATGCTTTATGATGCATATGTTTGCTATCTTGCTAAGTAGACAAATTGTGCAGAATTTTACTTCTTCCAGGGACCTCATAGCAGTCCAGATGGAGTATTTTTGGGTATCTTAGTACCAAGTAACAGGCATGTAACTGGAAATTGTTGTATGATTAGAAGTCATATGCAGTTTCATATGTATGCTAATACAGTAATGTAGCACTCATAGAATGTCTCAGTCAGTTGTTTAACAATACTTACTTCATGGTACGGAACATCCTCTTCAGAGATGACTGCATTGTATACTGATCTTTTTGTTACATATAGTTAAGGAGAGGTCTGCTCATTTCAACAAAAGTTAGAAATTATGGAGTATTTTAGGGTATCAAAATACAGAGTACCAGGCCTATAACCAAAAATTGTTGTATGAGAAGAATTCATATGCAGTTTCATATGTATGCTAATAGTGCAATGCTCAGCAAATGTTACAAATATAACAAACAGCGATGTAACGCCATACTTGCTTCATGGTAGGAAACTTCCTTTGCAGAGATGACTACTTTGTGTATTGATCTTTTGGGATACATGTAGCAAAGAAAAAGTCTGCTCAGTTCAACAAAAGTTTGAAATTATGAGAATTTGCTTCAGAGAATATTAAAGTATCATTTTGAGATGATTTACCGATTAAGAGTGGTTGAAAGTAGTACAATAAATACATATAAGAATAGATTGGTAGATATTTCACTTCAAATCCAGGATTGACATTATTTTTGCTTCCTTAGCAAGATGAAAAATATATGATTTTTTAATCTTTATTATATTCATATATTCATCTGGTGACTGAGTTTGGTAAAGTGTGTGAAAGAAGAAAGCTGAGAGTAAATGTGAATAAGAGCAAGGTTATTAGGTACAGAAGGGTTGAGGGACAAGTCAATTGGGAGGTAAGTTTGTATGGAGAAAAACTGGAGGAAGTGAAGTGTTTTAGATATCTGGGAGTGGATTTGGCGGCGGATGGAACCATAGAAGCGGAAGTGAGTCATAGGGTGGGGGAGGGGGCGAAAGTTCTGGGAGCATTAAAGAATGTGTGGAAGTCGAGAACATTATCTCGGAAAGCAAAAATGGGTGTGTTTGAAGGAATAGTGGTTCCAACAATGTTATATGGTTGCGAGGCGTGGGCTATAGATAGAGTTATGCGGAGGAGGGTGGATGTGCTGGAAATGAGATGTTTGAGGACATTATGTGGTGTGAGGTGGTTTGATCGAGTAAGTAATGAAATGGTAAGAGAGATGTGTGGTAATAAAAAGAGTGTGGTTGAGAGAGTAGAAGATTTTGAAATGGTTTGGTCACATGGAGAGAATGAATGAGGAAAGATTGACCAAGAGGATATATGTGTCGGAGATGGAGGGAACGAGAAGTGGGAGACCAAATTGGAGGTAGAAAGATGGAGTGAAAAAGATTTTGAGCGATCGGGGCCTGAACATGCAGGAGGGTGAAAGGTGTGCAAGGAATAGAGTGAACTGGAACGATGTGGTATACCGGGGTCGGCGTGCTGTGCTGTCACTGGATTGAACCAGGGCATGTGAAGCGTCTGGGGTAAACCGTGGAAAGTTCTGTGGGGCCTGGATGTGGAAAGGGAGCTGTGGTTTTGGTGCATTATACATGACAGCTAGAGACTGAGTGTGAACAAATGTGGCCTTTGTTGTCTTTTCCTAGTGCTACCTCGCGCTCATGTGGGGGAGGGGGTTGTTATCTCGTGTGGCGGGGTGGCAACGGGAATGAATAAGGGCAGACAGTATGAATTATGTACATGTATATATATGAATTTGTTTGTTTGTGTATATATATATGTATACGTTGAGATGTATAGGTATGTATATGTGCGTGTGTGGATGTGTATGTATATACATGTGTACGTGGGTGGGTTGGGCCATTCTTTCATCTGTTTCCTTGCGCTACCTCGCTAACACGGGAGACAGCGACAAAGTATGATAAAAATAAAATAGACAGCGACAAAGTATGATAAAAATAAAATATATTCGTATGCCACTTCCTGTATCACAAACAGCCTCAAATGGACCAAGTGGTCTGTTGCTGTTTGAATACCTTTTTATTATTTGTATTCCTTTGTATATGTGTCAGAAGTGTAGGGAACAAGGAGCAGGGGTTGACCAAAGTTGGAGATGGAAGGATAGAGTGAAAAAGATTTTGGGTGATCAGGGACTGAAAATGCAGGAGGGTGAAGGTGTGTGCAGGATAGAGTGACTTGGAGCTGTATCGTATACAGTGAATGACATGTTGTTAATGGGCTCAACCAGAGCATATGAAATTGAGGGGAGATCATGGACTGGTCTGTTCTGTCTGATTGTGAATTTTATATATGATAGCAAAAGAGTGGATGTGAAAATATGAGGTCATTCCTTCATCTGTTCTTAGCACTACCTAGTGTAGAACTAAGTTGGAGTATACGTTTTGGGTTTCATTGAGATTGAGTTGTTTTATTCATGATTTGAAAAGTTTTTGTTCTTTCATAGTATTTCATCTGATGAAGCAGTGAGCTCTGTCTTATGTTGACTGATCGAATTGTTTGTGGTTTATTTGACTAATGTTTAATGTCCATCTTTTGTTAGCTCATACAGATATGATTTTAGAGCATAGATTTTATAGAATGTCAGAACTTCTTAGTAATCTCTTTTAATAAACATTTATACCTTTTTTCTGTAGTGTAATCTTCTGTATTTCTTTAGGTGCTCAGAAAGAAATAGATCGTATGATACGTCAAGATTTCATAATCGTGTTAGAACCTTCCCATTTGCTGACCACAATCCTCCACCGTTAATTGATATTGAACCATTGTGCAAAGACATGGCAGATTGGCTTGAGGAAGATTCCAAAAATGTGGCAGTTGTACACTGTAAAGCAGGAAAGGTAAGTCGACTGTACTTGGTTTATTGTTGGTATATGTTCTTAATCATTCAGCTAGATTGGAAAACCAGATTGTTTAGTAAAAGCTCTCTTATCCAGCATTTAGATAATTGGAAAGCTCCATGCAGTTTTATCTTGCAAGTTTAGGCTTTTTTTTGGTTCACATTAAAGGTGTTTTGCTGAATCAGAATTAGAAAATTAGAGGAAGAGTTGGGTAGAAAGTTGAACCTGTTTGATGATGTATGTAGGAGGAGGATGCTTTGAAATGAATGTGAATGAAAGCAAAGTGCTAGCTTTGAAAGTAGAAGGGCAGATTGTATAGTCATTTTACTTTGTGTGTATTTATATACATCTCTGATGCCTGTTCCCACTTGGAACTCCCACAAGGGATGGCCACAGTGGTAGTCTCCAAAGCTAGTGAATGCCAGTGCCACTTCTCAGCCTTTAGTACATCACCCTTGACAGGCCACTGGCGGAGGGCAAACAGTGTTTCCAGAGGCTCCTACTTAATGTTCCACCTGACTCCTGCTACCTATTGCACCTGCTCAGTGTTCCTACCTACTATCTCTATCTTATGTTTCTACTTAATGCTCCAGTGTAAATGTTCCTACCTGTTACTACTGTCTATTGCTCCTACCATTTTGCCAAAAGGCAGGGCTATTGCATAGTGCTCACTGCAGGAAAATATAGATTTATGAAGAATGAGCCGGTAGTGTACATGATGAAGTATTAAGAGTTGCGGTTGAGTTCAAGTATTTTAAAGTAAAGTTTGCAAAGGAAGGTAGTGGGAAAGTAGGAGTTGAAAGTAGTCATGAAAGGAGAAAAGCTAGAGGTGCTCTGAAATCTTTGAAGAATAGGAAAAATATATGTTTGAAATTTGTGTGAAGGTGTACTTGTTTCAAAATTTCATGCATAGCTGTTAAATGCTAGTGAATGTAGGTCAGAATAGTTAAGAAATAAGAACAATAGGGATGGATAATTTGCATATTATAGTTGGAATTAGTGGGTCAACAAGAATGAAGTTGAGAAGGTTTTATTGTGGAAAGAAGTCAGTAGAAAGGCACATTTGATGAAAGTCCCTTAGGATGATATAGTTATGTTAAACACATGGCAGATGATAGTATGGTCAAAAAGATGTATTGCAGTACAGAAGAATGTTGAAGGAGTTAGACCATGGAAAACATGGATAGATATGGTGAGAAAATTGCTTGTGGTTGCTGATATTTCAGATGAAGGTGCTAGAGGAATGATTGGACATTGGATATAATGCATTGGAGGCATTTTGTGTTTAGAGGTGTTATGAATGAAGATACTAGTCTTCCACCTTTCACCCACTCTCCCAAACTCAGTCCAAACTTCTGCCGTTAAGTACTTGAATCAGCCACTAGTGCTCTCATCAGCAAACAACATCATCTGTTTATTTCTTATTCTGGAAGGATGGAAATGTCTGTAATGGTACAAATAATGTGCAGAAGAGGAAAGATTTTCTTTATATGGATATTAAAGGGTTAAGAGAATGAATAAGGTAAAAACCATTGTGTGAAGGATATATGTGTAAAGAAATCATTAGTAAGACATGTAGAAGTTAGAACATATGATAGATAATAGTTTAGTCAAGAAGACATAGTAGTAGACTTGAAGGTACAAGGAGGAAAGGTGAACTGCCTTGAGGGATGAATACATACAGTGAGAGAATTAAGTACATTTAGGGGTTTTGCATGTGGAGATGCTAGATTGATTATTAGGGACTGGATGCAGAGTTAGGACTTTATGTATGGACATGATTTGGTTGAAGATGTTGATCTCACTTGACAAAGCAGCATTATGTGCAAAGTGAATGGTAAGAAGTACCAATTTAAGTGAGGAAGTCCATGTTGCAGCTTAGCATAGTGGGTTTGGGTTGAAGGTTTACTTGTTATTTGTAGAGGCTGTATTTACCTTATCCACATTGTGAAAATTAGGAATGGAGATGATGATGAGAGATGAATATATAGAAAACAGTGTTTTGACCTCCTTCCCCACAGAAGAAATGCTTCCTCAGATGAATGTAAGACTCCACCCACACGAGCTGTATAACCTACAAAACTGCCACTTATTCCTTTTTGTTAAGTAGGGACTAGCATCTCTTGTGCTGAGAGGTTAGGCATATTTGGGATCTTGCAAAAAAAAAAAAGATTGTTAAAGTAGATATACTGTACATAAAGGATGCAGTTTAATCATATGCCTGATGCTTTTTTATTTTTTATGCCTTTGTATATGGATGTAAACCAATATTTTGTTCATTTTCTCTATTCATGCAGGGACGAACGGGTGTCATGATTTGCTGCTACCTTCTTCACTGCAATTATATGACTTTAGCGCAAGATGCATTGGACTTTTATGGAGACAAGAGAACTTTTGATAGAAAAGTAAGATTTTTTCCTGATCTTTTGAGAGACTAGTGATTGTGTACCAACAGATGCTTTTCCTTTCATCATTATATTGTCTTGTAAGTTTCATTAACTGCTTACAGAATATAGATATTTGACAGTTTGTAGTCATCTAATGGATAATTTCTTGGTTGTTCTGTTGCAGGGAGTAACTATACCCAGCCAAAGAAGATATGTGGAGTACTATGCTAAACTAGTCACCTCAAACTTTAATTATAATCCACCTTTTGTCCGCCTCAGGGAAGCCAGAATGACTGCACCATTATCCAGTGTGAATTCAGGTCAGTGCAATGATCATTTCTGTGTATGTTTGAATTCATATGTAACTCAGGTGTAGCTACCATGGCGTGAGCCATGGATGAATTAATTTTTTTAATGCAATTGCTTCTCATTCCCTTTCAAGGGAGTGTCTTGAACAAACAAACATCCTCGTTTGTGCACATCTTTGTAGCCACATATATTACACCAAAACCAGGGCCTACCATCCACAGCTAAACCCCATAGACTATTCCATGGCTTACCTTAACCGCTTTGTATGCCTTGATGCAGCCCAGTGAGGGCATGTTGTCCCCTGTATATTACATTTATTCAGACCCTTTCATCTCATTTCTGAATGTTCAGGGCCCTCATTACCCAATTACTTCTCTTCATTCTTCCAATCTCTCTCTCTCTCTCTCTCTCTCTCTCTCTCTCTCTCTCTCTCTCTCTCTCTCTCTCTCTCTCTCTCTCTCTCTCTCTCTCTCTCTCTCTCTCTCTCTCTCATTTTCTTCTGGCATGTGTAATGTTGGTGCACAAAGGAAGATTTAAGCTGGTACCAAAACAGTGTGGGCCAGTTAGCCAGTCATGAATGCTCAAAGTCTTTGACACCACAGTGATCAAAATCACATTTCAGAGCATGCATGAATTTGTACTAAGTGAAGGTACACAAACTCAACTTTCACTTCATGTCGGTGACATACTTGAAACTCTTGCAAGGAAAGAGAATGACACTATTTCTAGCTTTTGGAAGAGCATTTGATAATGTAAAATATTGAGTTTTAGAGGAAATAATAGCCAGATAAAATATCAGGGATAGCTAAGAAAAGTTCAAGTTCAAGAAAAGGCCTTATTTGCTTATACCCATACTCTGGCTGGCATGTGTAATTCACTACAGATTCCTATTGACAACCATGTCCCACAGGCCTTTTTGTGCTTCAGATACCCCAGTTTGATATATTGACAGCATATCCTGCTTTGTATACTGCATCGCTCAAATTCACTCAGTCCCATGTCCCATGCATTTCTTTCACCTTCCTCCATGCTTAGTCCCTGAGTAATTGCAATATTCACTCCATTTTCTGATTTGGTCATCTCTTTCTCCTTGTCCCCTCCACTTCTGAAACTTTTTTTTTTTTTTTTTTTTTTTTTTTTTTTTTTTTTGTCGCTGTCTCCCGCATTTGCGAGGTAGCGCAAGGAAACAGACGAAAGAAATGGCCCAACCCACCCCCATACACATGTATATACATACGTCCACACACGCAAATACACATACCTACACAGCTTTCCATGGTTTACCCCAGACGCTTCACATGCCTTGATTCAATCCACTGACAGCACGTCAACCCCGGTATACCACATCGCTCCAATTCACTCTATTCCTTGCCCTCCTTTCACCCTCCTGCATGTTCAGGCCCCGATCACACAAAATCTTTTTCACTCCATCTTTCCACCTCCAATTTGGTCTCCCTCTTCTCCTCGTTCCCTCCACCTCCGACACATATATTCTCTTGGTCAATCTTTCCTCACTCATTCTCTCCATGTGCCCGAACCATTTCAAAACACCCTCTTCTGCTCTCTCAACCACGCTCTTCTTATTTCCACACATCTCTCTTACCCTTACGTTACTCACTCGATCAAACCACCTCACACCACACATTGTCCTCAAACATCTCATTTCCAGCACATCTATCCTCCTGCGCACAACTCTATCCATAGCCCACACCTCGCAACCATACAACATTGTTGGAACCACTATTCCTTCAAACATACCCATTTTTGCTTTCCGAGATAATGTTCTCGACTTCCACACATTCTTCAAGGCTCCCAGAATTTTCGCCCCCTCCCCCACCCTATGATCCACTTCCGCTTCCATGGTTCCATCCGCTGCCAGATCCACTCCCAGATATCTAAAACACTTCACTTCCTCCAGTTTTTCTCCATTCAAACTCACCTCCCAATTGACTTGACCCTCAACCCTACTGTACCTAATAACCTTGCTCTTATTCACATTTACTCCTAACTTTCTTCTTTCACACACTTTACCAAACTCAGTCACCAGCTTCTGCAGTTTCTCACATGAATCAGCCACCAGCGCTGTATCATCAGCGAACAACAACTGACTCACTTCCCAAGCTATCTCATCCCCAACAGACTTCATACTTGCCCCTCTTTCCAAAACTCTTGCATTCACCTCCCTAACCACCCCATCCATAAACAAATCAGACAACCATGGAGACATCACACACCCCTGCCGCAAACCTACATTCACTGAGAACCAATCACTTTCCTCTCTTCCTACACGTACACATGCCTTACATCCTCGATAAAAACTTTTCACTGCTTCTAACAACTTGCCTCCCACACTATATATTCTTAATACCTTCCACAGAGCATCTCTATCAACTCTATCATATGCCTTCTCCAGATCCATAAATGCTACATACAAATCCATTTGCTTTTCTAAGTATTTCTCACATACATTCTTCAAAGCAAACACCTGATCCACACATCCTCTACCACTTCTGAAACCACACTGCTCTTCCCCAATCTGATGCTCTGTACATGCCTTCACCCTCTCAATCAATATCCTCCATATAATTTACCAGGAATACTCAACAAACTTATACCTCTGTAATTTGAGCACTCACTCTTATCCCCTTTGCCTTTGTACAATGGCACTATGCACGCATTCCGCCAATCCTCAGGCACCTCACCATGAGTCATACATACATTAAATAACCTTACCAACCAGTCAACAATACAGTCACCCCCTTTTTTAATAAATTCCACTGCAATACCATCCAAACCTGCTGCCTTGCCGGCTTTCATCTTCCGCAAAGCTTTTACTACCTCTTCTCTGTTTACCAAATAATTTTCCCTAACCCTCTCACTTTGCACACCACCTCGAGCAAAACACCCTATATCTGCCACTCTATCGTCAAACACATTCAACAAACCTTCAAAATACTCACTCCATCTCCTTCTCACATCACCACTACTTGTTATCACCTCCCCGTTTGCGCCCTTCACTGAAGTTCCCATTTGCTCCCTTGTCTTACGCACTTTATTTACCTCCTTCCAGAATATCTTTTTATTCTCCCTAAAATTTAATGATACTCTCTCACCCCAACTCTCATTTGCCCTTTTTTTCACCTCTTGCACCTTTCTCTTGACCTCCTGTCTCTTTCTTTTATACATCTCCCACTCAATTGCATTTTTTCCCTGCAAAAATCGTCCAAATGCCTCTCTCTTCTCTTTCACTAATACTCTTACTTCTTCATCCCACCACTCACTACCCTTTCTAATCAACCCACCTCCCACTCTTCTCATGCCACAAGCATCTTTTGCGCAATCCATCACTGATTCCCTAAATACATCCCATTCCTCCCCCACTCCCCTTACTTCCATTGTTCTCACCTTTTTCCATTCTGTACTCAGTCTCTCCTGGTACTTCCTCACTCAAGTCTCCTTCCCAAGCTCACTTACTCTCACCACCCTCTTCACCCCAACATTCACTCTGAAACATATATATCCTTTTTGTCAACCTCTTTTCTATTTTTTCCATATTAAACTTTTAACCTTATCAACACATCCTCTTCAGCTATCTCACTCATACTTTTTTCACCGTACCTCTCATTTATTCTATCATTCCTATGTGATCCACCCTCTGTACAATGCATGTTGTCCTCAAACATATCATTTCCAGTACATTCACTCTCCTGTATATTCTCATTAAATGCCTATGCCTTGCATCATTATAACACCATTGGGGCTACTATACCTTCATATCATACCCATCCTTGCCCTCCCAGATAGTATGCTCTTTTTCCACATATTCCAAAAATGCACACACACACACACACACACACACACACACACACACACACACACACACACACACACACACACACACACACACACACAGTAACCACTCTGTTCACTCATTCCTCATTGAGTCCAGAGCCTAAACCACCCCTCTCTTACCCTGTGATTCACTTCAGCCCCCATGGTTGTGTCTTCAACTTCCAGGAACCTAAAGCATTCAACTCCTATAAGGTCCTCCCAATTCATATTTACACTTAAACCATCCTTTCTCATTTCCCTGCTTTGCCTCATTTTGATTTAGTTCACATTTGCTTGCAACTTTCTCTTGTCACACTCTCCCAATGAGTCATGAAAACCATATCATGTGCAAATACTAATATATTCATTTACCTGCATGTACCCCCATCTCCATTGTTCCATAGGCCTGCTCTAAGATGCTTCAACCAGCCACAGTCATTGTCATGCACAATACTAGTGGTGTTAGACATCAGCAGAGCATTTGACACTGTCCCTTGACGTATCTTCACTCAAAAGATTTGGTTCCTCCCACCACAGTGACAAAAAGTGGTTGACCATTTTCATAGCTCATCACTCTATGTAAAGTAGCTCATAGTGGCTTCACCTCTCTCTAAAGTCTTAAACTCTCTGGTGGAGTTCTTATTCCAGTGCTTTTCAGTGTCTTTCTACATGACTTCTCATTACCTCAACAAACTACAACTTGAAGGCCCTTGCGTATGCAGAGGCTGTCACAATCACATCACAACGCTTTGACAGCACAGTAGCAGCAACTTAAATGCAGCACTGTATTACACTTTTGGAACAGTGGCTTACCCATCTCCATAGAAGTCAGTCATTTAATCCCAAACAGACTTGAATCAAGCTCACACCCTCCAATCACTTGAATAGGTAATCACTCACATTGAACAAAATGCTAACCATTTTAAGCATCACATGTGATACAAATTACATTCACCCCCTACAACAATAATATCAACACAAAACTAACTCAAACTAAATGCTCTCAGAACACTGAGAAAGATAATCCTTTAGCATCCTCTACAAACAGGTCATCTGCATCACTTTAAACTATGCCACACCAGCCTGGTCCTCCTTACTTTCAAAAGCAAGTATAACACAGCTGCAACCCACACGAAATTGAGCACTCAGAACAATGACTGGCTGCTTAGCAGCCACAAATATTCAATGCTTGCCCAGTTAAACTTGGATCCTACCAATAGATTCATTCCTCATCATGCTCAACACTTAAGTCTTTGCAGCAGCATTAGATCCCTCTCACCTAAACCATCCCATAACTAACATCCAACCTCCTGACAGAAATAAAAAGCTTACCCCAGCTTCACTCTCCAGCATTGTCTACCCACAGATCCCTTTTAAGCAAACATAACACTGAAAGAACAAGCTCATAGAAATGACTCAACATGCAATATTAATAGTCCTCCCAACTCACTTTTAACCACTCCACCACACATAAATCCATCTGTAACCACTCTCCCAATACACATGAGTCATATTTTCCTGTCTATGCAGACATCTCCCATCCCTGTATTATTACAAACACCAATTCAGGACGTCCTAAGAATTTTTAAACCCATCATGCAACAAAATGAACACTTACTGCTTAGATGCCCTACACTCTCCCCTTTTAGATCCACACACCACATCACTAAATGACTTGTTCCTCCTGGTGGATGTGGCCACCCTCCTGAATGCTGTAGGAGTTTTTCATAAAGATTGAAGGAATTCTTAGGTTAGGAAGTAAGTAGTATATACATATTTTCATGCTTGTTTGTTGTTACATGCATTACAAGGTATCACCTGGAACAGAGAATGGCCTCCCTTATTCACATCCACTCTATAACTGTACTGCATAATGCATAGAAACCAGACCCCCTTACCCACATCCAGGTCCCACATACCTTCCCGTGGTCTAGATAGTTAACTTTAATTCAGGTTCAGTTGCTTAAATGTACCTGATAGCTTTACCTAGGATGAAAATTTGGAAATTTAATGCTGGGAGTGAGGGCAGTGTATTGTCATGTAACAAAAATTATAGAGACAGATGGTTGGAAACCGAGCACATGGAACTGCATCCTTACATGTAGTACCAGTATTTCAGTAATCAAGAATGGGTTTAATATGAGAATATGTACGGTACTACTAGAAATACTTTGTTAGTAAGAGTTGGAAGGAAAGATTAATGTGTATGATGCTTATGTGAAGTAGGTTTTATGATTTTTATTATTTGATAGTTTGATGCTTGATATCCTCATAAGATACAAGGAATTTTTTGAAGATTTGCATTATCTCATCATATCTTTTTCTTTTTCATTATGTTTGGGAGCATTTGCTTGATTCTGCTTTTATATGATCTCGTGAGATTAGTGATTTCAAATAAAAGATTATTAATTCTTGTGGTAACAACATGGCATTTTTTTAGCATTTATTTATTATACTTGATCGCCGTTTCCCACATCGTGAGGTAGCACCAGGAAACAGGCAAAGAACGACCCATCCACTCATATACACATATATATACATAAATGCACACACATGTACATGTACATATACGTACCTACACGTATCAACATATACACACATACATACGCACACTTACACAGAAATATATACACATGTATATGTTCATACTTGCTTGCCTTCATTCATTCCTGGCGCCACCCAGCCCCACAAGAAACAACACCACTACCCCCTGCCTCAGCGAGGTAGCACTAGGAAAACAGACTAAAAAAGGTCACATTCATTCACACTCAGCCTCTAGTTGTCATGTGTAATGCACCAGAAATACATTTCCCTATCATCCAGGCCCCACAGACCTCTCCATGATTTACCCAAGACATTTCACATGCCCTGGTTCAGTCCATTGAGAGCATGTTGACCCCTGTATACCACATCATTCCATTTTACTCTATTCCTTTCATGCCTCTCACCCTCCTGTATGTTCAGGCACTGATTGCTCAAAATTCACTCCATCCTTCCATCTCCAGTTTGGTCACGCTTCTTAATCCCTCCACCTCTGACACATATATCCTCTTTGTCAACCTTTCCTCACACATTCTCTCCATATGTCCAAAGCATTTCAACACACCCTCTTCTGCTCTCTCAATCACACACTTTTTATTACCACACATCTCTCTTACCCTTTCATTACTTACTTGATCAAACCCTCTCACACCACATATTGTCCTGAAACATTTCATTTCCAACACATCCACATACAACCTTGTCTATAGCCCATGCCCCGCAACCATGTAATATTGTTGGAACTACTAATCCTTCAAACACTAATTTTCCTTCCAAGATAATTTTTTCTCTTTCCACACATTCTTCATTGCTCCCAGAACCTTTGTCCCCTCCCACACCCTATAACTCACTTCCACTTCTGTGGTCCTATTTGCTGCTAAGTCCACTCCCAGATATCTGAAACACTTCACTTTCTCCAATTTTTCTCCATTCAGATTTACATCCCAACTAACTTGTCCCTCCACTCTGCTGAACCTAATAACTTTGCTCTTATTCACATTTACTCTCAACTTTCTCCTTTTACACACTTTTCCAAACTCAGTCACCAAAGTGCAGTTTCTCACTTGAATCAGCCACCAGTGCTGTATCATCATTAAACAACTGACTCACTTCCCAGGCTCCCTCATCCCCAACAGACTGCATACTCACCCCTCTTCCCAAGACTCTTGCATATACCTCTCTAACCACCCCACCCATAAATAAATTGAAAAACCATGGAGACATCACAAACCCATGCTGCAGACAGACCTTTGCTGGAAGCCAATCACTCTCCTCACTTCGAACTCATGCATTTGCCTTACACCCGATAAAAACTTCTCTGCTTTTAGCAGCTTACCTCCAATGCCGTATACTCTTAAGACCTTCCACATGGCATCTCTTATCAATCCTGTCTTATGCCTTCTCCAGATCCATAAATGCTACTTACAGATCCATCTGTTTTTCTAAGTATTTCTCACATTCTTCAAAGCAAACACCTGATCCACACATCCTGTACCACTTCTGATACCACATTGCTTCTCCCCAATCTGATGCTCTGTACTTGCCTTCACCCTCTCAATCAAATGTTTATTTCCTAATGGTTTGGTCTTTTTAATGGCTGAGAGTGAGATGAATAATTTTCCGCATACTTTTTGAAGATGTGTAACTTTTAAGTAACTGAGGTTACTTGTTGTATCTCAAAATGGACGTAAGTTAGATGTATGTCAGCATGGCATGTAGATTTCATGTACCTGTACAGCATTCTTTTATCATACTCATTTTCTTATCATGATTACCTTGTTTATTATTAACCAGCTTTATTATATGATTCTGTAGTTCCCTTTTACCTTTTAGTTAAGATTCTTTAGTTCATATTTCATTTTTATTTCTTAATTTGAATTTTTTTTGGTTGTATGTATGGATGGTCATAAGTTGCACAGGTCTTAAGTAGGGGATCAGGTGAATACAGCATGAAAAAGTAATGGGGATTGTTGAGTTTTCTTTACTCATACATATAAAGTTAACACTGATTATCATAGAAAGTTTTCTTTTGATATCTGTTTTGCATTGCATTGGTGTGCTTTACTATACTAAGAATGTTTGTCTTGGCAAGTTTTGCAAATGATCATTGTCATTGTTTCTTTCAATTTCAGAGGTGTACCTGGTAATAAGTTCCCACAGTAACAAAAAAGGCTATAGTTCACAGCAGATTGATGTGCGGAAAGGCAAAGACTGGATACACCTACCTGTTAAGGATGAGGTGGCCAGACCTATTTCGGGTGATATCAAGATTGAACTTAAAAGAACCAACTTTGTAAGACGAACGGTAGGTACTTATGAAATTTTATTACATTTTGATGTTGAGTTTTTATTGATATTATTATTATGGAGCGGAAGTGAGTCACATGGTGGGGGGGCGAAGGTTCTGGGAGTGATGAAGAACGTGTGGAAGGAGAGAACGTTATCTCAGAGAGCAAAAATGGTTATGTTTGAAGGAATAGTAGTTCCAGCAGTGTTATGTGGTTTTGAGGCATGGGCTATAGATAGGGTTGTATAGAGGAGGGTGGATATGCTGGAAATGAAATGTTTGAGGACAATATGTGGTGTGAGGTGGTTTGATCGAGTAAGTAATGAAAGAGTAAGAGAGATGTGTGGAAATGAAAAGAGTGTCGTTGAGAGAACAGAAGAGGATATGTTGAAATGGTTTGGACATATGGAGAGGTGAAGGGAACAAGGAGAAGCGGGAGACCAACTTGGAGGGGGGAGGATGGAGTGAAAAAGATTTTGAGTGATCGGGGCCTGAACATACAGGAGGATGAGAAACGTGCAAGGGAAAGAGTGAATTGGAATGATGTGGTATACCAGGGTCGATGTGGACTGAACCAGAGCATGTGAAGTGTCTGGGGTAAACCATGGAAAGGTCTGTGGGGCCTTGTTCATTTTTCTGTCATACTCCACTTACTACCACATTTCTTCCAACACATCCACCTTTACTGTTCTTTTGCTTTCAGGGCTCAAGCTTCACATCCATAAAATATTGTCAGGACTATTATCAAATATGCCTATCTGACCTCTATAGTCACGCAGTACTCGATGCACCCAGGACCTCAGGCCCCTCTCCTGCCAGATAGTTCACTTTAGCCTTTATAGTTCCATCCCTCCCAAATCCACTCTTAGGTGTCGAAAGCATTCTTCTTCCTCCAGGCCCTTCAATTTCGACTTACTCTCAGATCATTCTGTCTCACCTACCCCGTACATCTTTAGTTCATATTCGCTTTCAACTTTCTCCTTTTATGCACCCTTCCAAACTCTGTCACTAGCTTCTGTACTTTCTCTCTGGAGTCTGTCACCAGAGCTGTTATCATCTGCAAACAGCAACTGAATCACCTCCCATGGCCCCCACCCCCAGTATGCCTTAGACCTACTACACATTCTATGATTGTGCAAGCTGTTCGTTTGCTATGTTATACCAAAACTAGAATATGCTTCTTAACTTTGGTCACTGCACCTAAAGAAGAACAAATAGCTCGTAGAAAAGGTCCAGAGGAGGGCAACAAAGAAAATAGCCGAATTGTGTTACAAGGAAAGGATAGAAGCCTTGAATTTGCCTACTTGAGAAGACAGAAGAATGAGGGATAACCTGATCACAACCTTCAAGTTTTTAAAACGTATGAATGATGTGGACATTAAACAGTTCTTAGAGATATGTATGGACATTACAGTTAGAGGACAGAATATGGAGTGTTGCAATAAACTTGTTTAGAGAGATTTAAAGAAGTACCTTCATAGTATAAGAGTGGTGGTTGAATGGAATAGAATGTCTCAAGACAAAGTTAATGTGAACATCATATAGAAATTTATTAATTTGTATAACAGTATAGAATGTTCAAGAGATGGGGCCCATGAATGTAAAACTCCATCCCCATGCAGAACTAATAGGTTACACACATTCTCAACCCACACCCAGTATATTAAAGTGAAATAGGATTTTTTGTACACATAATTACATCACACATTTATGGATCTGGAGAAGGCATATGATAGAGTTGATAGAGATGCTCTGTGGAAGGTATTAAGAATATATGGTGTGGGAGGCAAGTTGTTAGAAGCAGAGAAAAGTTTTTATCGAGGATGTAAGGCATGTGTACGTGTAGGAAGAGAGGAAAGTGATTGGTTCTCAGTGAATGTAGGTTTGCGGCAGGGGTGTGTGATGTCTCCATGGTTGTTTAATTTGTTTATGGATGGGGTTGTTAGGGAGGTAAATGCAAGAGTTTTGGAAAGAGGGGCAAGTATGAAGTCTGTTGGGGATGAGAGAGCTTGGGAAGTGAGTCAGTTGTTGTTCGCTGATGATACAGCGCTGGTGGCTGATTCATGTGAGAAACTGCAGAAGCTGGTGACTGAGTTTGGTAAAGTGTGTGAAAGAAGAAAGTTAAGAGTAAATGTGAATAAGAGCAAGGTTATTAGGTACAGTAGGGTTGAGGGTCAAGTCAATTGGGAGGTAAGCTCCCTCATCCACAACAGACTTCATACTTGCCCCTCTTTCCAAAACTCTTGCATTCACCTCCCTAACAACCCCATCCATAAACAAATTAAACAACCATGGAGACATCACACACCCCTGCTGCAAACCTACATTCACTGAGAACCAATCACTTTCCTCTCTTCCTACACGTACACATGCCTTACATCCTCGATAAAAACTTTTCTCTGCTTCTAACAACTTGCCTCCCACACCATATATTCTTAATACCTTCCACAGAGCATCTCTATCAACTCTATCATATGCCTTCTCCAGATCCATAAATGCTACATACAAATCCATTTGCTTTTCTAAGTATTTCTCACGTACATTCTTCAAAGCAAACACCTGATCCACACATCCTCTACCACTTCTGAAACCACACTGCTCTTCCCCAATCTGATGCTCTGTACATGCCTTCACCCTCTCAATCAATACCCTCCCATATAATTTACCAGGAATACTCAACAAACTTTTACCTCTGTAATTTGAGCACTCACTCATATCCCCTTTGCCTTTGTACAATGGCACTATGCACGCATTCCGCCAATCCTCAGGCACCTCACCATGAGTCATACATACATTAAATAACCTTACCAACCGGTCAACAATACGGTCACCCCCTTTTTTAATAAATTCCACTGCAATACCATCCAAACCTGCTGCCTTGCCGGCTTTCATCTTCCGCAAAGCTTTTACTACCTCTTCTCTGTTTACCAAATCATTTTCCCTAACCCTCTCACTTTGCACACCACCTCGACCAAAACACCCTATATCTGCCACTCTGTCATCAAACACATTCAACAAACCTTCAAAATACTCACTCCATCTCCTTCTCACATCACCACTACTTGTTATCACCTCCCCATTTGCGCCCTTCACTGAAGTTCCCATTTGCTCCCTTGTCTTACGCACTTTATTTACCTCCTTCCAGAACATCTTTTTATTCTCCCTAAAATTTAATGATACTCTCTCACCCCAACTCTCATTTGCCCTCTTTTTCACCTCTTGCACCTTTCTCTTGACCTCCTGTCTCTTTCTTTTATACATCTCCCACTCAATTTCATTTTTTCCCTGCAAAAATTGTCCAAATGCCTCTCTCTTCTCTTTCACTAATAATCTTACTTCTTCATCCCACCACTCACTACCCTTTCTAATCAACCCACCTCCCACTCTTCTCATGCCACAAGCATCTTTTGCACAATCCATCACTGATTCCCTAAATACATCCCATTCCTCCCCCACTCCCCTTACTTCCATTGTTCTCACCTTTTTCCATTCTGTACTCAGTCTCTCCTGGTACTTCCTCACACAAGTCTCCTTCCCAAGCTCACTTACTCTCACCACCCTCTTCACCCCAACATTCACTCTTCTTTTCTGAAAACCCATACAAATCTTCACCTTGGCCTCCACAAGATAATGATCAGACAACCCTCCAATTGCACCTCTCAGCACATTAACATCCAAAAGTCTCTCTTTCGCGCGCCTGTCAATTAACACGTAATCCAGTAATGCTCTCTGGCCATCTCTCCTACTTACATACGTATACTTATGTATATCTCGCTTTTTAAACCAGGTATTCCCAATCACCAGTCCTTTTTCAGCACATAAATCTACAAGCTGAGATGTCTTTGGATATTGTTTGGAATCTTTTGTTATATTCCATGGTATCATTACAGTCTTAGTTACTTTGTTCCCTCAGTGCTGAGATGGATTTAGACCCACTACAGTGTTCTTGATGCTCTCAATTTGTTGCCAGGTGTATGTTACAGTATTATGCATTTACTGTTTGTTGGCTTTAGAGTTTGTTTTTATCTCATCCTTTCATGATAGTTTATGTGTTTCTGACCCCAAAATTTTGTTTGATAGATGTTTCCAAATTTCTTTTATTATTGTTTAGCCCTTTTCAGAAGCAGTAATGATTTTTTTTGAGTCTCCCTGGAGTAAAGAAAATCTTCATTCTTCAGAACTCTCTTTTCTTTGTAGGGTTAGCTGTCCTATGATCTGATAAGATTGCTTACAGAACACTCCTCAGAGAGACAGTTTTCGTTCTTCAAAACTCACTTTGCTTCTTTCATTGGTGACCGTACAATACAGCAACATTCTGGTGTGCTTCTTTTGTATATCTGAACAATGCCATCTTTAGTTTTGTCTCATGCATTGAAAGTTCTCATCGCATCACTCATGAGAAGGCTTAGTAGTACTATTCTATTTTTGTATACTTTAGATTCTATCCCTGGGGATAGGGGAGAAAGAATACTTCCCACATATTCCCAGCATGTCATAGAGGGCGACTAAGAGGGATGGGAATGGGGGACTAGAAATCTTCCCCTCCTGTTTTACTTTTCCAAAAGAAGGAAGAGAGAAGGGAGCCAAGTGAGGATTTTTTCCTCAAAGGCTCAGACATGTTCTTGACACCACCTTGCTAATGTGGGAAATGGCAAATATGTATGAAAATAAGTGGAATTCTAGTTTCTCATTTATGATGACTCACTTTTGTCTCTTTTTCTGTTAGGCCTTTGTATGATGCCACTGATATATTGTTCATTGTTGCGTGACTATTTTGTTCAAATTCATGTTTGTTAAATTCCGTCAGGATCCTTTCTTTATGTGTTTTTTCTTCTGATCCAGTTGTTTTACCCTCTTTAGATCTTTGGGAAAGAGCAGAAAATATGTTGGACAGAGATTATGTGATATTTTAGTGGAAGAAGAGGATTCGATGTTAGGATATGCAAGTAGGAAAGTTGTCATGCAAAATTAAGTGCTTTTATGTCCATGGTACAGTGTGTATTAGGTGTTGTCATGCTTTCAGTGGACTGAACCAGGTCATATAAAACATCTGTGGTAAACCATGGAAAGGTCTGTGGGACCTGGTTGTGAATAGGGAGTTATGGTTTTTGTGCATGCTGACAATGGACTGAACCAGGGCTTGTAAAGCACCTTGGGTAAAATAATGGAAAGGTCTGTGGGGCCCAGTTGTGAATAGGGAGCTGTGGTTTCGATGTATTACACAAGACAGCTAGAGGATGGATGTTAGGGGATGCAGCCTTTCTTCGTATATTTCTGTTCTACCTGATTAATGCAGTAAAAAAATCAAGTTTGAAAACAATGTGTATGTAGGAAATGAATTAGATGAGGGAAAGATATTTATGAATAGGGATATGAGGTAAGGGAGACAACATGAATGCATGAGTGAGAACATGTGTTGGAGGGGGAGTACATATAAAGAGAAACCAGAGGTAATGTGCAAGGATAATTTGTATAGAAGAGGGAGGAAGATAAATTGGTAGCTCTGAATCTAATTTTCAAGAAAATTCTCCATGGGTGTTTTGTTTCAAAGTAGGAAAGTAACTGCCATTGACAGTATAAGTGAAGTGATACTGCCCTTGACTTAGATTTCTGAGCTTTTCCTGTTTTGTGATTAATGCTTTTTGTTTTTAACTTTTCAGGATAAATTGTTCAGTGCTTGGCTGAATACACATTTTATATTTGAGGAAGGCAAGAAAATAACAAATGGCTGCGAAATTACAGCATCTGACCAAAATAATCATAATACTTGCAACACTCAAAATATCAGACAAAGGTAAGGGCACATTTGTGACTAATGCCATCCTCACAATATCAGCTCTGCATTCTTTTTCACCACTCATGTCTCCCTGGTTGCAGTGTAATTTTAAATTGATCCATTTTATGTAGTCAGGAAGCTGAATACCCACACCTTATTTCTTCAGAAAAATAATGAGATGAACATGACTTTGCCATAATTGATAGCTCTTATGTATATGATACAAGGAATTTCACCAGTCTTAACTCATACAGATTTCTATATTCTATAATGGGTAACCATTATGGTTATTCGAATTTTTCAGTATGATGATACTTTAACTATATTGAAGACATTAAGTAGTGCATAATAGGAATATGCTTCTTAAGTATTTACTACTGCCAAATATCAACACAATCACTGTTAAATATAAGAAGGTTAGCAAGTCTCTGTTGGTCTGTGCAGAAGTAATAGTTTTCGTGTGGCCAAGCATGACTGCTTTAGGCACAAGAGACGGGAGTCAGGAGAAGCAAGGGCCCTTCCTGCTGGCCTGGGCGGGAGCAGGCAAGATTGTCGCGAGTCAGAGAGGCACAGTCGTGAGCAGACAGAGAGCAAGAGCCTTCCGACAGGGCATCTCACCAACATGACAGAGGAGGACTGGCCTCCCCCTGTAGGCAGTGTCAGCCCTCTGCCACATCCCCGTCATCATAATCGCCACCGTCGTCGCCACCACACCCAGCATCTCCCGTAAGGATGCTGATCTCCTAGTGTGGTGCCTCTAACTGAATCCCTCATTTTTGAAGAGCACTCGCACACTTTGTTGCTCTCTCAGTCTTCATAAAAAGGCCTCTATGCTTATTCCCCATATATTTCTTAAGGAACAAGTGCTTGGAAACTCCCCTTTTATTTTGTATTTGAAATATAGAATGTTAGCATTTATTAAGGCAAATTTTTCCAAAACAATAAATCTTAATGTCTTAGAAATCTTTTCACAATTCTTGGTTTCCCCATTGCACTAATACAAAGCTCAAAGGCTGGATATGGAACTTTTGGTGTGTTGCAAATATCAGATAAGGAAGTTTGCCAAATTGGTAGTTTTCAGTATATTCATCTGAGTCTTAGTTGTTCCCGTTCTGTTCAGTTATGACACACTAATATGAATCGGTATTTTTAGCAGTATAATTTTATTTCAGGGAAACAATTAAGGGATATAATAGAAAACTCCCATGTGTTAGACCTGATAAAGATGGTGTGGTTATCCAGTATGTCTTGCATGTATTCATGGTTTTTAACCTCCTCAAAAGATATTCAGTACTTTGACACCAAGCTCATTTTGTTTGGTAAATAATTTCAAAGGGTTAAGCAGCAGCAGGGACAAGTTAGAAAACTATGAATGCTTGTTTCATCCAGGTTGTGTTGTAATGATCATACTGAGCTTTAGATATATTAAATAGCTCATGATGTTAGCCCAGTAAGTGAATCACATGAAAGCCAGTGCCATGAAAACTAGAGACTTCTTCCAGAGTGCTGGAACTCTGCATTGCATTCCTAAACCTGTTCTAAAGGCTTTTTTTAATGTACTTTACGTATTATAGTATTGATAGTATTGTGGTTATTTGAATTTTGAATATAGATAATTGGTGTGGGGAATGATTCCAGCTATCTTTTATATGGTAATAGTGTGCTTGTATCTCTTTACACTATCTTATTAGTCAATGAATTGAGCTTTATTTAGGAGTATGATTGCAGTATAGCCATAAAATTGTCTTTAAAAAAGGGGATGCTCAATTATTACATCAGCACCAGTTTACCTTTCTTACAGTCTTAAATCCCCCTGTCCCTTAGCCTCCTAAGTAGCTATTATTTATTGTATGTTCCCCATCCAGCCTATGGAGACTCTTTTTGTCATGAGATAGCTGTTCTTACTTCTTGCATGTTGTTTGCAATAAGATTATGCTTACAGTGTAAATGTAGAGAGCATTATGTACATTGTTTTTCAGTCCCATGTATTTCTGTCCCCTTGCACAAGTAACTTGCTAGTTCATGACATTTTTGTTTTGTTCTCATAACAATACTTGACCATTCCCAGGTATGTGTATGCTGTCATAGAAATGTAATGGAAGAACTTACACCTGTAACATGAACATTTTTACTGCAAGCTGAAGGCCAGTAAATGAGTATTTAGCATTGCATTCTGATACAGGATATGATAGAATGAAAGTCAAAACTAGGCATTGCCAATTACGTTTTTTTAACATTGTTTGAGTGTTATTGAGGGCAGACATGAAGATGGTAAGTTCATGTAGAAGACCAAATGAGGGTCACCGATATATCAGGATTGATTCATCCACATAGTATGCTTAATTTGGTCATGTGTGAAGCAGATTTCGGTATGTAATTTCAAAGAGTAAAGAAGTTGTGTTTGTTTAACTTTATTATAGTTTTGTGGTTGTGACTTCCAGGTGGCCTTAGTGATGGTTTGAAAATATATAGATGAGTAGATATTTAGGGAGCTAAGTCAACAAACATATATCAAGATGTGTCACTTGACTTTTCCCTTTTCATTTTAGATTTAATGAGGACAATGACAAAAAGTTTTGGAGTAACCTTTCTTGGTGAAGGGTTTGGGAGGACTATTGATTTGATAGAATATCAGGTTTAATTTACTTTTGAAATAATTTATTGGGAGGGAGGCTGATGAATTGATGAAGAAAATGCTTCGGTGTAATTTATCAGTTGGAGATCATTTGATCTTTCATGAGAACTATTGTAATGCAAGGTAAGTATATGCAGTGTTCTTTTTCTCTGTCATAGGCCTTTGTTCAGCCTGTTATTGAAATAAGGATACATATTTATCAGCAGGCTATCCCAGGTAGACTGAACACACTTTCTTTCATCAGAAACATTTTGATATACGCATTCTATAGACACTCGAGAAGCAATGCTCATCAAAAGATTACTTCAGGTTGTGGAATTACTCAATATAATTTCTACGATAAGGGAAAAAAGAACTGGTGGTTATCAAGACATAAGAGGATGTCCATTTATTTTGGCATTTCCTTTGGAGTCATCTAGCCATGAGGTACTCAGGCTAGCAAGGAAACTTAAAACCAAGATGAAATTTGGTAGGGTATTCATCAAATGTGAAAGACCAAGGGATGAGAGGGAGGAAAGCAAAGATACACTTGGATGGCAAAAATGGGAGACACAAAATGAGGCAAGAGGACAGCAACAGACAGATTGGGAATGTTAGGTGATAGAAATATCAGAGTGAAGGTAATGCATGCAAATGCTGATAGATTAGTAGTAAAAGGTAAAGAGAAGGAATTGAAGGATTGTATAAGGGAAAATGCTTTTGATATTGTTAGAATTGTAGAAACAAAACTTACTAAAGAGATAAGATCTCACTTGTTCTGCCCAGAGGGGTACATGATAGTAAGGAGGGGAAGAGAGTGTAAAGATGGGGATGTTTGAAGGAATAGTTGCTCCAACAATGTTATATGGTTGCGAGGCATGGGCTATAGATAGGGTTGTACGGAGGAGGGTGGATGTGTTGGAAATGAAGTGCTTGAGGACACTATGTGGTTTGAGGTGGTTTGATTAAGTAATGAAAGTGTAAGAGAGATTTGTGGTAATAAATAGAGTGTGGTTGAGAGAGCAGAAGAGGGTGTATTGAAATTGTTTGGTCACATGGCGAGAATGGGTGAGGAAAGATTGACTAAGAAGATATATGTGTCAGAGGTGGAGGGAATGAGAAGTGGGAGACCAAATTGGAGGTGGAAGGATGGAGTGAAAAAGATTTTGAGTGATTGGGGCCTGAACATGCAGGAGGGTGAAAAGCATGCAAGGAATAGAGTGAATTGGAATGATGTGGTATACCGGGGTGGACGTGCTGTCAGTAGATTGAACCAGGGCATGTGAAGTATCTGGGGTAAACCATGGAAAGCTCTGTGGGGCCTGGATGTGAAAAGGGAGCTGTGGTTTTGGTCCATTACACATGACAGCGAGAGACCTAGTATGAATGAATGTAGCCATTGTTGTCTTTTTCTAGCGCTACCTTGCATGCACGAGGGGGTGGGTGGGTGCCATTTCATGTGTGGCGGGGTGGCAAAGGAATGGACGAGGGCAGCAAGTATGAATATGTACATGCGTATATATTTATATGTCTGTGTATGTATATGTATGTTTATTTTATTTATTTATATATTTTGCTTTGTCGCTGTCTCCCGCGTTAGCGAGGTAGCGCAAGGAAACAGACGAAAGAATGGCCCGACCCACCCACATACACATGTATATACATACATGTCCACACACGCACAATATACATACCTATACATCTCAATGTACACATATATATACACACACAGACATATACATATATACACATGTACATAATTCATACTATCTGCCTTTATTTGTTCCCATCGCCACTTCGCCACACATGGAATAACAACCCCCTCCCCCCTCATGTGTGCGAGGTAGCGCTAGGAAAAACACCAAAGGCCCCATTCGTTCACATGTTCACACTATGTATACGTTGAAATTTATAGGTATGTATATGTGTGTGTGTGTGGATGTGTATGTATATACATGTGTATGTGGGTGGGATGGGCCATTCTCTCGTCTGTTTCCTTGCGCTACCTCGCTAACACAGGAGACAGCAACAAAGTATAATAAGGAAATAAATAACAAATGTTTATATTTATTTATTATACTTTGTCATTGTCTCCCACGTTAGGTGTGTGTGTGTGTGTGTGTATATTTTCTTGTATATGTTTATATTTCCATACATATCTGCCATCTCCCGCATTTGTGAGATGGTGTTAAGAACGGACGACTAATCCTTAGAGGGAATATCCTCACTTGGCCTTTTTCCCCTTTCCTTTTTTGAAAAAAAAAAATGTATGTGAGATGTTTGAGGTAAACCATGGACAGTTCTATGGAATCTGGATGTGGATAGGGAGCTGTGGTTTTGGTGTATTTCGCATAAAAGCTTAAGAATGGATGTGAGCAGATGTAGAGTATTGTGTAAATTTATGTGAGGAATTGAATAACAGGTTAAAAGTGGTTTTGCAGTGGAAGACACTATAGCACTATCTCAACACAAGTGAGATGGAATGAGGAGATTTTGAATAAACAATGAGATATATGAAAAAGGCTTTGGCATATTACTTGTGTCTTGACCCATACAAGCTCCATGGTCCTGATTAAGATTTACCATGTATGCTGTATATGTGTGCAGTTGGTCTATACATACCTTTTGAAATACTGTTTCAGATGTCATTGAAGAATGACAGATTACCAAGGGAATGGAAAAGGGCAAACATAGTGACCATTTGTGAGAAAGGTGAATGGGAACAAATGCTGAACTGCCGACAAGTTTCCCTGTCACGTGTGGTCTGTAAGGTTCTGGAAAAGGTAATTGGTAAGCAAATAGATCACTTACTGCAGAGGAGAAGCCACTTAAGAGAGAGGCATTTGAGATTTAAAGAAAAGAGCTCATATGTAGTGAACTATTTGGGATTTTTATAAAAGAGTGGGCTCTGTCATAGACAAAAGGAAAGGCTGAGTAGATTGTCTGTATTTGGACTGCCAGAATGCATTTAACACTGTACTGCATGGGAGGCTTATTTGTAAGCTGGATCACCAGTGAGGAATAGAGGAATTAGGTTAGACTCCTTTGATGAATAGAAGATCACCTTAGAGGAAGGAAGCAAAGGATGAATGTCAGAGAAGTGTTTCCTGAATTGGCTTGAGGTCACCAATGGAGTCTCCTCATACCTGCTGAAATACTGTGCTTAGGCTCTTTCTAGACCACTGGAAATAGAGGAAGAGGTAATTCCAAAAATGTGAAAGAAGGCAAATATTGTGCCTATATTCTAGAGAGGTGATTAGGAAACTATAAAGTGAACTACGGGCTAGTCTCACTAACAAGTGTGGTACATAAAACATCGGAAAAGATATTAAGGTTGCACATGAATGACTACCTGCTAAGGAAAAGCTTTCTAACCTGTCAGGTAACATGCATTTAGGGAAAAAGGTCCTTTATAACTAACCCTTTGGACTTCCTTGACAGGGTGAGCTCCCTCTTAGACCAAAGAGGGTTGAGTAGACTATGTTCTTAGACTGCGAAGAAGCCTTTGACACTGTTCCTCATCGGTGGTTAATAGAAAGCTAGACTCCTTCACTGGATAGAAGACTGTCATATTGGAAGGGAGCAAAAACCATAGGTAATAGATACATCTTGAAATGGGCTGTGTTTGTAAGTGGTGTGCCATAGAACTCAGTCTAGGGCCCATGCTATTCTTGGTGTATCTAAATGACTTGCTTGATGGAATTGAGACAAAGAATGCTGATGATTACATTAGTTTACAAAAAGAATGCTGATGATTACATTAGTTTACAAGGGATCTGGACAAACACCATAGTTGGTCAGAAAGTTGGATAATGAAATTCGGTCGAAGTAAGTGCATGGCAATGAGGATGGGACAGTGAGAAAGAAGACCTCAGTGTTGTGATAACCCAGCTGGAAATAGATTACACGAATCTGCATAAGAGAGACCACAGGGTCGACATTGTATCTAATCTATTGCCAGAGTTATGTTGGGAGAACTGTGAAAGAGGCAAACTGTCTGCTGTCAAGCATGAGAATTTCATTCAAGGATGTATATTATGCCTTGCAAGCATGGTCTTCACACCTAAGGAAGCACAAAGATCTGATTGAGATGGCACAATGAATAACATCTAAGATGGTACCTGAATTAAGGTGATTGAGCTATAATAAAAGGCTTAGGGCTGCAAAGCTACTCATCATAGAGGAGAGGAGTAAAAGGATGGACCTGATAATGACCTTCAAGTTTCTAAGTCAGCTGGATGTTATTATTAGTGAACAGTTCTGTGAGAGAGGCAACACCAGAGTAACTAGAGGCCAAAACAGAAAGCTGGACAAAAAGTTGGTCATAAAGGATGGCAAGAAGTATTGGCTGAGTGTTACAGAAATAGATAGTTGGAATCAACTAACCAAAGAGTCAGTGAATCTGGCAGTTTGTAAAGGATTGGAAGGCTACTTGGTGGTAAAGAATGTTCAGAACCCATTTGACAGTGAATGCAAGCAGTTTACAAAGATTTAAGAGGCTGTTTCGTGACATTGAAAACTAGGGAATTAGTGTCCCATGAGGGTAGAATTCCCTTCCCATGCTGTAACAGTAGGTAAATACACACACATACACACACACAAATTATATGCTATGTAAGGCCAAAACTGGAATATGCTTCTCGTGTGGTCGCCACATCTGAAGAAGCACAAAGAGCTGATAGGGAAGTTCCATAGAAGGGTAACAAATACGATACCAGAATTTTGATAGCTGAGTTACAAGGAAAGGCTAGAGGCTTCAGTTTTGTCCACCTGAGAAGAATGAGGGGTGATTTGATCACAACCTCTTGAGTTTTTAAAGTAGATCCATGTCATGGACAGTGAACAGTTCTTTAAGAGATGTAGGGATAGAGCAATTAGAGGACATAACATGAAATGAAGTAAGAACTTGTTAAAAAAGTTGTCAAGAATTACTTAATAGTATCGATGGTGAATGGAATAAGATAACTGAAGACATGGTTACTGCAGACAGCATACATAGTTATGAAATGGTTTACAATGAGAGAACATTAAAAAGATGAGGCCTCAGGAACGTAAAACTCCTTCCCCAAACAGTATAAATGCGTATTTGCTGAGTAGCAGCTGACAGAGAAGAACTCAAGAACTCAAGGGAATGCTTCCTGTTATTTCTTGATTTTGGAAGTTTTTGCAGCTTATGAAGCATGTTATGTTAAAGAAAGGTTTGGAAGGGGAGAAGTTGAAGGATATAAAGTTTGGATATTGAGTGACCAAAATTTTGTGAGTTTAATTGAGCTTAGGAGTGGAAGTGTCACAGACTTTAGGCAAAGCTCAGTAGTGTTATCAACTTAATTAAGTCAACATAACATATTTTAAGAATGTGTGGAAGGCGAGAACGTTATCTCAGAGAGCAAAAATGGGTATGTTTGAAGGGATAGAAGTTCCAACATTGTTATATGGTTGTGAAGTTGTTATATGGTTGTGAGTTTGGGCTATAGATAGGGTTGTGCGGAGGAAGGTGGGTAAGTTAGAAATGATATGTTGGAGGACAATATGTGGTGTGAGGTGGTTTGCTCGAGTAAGTGATGAAAGTGTAAGAGAGATATGTGGTAATAAAAAGTGTGGTTGAGAGAGCAGAAGAGGGTTGTTGAAATGGTTTAGACATATGGAGAGAATGAGTGAGGAAAGTTTGACCAGGAGGATATATGTGTCAGAGGTGGAGGGAAGAAGGGGAAGCAGGAGACCAAATTGGAGGTGGAAAGATAGAGTGAAAAAGATTTTGACCGATTGGGGCCTGAACATATAGGAGGGTGAAAGGTGTGCAAGGAATAGAGTGAATTGGAACACTGTGGTATACTGGGGTCGATGTGCTGTCAATGATTGAACCAGGGCATGTGAAGCATCTGGGGTAAACCATGGATAGGTCTGTGGGGCCTGGATGTGGAAAGGGAGTTGTGGTTTCAATGCATTACACATGACAGCTAGAGACCGAGTGTGAACAAATGTGGCCTTTTTTGTCTGTTCCTGGTGCTGCCTTTCTTGGGGGGATTTCGTGTGTGGCGGGGTGGTGACGGGAATGGATGAAAGCAGCAAGTATGGATATGTATGTGTGTATATATGTATATGTATGTATATATGTGTGTGTGGGCATTTATGTATATACATGTGTATGTGGGTGGGTTGGGCCATTCCTCGTCTGTTTTCATGCACTACCTTGCTAATGTGGGAGAAGGCGGGTAAGTATAATGAATAGAAATAAATTCTAATTATTGTTCTAAGTTTTATTATGCAAAAGTTCAGGTTTGATTAAAGCTAAGATAGAAGACTTTTAGTATAATCAAACGGCAACACCATCAGTGTCAGTCTATTGCAAGAGCTATTTTGTGGGAGTGAGCTTCATTACTATTACTAGTATTGCTTTAGGGAGTTATTTAAGACCTTGAGCACCCCTTAAGCTAACAAAAATAAGTAGAAGTCTCAAAAAAAGTATAGAAATCAAAAAAGAAAGCTTGGACAGACCTATTATAACAAACAATACCAAAACCATGTAATGATTTGATTGTACTTCATATTGAACTGCCATTTGATATTGGCTTAAATACGGTAACATACCAAGACCATTCATGTATAACCAGATCTACAAGAAAGAGATGGGGAAACAATCAGATAACGTTTTCAAAACGTTATGGGATATTGTTAAAAAGCAAGACTAGAAGTTAGTTGATGCAAACAGAGGAGTCAGAGAAATTGAGGAATCAATTCAAAGATCATGAAGGATGTCATGATGTGAGAAGTGAACTACTGTAGTGAAAATGAAAAGTAAAAGAGCATGAACTCAAATCTGCATCAGATGAAGGAGATCATAGGGTGTAAAACAAAGGGAAAGAAGGTAGAATTATTGAAGAGCAGGGAGAGATTAGAAGGGGCTATTTTAGATGTCCTATTGAATGTGAACAAGGAGAATTGCCTCCCACCAGAACAAGAACTTATCTTTTGCTTGGTGACTTTGGTGCTTTTGGTCCTTTATGGGACAGAGAGTGGATTGACCAAGATATGAGAGGGAGAAATTAATATTTTTATAATGGAAGTCCAGTATATCAAAATATACACACTGGAAAATCTGGTATTTTCCTTTCAGTTTGTTTCACTACTGTAACAGAATCCAACTGGTCATATGCTTAAGACCTACATATTAGTGATCACTTTCCCATCATGCTGAGTATGGCAGAAAATTCAGCATCTGTAAGCCTTCTTAGATGGAAACTTGTGTTGGATGAATATAAAACTAAAACTTGATCACTTAAAAAATGAGTGAATTTTCTGTTGTTGAAAAATCATGTGATTACTTATAAAAAACTTGATCACTTAAAAAATGAGTGAATTTTCTGTTGTTGAAAAATCATGTGATTATTTTATAAGTATTTAAGATGCAGCCAAAAATAACCTTTCTGAAACTAAGAACAAAAAGCCATAACCATCAATCCCATGGTAGGACTAGTATTGTGATAAGCAAGATTGTTGAATATGCTTATAGAAGATGAGGCAATAACAATTCTTTGGTCGATGGATTGATTTATGAAACAGTATCTACAGAAAAAGTGATTTTGAAGGGAGACAATACATCTCCATGTGTGAAGTGTTTAGAGGATATCAAATCCAATACACCTTAAAAAAGTATGGAAGAGAATAAAGAAGTTGGTTGGAGAGGAGTCTCCCTCTCCTTCACCTTGCCTTAGTAATAGACTATAAATAACCTTTCTGCGTAACCTAACATTCCTGCAAGAAGTTTCTGGTGAGTGTCTAGTGTCAGCAGATACAGTAAGAAGTTCCAAGAAATTAGACAGAGATATTTCCCTTGTCTTTTTCCTCTAGTAACAAAGGGAACTATAATCAGTCATTTCATGTGAGTGAAATGATATAAGTTTTAGCAGACACGGAATCTTCTGCTTCAGGGAAGATTGAAAGCTTTGAAAAAACTTTTTGAAGCCACAATAGAATCCATGTTACATTTGTTAACCTAATAAGCATATTTATTATACACCCATACAGTTAGAAGATATACCTTACTTTACCATTCTTCAGCCGGTTAAAAGGCCCCATTATTCTACAAGTCATAGACCAATTGCACTGAAATTATTTGTGTTTGCAAGCTAATGGAAAAAATATAGTTAATAAATTGAGTTGCCAAGTAGAATATAATGGGATCACTCTATTCCAATGTGGTTTTAGAAAGTCCCAGTCTACCTTAGACCAATTAATATACACATTAAGTGACATCTGGAAGGATTTCTTATTCATTATCATCATACAACAGCAGCATCTTTTGGTTTAGAAATAGCTTGGGTTGCTGTTTAAGGATTATAAGGGTGTTTCACAGAATGGGCCTTGAAGGCATACTGTTAAGGTTTATTCAACACTGAAAGACAGAAAATTAGTGAGTATTGAAAAGAATTCCCACATGAAGATGTGTCACAGGGCAGCATGGTTGATGTTACTTGCTCCATTGCTGCCATTAATAGTATTGTAGACACTGCTCAAAGGGATGGTGAATCACCCATTTTTGTTGATTATTTGGCTATCTGTTGTACATAATCACCTGAAGTTGCTGTGCCTCTGATTTTGATTCAGTCATCTGAAGTTGCTGTACCTCTGGATTTGATTTTTCTGAAAGAAAATTTGAAGCTATGCATTTTATAAGATCAATTAAGAATTGGTAACTCTACATGTATTGAAAGGGTGTTTCATTCCATTATGAAGAGCCTTTTAGGCATTGTTTTTGATAGAAGTGGCATGGGCTCCTCATATGAAATCTTTACAAGGTAATGTGACAAAATTATTAAACATGCATTTCTGGCATTATGTAAAGAAAACCATGCTAAGGTTATATGATTCATTTTGTAAAGCAGAATTGGATTATGAATGCCTGTAATGACATTCTGAAAATGGGTGATGTTTTCCATAATCTAGGTATTATATTGTGCACAGGTTCAGGGTGATGTTTTCCATAATCTAGGTATTAGATTGTGCACAGGTTCAATCAGATTCTATAAAGTTGAAAGTCTTAATGTATACTCTGACAAGCTCCCAGTGAATTGAAGTTATGAAGAATTTGGCTAAAAGAATCTCTTTGGCTTGAACAAAAACCATCCAACACTACAGAGATGTATATTTCTGTTGCTGGAAAGACTGAGGTATTTCATCAATATCCAGAGTTCTCTAAGCCCTTTAAGAATAAACCAGTCATTAATGATGGTAGTTTGGACAGAAGCTTTGTTCAAGAGGTGTATTTTACTTGATTCTCTCTCAAGAAGATTTCTGAGATAAAAGCAACTTTAATTTTGTAATAAAAGAAATTAATGTTTTTCAGCACGATCCTTTTCATTCAAACAGCAATATCTCAAAATATGATGTAAGTTTTGCCACAGTTCTAGAAGAGGTCGAATATCATAAAACAAACTGAATGCAAGAATCTTCTATATTTGCAATAGAACCATATGGTACAGAGGTTGCATTTTTATTAACAGCAATCCCCAAAAAGAAATTTAGTTTACTCTGAATTCCAGAAAGCATCCCATAGTTCAACAAGTCCAAGATTGGATTGTAGAAATACACTTGAAGCATAAAAGTGTACAATTCTGCTTGTCTTGGACATGCTGTTATCAGTAGTAATGAAATAGCAGATTCTGAGACTGAACCAGCTGTATCGAATTAGAGTTATACTGTTTAATATATTTAGGGGCAGAATAGTTGATTATGATTGATGTAAATTGCAGCCAAGATGGGATATGGAATCCCAAAAAGAATAATAGAAAGGAGGATAAAAAAAGTTGTTGAATTATGTCCATCTTCTTCCAAAAAGGATTTATCATTGAGACAATTCTTTGTTGAATGATGATTTGTTATCTTTTGTTGACGTATGGACTTTTAATGAAGAGTAGACACAGCAATGCAATGTTACCATAGAACTTGCTCCAGTGGAATGCCAAAAATGTTAGTGTGTAAGAGTCAAATGTGAATTAGCACTATGTGCTTACCCTGCCTTTTGGCAAAAGCATTGGAGCAGTCAATAGAAGTAGGAGGTAAGGACACTTAAGCTGGAGCATTTGGTTGAAACATCAGGTGGAAGGAGTAGACAGGAACATTAGGTAATGGTAGTTAATAGGAACACAGGGTTGGAGCACATTAGTGATAGTAGTTAATAGGAACACAGGGTTGGAGCCTCTGCAAATACTGTACTTCAGATTCCTCTATCACTGGCCTGTTAAGGGTGAGGCACTAAAGAAGTGGCATGGGTGTTCACTAGTGATGGAGATGGCTGTCATGGTCAACCCCTGGAGAGAGTTCAAGGTGGGAACAGGTGTCGAAAGATATACATAGATTAGGTAGATAGAACAGTGGAAGACATAAGAATCCTGGAGAAGTTTTAAACTAATGTTAATGTCAATGAATTGATGACTTTTTTAGAGGAAGCCAAAGTGTATGATTGTCATCGAAAGTTTAAGTCTGTAGATATCTTTTGTGTACTAAGAATGCCAAGTAACCATTAGGTTCTAGGGCTTTACGAATTCCACAAAATCAGTCTTTTCAATGGACACATTTTTGATCATTATAAGATGTGCTTTGCAGCAGAAATAAACAATGTTATTTATCCACCAGGAAGTGCAGTGAGTACTGCTTTATAGTCCTGGTATTTAGTAAAGACTTTTCATGGGAACTAATGATGCTTGGATCTGCATATTGTCTCTTTGCTCATCCTCTTCATATATCTGAACCATCTTGGCACCCCACTGTAAGCTCTTTCAGCACTTACTACAACACTTCTTTATGGCAGTGTAATTTCTTACACAGTCAGTCCCTCTCACACCATATATTTTTCTCAGGCAGTTGATTTCCAACATGACCACCACCTTTGCATATGTGCAATACGGGTGGGACAACTGGCCATTCAAGCATACCCATCTCTGCTTTAACAGACATTTCATCTCTGCATCTATAAACTCCTTGATGCATCCAGGACTTTAGACCCTTTTTTTTTTCTTACCATGTGATCATCTCTATCCCCCCTGGTCACATTTGCTGTATCCACTCCAAGTACTTAAAGCACTCTACTTCTTTAAGATACTTTTCATTCAGATTTACTCTCAATATCTTCCTGTCTCTTCTTCCTGCTTCACCTCATTACTTTAGTTCAGATTTGATTGTGACTTTCTTCTTTCACACTATTAAACTTAGTTACCAGCTTCTAGAGTTTGTCACTCAATTGTGCCACCTCCTATGCCTCCTCACCCCAAGCATACTGTGGAACTGCATCTAGATCTAAGACCCTTGCCTTCATTTCCTTTACCGTGTCCATAGATAGATTAAACAACCACGGTGGTGTCACACATCCTGATGCAGACACACCATCCATTTATCCAGAATGATCATACACTTTATACAAGGCCTGCTTGTCATCCCAATGACACACTTTCTCCGGAGTCATAAATGCCGCATACAGTTCAATGCCTTTCCCCAAATACATCTCTCACAAACTCTTCCAAGCAAACACCTTGTCCACACTTTTCCCATAAGCTATGTTGCTCTTGCCCAGTCATGTTCTGTGCATGTCACCACCCTCTCAGTCACCACTCTTCCATACAACCATTACTAGTTGTCCTTAACAGACTTGTATCTCTGTAATTCAGGCATTGACGTGTCGTGATATAAGGGCACTATTCATGGATTCTTCTAGTTCTCTGGCACCTCATCATGAGCCATACAAATGTTTTGTATTCTGATAAACCAGTATGTAACACTGTCAAGATGTTGCACTTACTGTGCTATTCTTGCTTATGCCTGGGATTTGAAATGGTAAAGGTTTGCACGATTTTTGAGTAAATTTGGTGAAGAATGAGCTTTTAAAGTTTGTCCGTAAAAGCTTGCTGAGAGTAAGTGGGTTTTGCATTCAAATTCCTTCCATCTATTTACACCACCCAGCAGTAGGGATGGTTGAATGTAGAATCAAGATAGTTTTTACTATTTTGTACTCAGCTGATGCCTTAGGACATCTTGAAAATTTTGGCTTAATGCACGGAAGATTTTTCCTAGTGCCTTACCAGCTTTCAGTGACTGCTTTAAAGTATATTGAATACTTTAGTGTGTATTGTTACTGAAATTGAGTCTTGAATTCCATACTTTGTACAGGACAGATTGATTGGAAATTTTTTAGTCTTTCTTCAGTTAGCTTTTGATGTTTTTGTATTTTTGATATTCACATCTTAGTTAAGCTGTGAATGATATTTGTATTTTTCAGTAATTTCTTTTCATGTGGTGTACTCTGTATACAGTCAGTCTTATTTATGTGCTTGGACACAGTCTTGTGACTTGTGACTTAGCTTTTGTTTACCACATGCAGCTTTCCTCCCGCAGAAATTGTTGGTATGATGACCCATTGTTGTTCTGCATTTTCCTTGAAGCTGTTTGGATGAAATAGACCGTAAGTACAGTATATTTTGTTGATTTCTTGAAATTAGGAAAAGTCAAGAGTTTATATTTTTTTTTTTTTTTTTTTTTGTTGCAACTTGTAGGTAAAGATTGGTGTACTTGGAGACTCCGGAGTTGTTAGCTTTTTGAAGCCTTATCATGATTCTGAGGGGGAGAGGCAGAGTCTCTTCCTCAGTATATTGTTGAAATCTCCAGAAAGGCTGGTTTTAGTGTGTAGTATTTATTTCACTTTGTGGTACATTTTATATATGTTAGGAGTAATTATGGCTAGTGTAAAGTTTCAGTGCATAGTCTTACAGAAAAATGAATCTGTTCATGAAATTTTTGTGAACTTTAAAGTGTGTTAATGCAGTAGAAGACTGATTAGAAAGTCGTTTCACTTTATTGCCAAGATCGCTTTTTTTAATTTGATCATGATTAAGATGCTGTATATATTTGAGAATATTGACATTTTCAAAATTATATAATTTTGTCCTGGAATTCAGATATAGGCTTTGATCACAGCATAGGGATAAATGCTACTGATATTTAGCCATGATATGGTCATAGTATCCATTCTCATCTCAAGTCTTTCTCGAGTGTAAAAAAACACTGATAATGAACCAAGCCATGATCATGACCTAGGTCTTGCTTTCTTGCTTTTCCTTCCTTGTTGAGTGTAGTTGTCTTTCTGTTTATAGCTGTTTCATGAGGCTCTCTGTATTGTTTTTAAGCAATTTAAGCCCACCATTGGCTAGCTAGACCTTTCTTGGCTTCCTTGGCAGCTGTGGAGCCTGTGGCTCTCCATCTGTTAAAGTTCCTCCTTCCTAAAACTTGAACAGTTAATTTTTCTGGCATATAGTGCACCTCTGTGTTAGGCTGACTGTTATCATGGTGCTTGTGGCCCATGACTATATGAGCATAGTGTGTGATCCCAAATTAAGTTCTTGATTGGGAACTACAAGTTAAGCTGTAAGTTGCAACTGAGATTTGGTAGGTTAAGTGGGATGAATTGCAAGTTTAAAAAGCTTACGCATCTTAGTATGTGCAGTTAGAAGTGTTAGTTTTCAGTTTAGGGAGTTTCCTTCCCCTTATTTAGATACAAGGAACATCTCTTGAGAAAAAGGCTGTTTAACTTGTTCAGTGCCTGGCATAGGTGCAGCATTTTGAACAGAAGCTGATTTTAGTCTGGGGATGTAGGCTTGTGGTATAGAGACTCATCTCTTTGATATGATTATAATATATACCTACAGGTTTCATAGTACCCATATACCCTGTAACCATGGATTTGATAAATTGGATTAATAAAGAGAAGTTTTAGTCAGTAGAGTGCCTTTAATGAAAGTGTATTAATGCACTCTGTTACTAGTTAGCAGTGAAGGACCAGAGGAAATATCTAAGTGTAGAAGTGAGGAGAGTTAATAGTTCCAAGTGAATGCTTGTCTGTAGCAAAGGTGTGGGATATCATGAAGATCAAACACAGGAACTTGAAAAAATTTGGATGCTGACAAAGAATGGATGGAATCACATGTGATAGAACAAATGGCAAGTGAAGAAATTATAATTTGTCTTATGAAAAAGACCACAGAATCATTAGTCTCATTTGAACAAAACACTGAAATTAGACCAGTTACCATCAGAAGAAAGTGTGAAAGTTACCCCTTGAACTTATGTATGTTGCTAAGAGATTAATACAAGTCAGTATTCAGTACAAGAAACAGAGGAAATGTTAGTAACAATATGTGTGATTAGTTTGGCAAGAAATGTCATCCTAGATGTCAAATCAGTTGAACTGACATATTGATAGTAATCTGTGGAAAGTGCAAGATGGGGAGTTTACATGGAGAGTGTATGATAGTACAATTAAAGGGGTTTGAGTGAGAGGAAGACCACCTGTGACATGGGGAAATAGGGTGGAAGAGTACCAGAAGGAGAGAAAATGGAGAAGAATGCATGAAAATGCTGTATGTTAGGGAAGTAGGTATGGACAGGGGAAAATGGAGACTTATTTGCAGTGCAACAAAATATTAAATGTAAGCTAAGAAAATTAATTAGAGTTATAACTAACAGAAAGTTCAAAGTACTTGCAAATGGAACTGTTTGATGAAGAGGAGTGTTTTATCAATGATGCACTGTGAAACATTCCTAATTTAGTTATTATTGCTGTAAAGAATGGTATATAACTTTCACAAACAGGTAAAAGAAAGTATGATCAGGTGTTCTTTATGACATTAGGGTGGGATTATAAGACTAGATGAATGCAAAGAAAAAATGGTAGTAGACTTAGATATGTAAGTGGTGTAAAGAGAACTTGATGGAACTTTTTGAAGAGAAATTTGTACAATTAAATCATAGGGAGGATAACAGTACTGATAAAGGCTCTTCGAGAAAGGAGATTTGTAGTGAAGAGAAAGCTAGTAAGTTAGGAGTATATATGAATGAAAATATGGAATTTGATGTCATTAAAAAAGATCAAATGATTAAAGAATCAGTGTAATAAAGAAAACTGGTATTGAAAATGTTCATTGCATAATGAATAAGCTGTAGAACTGAATACTGTTATGTTGTATGGTTATTGATAAGACAAGCTAAATTTGATTAATGATTTATGAGTAGACTCAGAGTAGAATAATGGACTGTCAAGAAAGACTGAAAGAACCTGAACTCTCAGGTCTAGAAGAGTAGATATTTTGATTTATGTATGGTAGTGAATTAAAGATGTAGTAAGACTAACAGCTCACCACATGAAAGAAAGAGAATGATTAAGTGAACAAGAATTCTACAGAAAAATCAGAAGGCTTTCAGTAAAGATATTTGAGAGGCTGACAAAATACTCAGGGAGACATTTTGTTGTTTTGTTATGTGAAGTGAATATTTTATAAGGTATTAGGACTGAAAACTCTAAGAAAAGATTAGACAGTTGGCTTAATTGATTTCCAAATGAACCCACGGTTGAGAACTATGTGAATTGCATGCCAGTAAAGAATAACAGTGCAGGTACACCACCAATTTTCCGGCACTCTTGCTGGACCAACCGTGGTCAAATAATAATTTATCAGCCCACCTCTAACCCACTAATTATACATCTCCCATTTGTCTAAAGTATACTATAGACTGCTAGAAATTTGAAATAAACAAACATTAAGTGTTTGAGCACCCTAAGATGGTAAGTATGTCCTTAGATTGTTTGAATCCTTGGGGTCTTCTTCATCTTCTGTTGTTAGTGTTTTCCTAGGTGTGGATTGCCAGGGTAATGTAGTTTCGACTGCATTATACACCTGGTCAGGACTGAGATGCTTGTCAGCTACGAGTTTTGCAAATTCGTCCACATACTCGGCAGCTCCTGCGTGGTTTACAGATCACTTTTCTCCGCGCAATTTATTCATGGATTCCATGATGCTTCTTCAATCTTTGAAGCCATTTTTCACTATAGTCATGCTCATGTTGTGAATTAAGTTCTTTATGGAACAACTTAGCCTGGTCCATTATCATGCTACCTGACAAGTCCGCTCCATCACTCCGACGCTGTCAAAACCATTCCATTACAACTTGATTGTGCTCAGTACTCTTACCATCTTTCATAGTTTTTTCTAATCATCATTTGCTTCTTGGAATCACTGTCTGCATAGAATTTCAGTATTTCTATATCAGTATTTCTATTATATATCATAAATAGTTGATGAACCAGTACTGTAGATGTCACACAGCTTACGCACCACTTTTTTCAATAGTTCTACATTATCTTGGATCGACATGGACTGGTTTTTATGTTTGATACCTCGACTGACACTCATGTGTCTTAGAAGCCATAGCTAGGGTTAAATTTAAGCAAAATAAGCTAAGAATCTCACAGAATTGTGGTATCACCACCAAGTGCAGTGTAACAAATGTAAATAAGCACACCCCTTACACAATGCCATCTGTGGCCATCCCGTAAACTAGTCTGGTGGCCGCGGTAATTTCAAGTTCCCTCGAGTAATTTTGTCCGGACTAAAGGAGGTGCTGAACCATCAGTTGCCGGAAAATCAGCGGTGTACCTGTATTGTGAAATAAGTGGCATTTGCCATGGGTGCTATGCTCTTGCCCTTTCTTTTGGCAAAGTGTCTTTGAAGGTGCTCTTATTGTGTAACATGAAATTGGATATTTAGTTTTGCAGTCCTGTTTTGGTTTGAAAATTCCTTGACTCTTGAAGGAAAAGGAGCAGCCAGAATGATGGATGATTGCCTCTTGTAGGATTTTACTTTGAATCCCTTCTGAATTCTGAACTAGCAATATATGTGGATAGCTTTGCCATGTTTAGGCAGTTACATTAGCTGTATTTTCTGTTGTTGCCATTTTTGGTGACTTCCACAGGAAAAGTGTATTTGTGACTCTTGGGCATCCTTCGTTCTATAGAAAAGCATCTGTGCGCTTTCATTTCTTATCCTAATTCTATCTTATGAATAAAAGGAGTAATCTTGCTCATGCATGAATTGAAATTCCTTAAGCTGTGCACATCATTTTACTTTATCTCTTTATATTTTTTCCTCATCTTTTCAGGATTATTTTATGCCAGTGTTTGAAATCTGGATAAGGCTTTTTCACTATCTCTGAATACGAATTAAGCAGTCATTGCTATCTTCACATGAATATACTTTATGCTAAAATTGAGTATGGTGCACCTTATTTGATATCTTTTAAGCTTATTTGAAAATGTTTGTTTTAAAGTACTTTACATTTGACATTTAGGATCGATGAGATCTAATTCAGACTTAACATTTTTCTTACATTTTTCAACAGAAAACCACAGATGTGTATTTATATAATATGAAGATTTAGTGAGGTGGCTTTAACAACCTAGAAGAAAAAGAATGAGCTTAGAATTTCACAAACATCATATAGTTAAAGTTTTTTGTTGATTTTTCTTGCATAGAAGTTTTGGCCAATTTCTCTCAGTAGGGACTATTGAAATTGTTCCTTTACCAGTTTCTTGGGAAATTTTTAGTGACCTGAAAAAAAAGGTATTTTCATGTTTCAGATCTTTTCTCATGATGATGGTTTTAACAATTAGCAACTTTTTGTGTTATTTTCTAAGCATAGATCAAGATACTGACCATGTTTTGAGCATTTTGTCAACTTCACTGTTAAGTTTCCATAGCCTCCTTTTATTGCTTGCCTTGTTCTTTGCTAATATTTCTTGTCATGTTCTTTCCGACTTGACAGGTTTTCATGTGGATTTTGATTGCTCTTTTAAATGCATTCTTTCACTCCTCCTACTTTATACCTCTGTGGCCTTTCAGGACTTCCCTTTTTATTCACTCTCAGGACTAAATAATGCTAATTTTTTCTGCATAGAAAATTTATTGGATTTAAAGCATATTTTATGTTTGAGTTGCTCTAAGCTCATTAATTGAATAAAGTTTTCTCTGTGCTGATTTCCATAAAGTTCTGATGTTAATGGAGGATGCTTCCCTGTTGAAGATTGATTTTAATTTTCAGCAACTAACCCTCATTTCAAATTGAGGTCATTACTTGGAAGGTTCAACCTTCTGTTCCTGATGCGACCTCACTTATGTGGGAGAGAGAGAGCAGGCACAAGCTTTCCTTTTAGAGTTTCCTATTTCTGCTGTTCTGTTCCTGTGATAACTCCATCTTTCTCTGCAACTTTAAGAATAACTGCCAGTTTTCTTTTCTTTATTTGTTTGTAACACCTGTATAGCCATATCAGAATAGATGAAATGTAAATCTTTGTTTAATAGAGCAAAAGATTTTTATGATGTTATCCTTCCAGCATTTATGTTAGGCTGCCTGTCTGATTTTAGAAAGTTATTCCCTAACCTTACTTTCAGGCATAAGTGATTGTATGTGGGTAGTCATAGTTTTTTTTTTTACTGAACTGGGGATAGGGGAGAAAGAATACTTCCCACGTATTCCCTGCGTGTCGTAGAAGGCGACTAAAAGGGGAGGGAGCGGGGGGCTGGAAATCCTCCCCTCTCATTTTTTTTTAATTTTCCAAAAGAAGGAACAGAGAAGGGAGCCAGGTGAGGATATTCCCTCAAAGGCCCAGTTCTCTGTTCTTAACGCTACCTCGCTAACGCGGGAAATGGCGAATAGTTTGAAAGAAAGAAAAAAGAAGTAAATCATCCCTTGAAGATAAATACATTATTCCAGGTTAGTATTTGCAGTCATAGATTGTAAGAAAGACTTCCTCTCCTCTTTTTCATGTGTTTTGACATCTCTGAAATCACAAATTCTGAAGACTGTGTCAGTTCAGCCACCTAACCAACCTCACTACTGGATGGGAGCTTAGATGGCAGGAGTTTGAATGAATAGCAAGTAAACAGTTGCTCATTATGAAGAAAATTACTTTGCCTACGTGAGTTCTAGCTCTTTATTGAGCAAATTCACTTATCTGCTTAATGTCTGAATTCAGAAATCAATGGTCAGCTGGTCATTGTACCCCTAGCCATTTGTAGGAACAAGCAAGCCAGTGGCCTGTCAAGGGTGAGGCACTAAAGCCTAAGAAATGGCACTGGTGTTCACTGGTTATGGAGACTCTATTGCTTTGGCTACCCCGGTGAGGGAGTTTCAGTTGGGAACAGGCATCAGAGATATAAGTAGATAGATTGATAGCAGACAAGGACCCAGAGGGTCGGAATTTGCTAGTAATGTTGATCATTTAAATGCATTGCTTTTGATCCAGCCATAGGAATTGTTTTAGGTGAACATATCATATTTGTACATATATATCAACATTGCATGATTTGGTAGAATAAAGCAAATATTAAGGTAGTTGGTGATATGTCAGAGCAGCCTTAGTGATGTTACTTTAATGTTACTGGAACAGTAAGGAATTGCAGTATTGCCTTTTTAGAAATTGCTACTATGTATAATATGTAATTGGAGGGTTAGTGATGGTTTAGTGAGCCAGCACCTTAGTGGTTGTCAAGTTGCACTTCTCAGGTAGCTGTCTTTTCTCTCTGCCTCACCTTCATGTGGACTATTGGAATTCTTTCCACAAATATTCAATCTCTCCTTGTCATACACAGAACTTAACACTTAAATCACCCAGCTCATTCTTTGTAACTCTAGATTTTCCTGCCATGAGCGCTATGCACTAGCCCTGCCCTTTGGCAAAATGATAGGTGCAGTAGATAGAAGCAGTAGGTGGGAACATTTTGCCTGGAGCATTAGTTAGAAACTTTAGGTAGAAGTAGTTGGTGGGAACATTAGGTAGGAGCCTCTGCAAACACTGCACAAGATTTGCCCTCTGCCGGTGGCCTGTTAGAGGTGTGGCACTTAAGGCTAAGAAGTGGCACTGGAGTTCACTCATTATGGAGACTATTGTCATGGCCATCTCTTTGAGGGAGTTCCTAGCAGAAACAGGCATCAGAGAGCTAGATAGAAAGGTAGACAACTATGGCACGTTATGGCTTTCATCACTGTTTTCTGTTGATGCTGTTATTAATGTGGTTTACCTTGAATGTGGCTCATGCTCTGATACAAAAGGATGTATCCTAAGCTTCTTTAGGAAATGGTCAGCCTACCACTATTATGAGTAGAACTTTGATGATTGGCTATATCTAAGTAAATTTCCACTCACAGGTCTGCAAAGAAAGCGTGTGAATAGTTAGGATAAAACCATTCGTAAGTGTTGTATCATCAGATTTTTCAATTCAGTCAATGGAATGTGATTATTGCTGGCAAAAAGGCAAAAACCATGGACTACATTCTGTAAACAAAGTGCCTTATCATTCATTGCCTCTTTACTTTGGTTATGCTCATTCCTATTCATTGTTGAGGCATTGGACCACATGCACTCTGGTTATAAGTTATGGAAAATTATATCTCTGTGTGTACTATGAAATAGTGAGTTTCTTTTAGTGGGTATCTTTGTTAAGCTTTTTACATCCTCTGCACGTGGAGGCTATATTCAAGATATAACTCTGAGCCCCTTTTTATGTTTTTGTACCTTCTTGTGAGGGATAGGTATTCATTCTTTGTGATCAGTAATGGAAATGGGCTTTCAGAACTGGGAAAGTACATGCTTGGAGGAAGGGAAATGGAGAGGGTAAAAAAAAAAAAGCAGAATTCTTTGAAATAGAATTCCTTTTAGATTATAAAAAGAAAACATTGAATATATTTTGATTCTTGAATTGGGATGTTCAAATGAATGATAATTGATAAGTACAGCAGCGTTCTTTAGTGAGTAAATACATTAACTATATATGCACTAGTGTTTGTATTACATAACAGAATGTCTCAATATTTTATAGCTTGCATATTTTTCTCATCCCCTTTCTATAAGCAGTTTCTCAGTACACCTTGTTATAAGGAAACAAAAAGAAGTGGCTCAGGAACTGGGAACATTGCATGTGCCTTCTTGTTCTTTCATTTCCAGTCCCATGTGTGATTTAGAAAGATGCGTAGAGGGGAGGAAGAGACTAGAAAGGAGGAGATGAGAAGAGTTGCATTGTGACTTAAAAATGAAAGAGTGGGAAGTTTAGATGGAATGAAGTATGACATGTTGGAGTGTGGGGTTGAAATGACTGATCAATGAATATACCTCCCCTCCTTGATGTAAGTCTGAGTTCCGTTTTGACCAACCAGTCAGATCTAGAAATGGATGTAAGTCAGACGTATGACAGCATGGCATGTAGAATTCGTATACCAGTACAGCATTCTTTCATCCTACTCAATTTCTGTCATGATCATCACATTTTTTTATTAGCCAGTTTAGTGATTTTTTTTCAGTTTTAGTTTCTGCAGAGGTTGGTCTCTGAGCTTGGGAAAGTGTGTGAAAGGAGAAAGTTGAGAGTAAATGTGAATAAGAGCAAGGTTATTAGGTTCAGTAGGGTTGAGGGACAAGTTAATTAGGATGTAAGTTTGAATGTAGAAAAATGGGAGGAAGTGAAGTGTTTTAGATATCTGGGAGTGGACCTAGCAGTGAATGGAACCATGGAGGTGGAAGTGAGTCACAGGGTGGGGGAGGGAGCGAAGTTTGTGGAAGCGATGAAGAATGTGTGGAAGAAGAGAACGTTATCTCGGAGAGCAAAAATGGGTGTTTGAAGGAATAGTAGCTCCAACAATTTTGTGGTTATGAGGCATGGGCTGTAGATAGGGTTTTACAGAGGAGGATGGATGTGTTGGAAATGGTCCAGTAATCATTATGATCACCTTAGTGTGCAAATGACTTATGCATAGGCAATGCAAGAAACATACACAGTTCTCTTACTCTTGTATTTTTCCATTTATGTCTAGGAAGAAATTCCAGTGAGCTCCATATCTCTCATAATTTGTGGATGAAACTATTTGTTTTGGTCAAAAGTCTTTCCATCAGCCCAGTATAAAAGACATCTAGATAATCATTACCACAATGGTTTTCTGTAATTGGATGTGCATTTCTGAATCCTGATGATATGGCATCAGAATCAGATGAATTTGGAAATAATTTTTTGTTGTGAACTCTGTCCCACTACACATCATTATGTCATCATCGTTGTTCCCTCCCCTCAATACTCTTAGGGCAAGATTCTGGCTCCATAACCTCACCAATGTCATTAGACAGTTTCCAAAGATTAATATTTTCATTGTATATGTTCTTAGATCCTCTCCATTACCGTCAGGCTCAAGATCTTTATCAGTTATGATGTATAACAGCTCTGTCTTTCAAATAATTGAAATCTATTGAGTCTTGGCAAATATCACACCCACACTGGGAGCATGTTCCCAGTATGATTCCAGCTAGGTTACTGAATGCTTGGTAACACTCACAGCTCTGCCTAGGAGCATTTATTCAAAGTAGTAATGATGTCTGGCAACTTTCATGCCCCATACCACATTCATCCATTTAAAACTTATGTTCAGAGTACAGACTGTAGATACATATCATAGTATGTGGGTCCCCAACATGTAAAATTAGGTTATAGTCTTCAAAGGGTTAATGGATGTACAAGTGAGATGGTATGTGACAAGATGGTGTGATGGGCCAGTTGTGGGTTTTACCTTCACCATCATTGGAACCATGAAAGATACTTGAATTTCTGTATCAGGTTGATCCATTCTTGGTTACTGAAATCAGAAGGGTATACAGGTAGAATGCCAAGTTGCATTAGCTGTTTGTTTAACAAGAGGAAGTTGAATATGAATGACAAATTTAGGGTAATATTCTATATGAGACTGATTGATAGTCCTTGAATACTGTTGGAAAGTAAGTTAGGTCTACATAATGGTTTCATTTTTCATTGGATAATGAATGAACTTAAAATGATATTTAGTGAATAGAGTAGTAAGTAAGGATGGCAGTACTGTATATGGAAAGCTAAATTACGACAAAACACTCCTAAGAAGGAGAAATGAAGATGCTTTGAGGGCATTAAGGAATGGAAAGAGTGAAGTGTTAAGTGAGGAGGAAGCCACCACATTTGATTACTTATTCCATACCTTGTGTGGTGTGAAACCTTAATTTCCTTTGGTATAATTTACATCAGGATTGTGGTTGAGATTGAAAACTTGTGTAGCAAGTTGGACTTGAGGGAATAGAGAATTAGGAGGTATTTTACCATGAGTTAAGGAAAGGTGAATTGAGAGGTATATTACTAATAAGAGTCACTTGAAAGGCATATGGAGGAAAGTTGATAATATGGTTTGATCATGAAGAGCAGAATGATATGAGAGGTCACTATAGATCTGATGCAGATGGATGAAGACAAAGTGGAGGGATAAGATACTGCAAAGCTTATTATATTACCTCAAAGACTCCTTCCTCAGGGGTATCTTGCAGCTCCAAGGCTGCATTGCTGTCAGTATGAGGGAAAAGGTCGACTTCTTTGGAGCAGGTTGGGTTGAGTCCAGATTGCATGTGAAAAATGTATCTCATATACATCTGGGTAGTGTGGTTTCAAGAGAGTGCATGTCTGGTAGGATGGTTTATCAGACTGAGCTGAGAGAAGGGTTGCTTAGTTATTGTCAGGTTGATTTGGTCTTTCAATGTTTTGTCTTTGTGGTTGTTAGAGATGGGAGGATCTATAAGTGTAGGGTATTGTGGTGCGAGGCACGTGTCTTTTTGGGGGGGAGGGTTGATGGTTAGTCATGGGGTGATTTGTACATTATTCTTTTCTAGCATAGACAATACAGAAAACTGAATGCCCCTATCAAGGCCATCCCTTTAACATTTTTTTTTTATTGTCTCCGTTTCCTACATTAGTAACGTAGCGCCAGGACTCTTTCACTTTACATCCCTACCTGACCAAAACACTCTACATCTGCTACTCTTATCATCAAATACATTTCACAATCCTTCAAAATACACACTCCATCTCCTCCTCACTTCATCACTACCTGTTATCACTTCCACTTATGGCCCCTTCACTGTTGGTCACATTTATTCTCCTGTCTTTTGCACATTATTTACGTCCTTCCAAAACATCTTTTTAGTTTCCCTAAAGTTTACTGATATTTGCTCTCACCAGCTTACGTCTACCTTCTTGATAAACTTTTTACTTCTGACCTCCTGCCGCTTTCTCTTGTTCGTCTCCCAATCACTTGTACTCCTCTATAAGTGCCACCTAAATTCCCCCCTTTTCTCTTTCACTAGCAAGTTTACTTCATTATCCCACCACTCTACCCTTTCTAATCTATCCAAGTCCCACCTTTCAAATGCTATGAATATCTCATGCACATGCCATCACCTACTTCCCTCTTTTCATTTACTCTCACCTTGTGCCATTCTACACTCAGTCTTTTGCTGGTATTTCATCACAGTACAGTCAACCAATGTAGTTTACAAGTACTCCTGCCCAGTTGAAGGTTGTAAACTAAACAATGTGAACTACATAGTATAATTAATACATCACTTAGTCAACACTTGACACTTCACCTAAGCCATGTACTTGAGGGAATATAATCCCTTTATAAATCATTAAAGTACAGGACAAGCTAGGACAATACAATTATTCTGTACCATATCCCAAATGACCTTACTCTTTACCTTCATTGGATTTTCACAGGTATAGAGACTTCAGGCAAACCCCCAACGTTAACCCAATTAATTTGTCCTTAAGCAACCACAATACCATGCTCAAACTCCGAAGAAATAGTTATTTATCCTGTTTTGTTCTTTATATTGTGATATATTTTTATATGAATTTGAGTGAAGATGGGCAGTGTTCGTGTGCCTGAAACATATGTGTTTCAAGAATAAATTGGAAATTGATATAGGGCATTTGATTAACACTTTATCTGATGGAGCAAAATGTGTGGTGAGGAAACTTTAAAAAGCCAACCAAAAGCTAGTGAGTATTGAATATGTGTTGGTCTTTAACAAACAATGTATTAAACAAAATATTCTGCCTGCTTACACACATATGTGCATACACACACACACACACACACACACACACACACACACACACACACACACACACACACATACATATATATTTATTTATTTATCATACTTGATCACCATTTCCCACATTAGTGAGGTAGTGCCAGGAAACAGATGAAGAAAGGCCCATCCACTCATATTCACACATGTATGAATATATGCCCATAATTATACATATGCATACACATATACAGTCATATACATATAGCCACATTGTACATATTCATGCTCACTTGCCTTCATCCATTCCTGGCATCACCCTGCCCCACAGGAAACAGCATCATATGCATGTATGTATACTTCCTGCCTCAGGAGCCCTGTCTATCCTTATGAGGCTCCTGCAGCACTCAGGAAGCTGGCTATGTCCATTAACTGGGATCACAGGTCATAAAGTGTTGTGATGTGTGTGCAATTTTTTTTTTTCAGAGAGTGCAGGACACTTGAGTAGAAAATGCAGTGTCTCGTTTATGGTAGTTGCATCATAGGCATGAAGGTTCTTGGAATATGTTGAAATGATGTTAGATCTTTTGTAGGGATAGATGATATCCAGAGAGTAAATGGCAGAGTGTGACTCAAGTTTGTTTGGGGATTGTGGTTTCTGATGGATGCATGTCTGGTGGTGGTGGATTGGAGTTTAAGACTGAGTTGGGAGGTTGGTTCTTTTGTGCTTTTTGGGTTATTTCAGTGTGTATATATTTTGTCTATGGTATATTTGTTGGGTGAGGTTATCTGAGAGTAGAGGAAATATTTTTCAGGAAATATTTTTGTTGCCTTTTCTGATAGTTTGTTGTGCTTCTTTCATGTATGATGGCCACATTTGGGAATTACAAAGAGCTATCACAGAAGGTCCAGAGGAAGGCACAAAAAATTGTACCTGAATTAAGAGAGCTAAGTAAAAGGGAAAGGCTACAATCTTTGAATTTGCCCTCAGCGGAAGAGAGAAAAATGAAGAGTAACCTGATCACATCCTCTCAAGTTTTTCAACCAGATTGATGTCATAGAGAATGAACAGTTCTTTGAAAGATATAGGAATAGGGTAATGAGGGAATGTAAAGAGGGAGGGACGAATGCTTTAATAAAAGATATCTAAAACTAAAGATGTAGATATTCACTTCAGCCACTGATCATTTGCAGGGTATAAGAGTGCAAGCAGCATGTACAATAGCATAAGAAAGGAGGAACAGAGAAACTTTGAAATGGATGTTGTGGACAATGCGGGAGAAAATCAAGAACTGTTCCATGATTTTGTTCGGATTAAATTATCAGTAGAAAAGCATGTAATCATGCTAAGGGAGATAGAAGGAAGAAGTATAGAGGATGGTGTAAGGGTATATGAGGAACTGAATAACAAATTCAATTGTTTTCACAGTGGAAGACACCATGGCACCAACACCAGTGACATGGAATGTGGATGAGGTTCAAGAAAGACATTTACAGAATACTCAAAGGTCTTGACCCATACATTGCTAATGGTTCAAATTAAATTTCACCATATGTGCTGAAGATGTATTTAGATACAAAATTATCATTGAAATGCTGTTCAAGATATCTCTTGAGAAAGATGTAGTGCCAAGGGATTGGAAAAGGGCAAATATCATGCCTATATATCAGAAAGCAGGACAGGAACAAGCACTGATCTACAGGCCAGGCTTTCTTACTTGTGTGGTCTGTTAGGTTGTAGAAAAAATAATCAGAAGGCATATGGATGACTCTCCATTAGTAGAAAAGTTACTTATGTTAGGAACAGCACAGTCTTAGTAAAAAGAGACCATGAGTAATAAACCTCTTAGATTTCTACAAGAGGGTGAGCTCTGCTTTAGGCAAAACAGAATGCTAGGTTGATTATTTATATCTGGAATGCCAGAAAACATTTAACACTGTACTGCTTGGGAGGCTGATTTAGAAGTTAGATCACCAGGCAGGAATAAGGGGGAAATCTTAAGCAGACAGATTATGGTAGAAGGAAACAAAGGGTTTATCTCAGAGGAGCCTTCTCAGAATGGGTCAAGGTCACCAGCTGATTGCCTCTGCATTCTGTTTTGGAACAATTACTTATCTAGGTCAATGTTAATAACTTACCTGCATATGTTTACAGATGATGCAAATGCCATAAGAAGTGAAAAGCATGGATGACTGCATCAAGTTACAAGGGAACATTGACAGACTCCATAGTTAATATTATACATGGCTGATGAGCTTCAATGTGAGTAGATGTGAAATAGTTAAGATAGGTCACAGGAAAAGAAGGCCTTGATAGCATGAAATAAGTTGCAGATATCTGTGCATGAGGTAGACTTGGGCGTCAATGCCAATTCATAAATTGTCGCCAGAGTCCCACTTTAGGAGAATGATTAAGATGACCAACTGCCTGTTAGCAGACATTAGAATTGCATTCACATTCCTGGATAAGAAAATGAATAGCAATCTTTTCACATCTTGCATAGGTCCAAAATTAGAATATGGCTGTCAAATTTGGTCACTTCCCCTTTTAGAGGCACAGAGCTAATAGAGAAGGTCCAGAAGAGTGCAGCAAAGATGACACCAAAATTAAAAGAGCTGAATTAATGGGAAAAGCCAGAGAGATTTGCCTTCCTTGGAAGAGAAAAGAGTGAGGGGATTGAATAACCAGAGGACAGAACGTGAAATTAAGCACAGAACTTGTTAATAAAGATGTGAAAAAGTACTTTTGTAATAGAAGTGTCATGGTTGAATGGAAGAAGATGCATGAAGACATGATAAATGCAGACAGCATATAGAAATTTAAACATTTGTATGATAGTTGAGAATATTAAAAAGATGGGGCCCCATGAATGGAAAACTCCCCTTACTGTCCAAATAGATAATTGCACACAAATGGATGGACTATTGGAAAATAACTTGACAGTTTTGAAGCTGCATGGGGCTAATTATTCCTGTTGTCTTTGGAACTTTAGAAGTCCAAATAACTGTAGAAATGGAAACAGACTTAATCCTTCCTGCAGGAATACACAATAGAAAGGAAGGAAAGAGGGGATAAGGGAGGGGAAGCTTGGCTTCACTGGTAAGAAATAACTGAATGTTTAAGTGAATACTGTTTGGAAATGTTTCATCAGAAAGATGTAGTGAGAATGGACACAGTTTTGTCATAATTGCTTTGATACTGTACATCTATCTACAGAGAGAAAATAAATGAATGGAATTCTTAATGGAAATAATGAAGATACAATGAGGATGGTTCTGGAAGTAGCAAGGCAAGACCCTCTTAGAGGCTTAAAAGTGAGATTCATTGGGTATATTAGCTGTAAGATGGTGGAAAACCTGGAAACTAGGAAAGAGCTTCGCAGAAGCACTGATTCTCATAATCTTTGAAAGAAAGCTTTTTGTTCCCTCTTTTCATATGGCGCATTAGAGCCATAGGAGCTGATTCACCATGAACACTTGATCTCATTTAAATTCAGTAGCCTAGAAATTGAAATCACTGTATAATGCCCCATTTGGGAAGAGTGATCAAACAAGGTTTGAATTAGTGAAATCTTATATGAACCAAACCTGTGCATGAGGTACAGTATATTTACTATACAGAACTAAACAAATTCTTTAATGGAATAGACTGTAAAAGGGAATTCCAGTGTCAGAGTGTGGAATGTTTTACAGTTGGCTAAGTAAGATTTATAGTGAGGAATCCACTGATTGGTTAATGGTGGGAAGCAGAAAACAGAACTCATCAATGAATAGTGAGTTATGGTTCACATGATGTTTGAATGTTAAAGGAAATAGAGATGTATTTTGGGGAAGATAGTGACAGCACAGTGGCCATGCAGCTTTCGAGAAATGTAATTGAGCAAGAGATGAGTATGGTAGAATAAGGAGTGAGGAATAGAAAATTTAGAAACATTATTGGAAAGGTAGGGGAAAATCGAGAGCACTTCCTTAGACTTATTAGGAGCAGAGTATTAGTCAAAGAATGAAAATCAAAGTGAAGGACTCAGAGGAAAACATCATGGACACAGAGAAGATGTATGAAGAGTTAGATGTGAAATTCCAGAATTTCTTTACAGTTGAGGACAGTTCACCATCACTGGAGAAATGGGATAGGTGAATGGCCATGGAAAATGTAAAGATTTCTGAGTTAGACATAAGCAGGCTATTAAGAATCTTGATCCTTTTAAGGCATATTTAGGATAGAAACACTTCACAGACCCCTTGAGATGTTTAAAGAATCATGAAGAGGAAATAGTTCAGAAGAGTTGAAGAGTGCAGACATCACATGTACTTTTAAGAGTGGAGACAGGGACGTTTCAGTAAGCTGTTTGCCAGTGCCTTAGATAAGCACAGTTTGTAGAACACTGAAGAAGGTAATCAGGAAATAAGTAAATGAGTCCTTGCAGAGGAGGTGGTACTTAAGAGAGAGAGTAAAGTTTCAGAGGAAAGTTGTCATGCATAATAGACCTTGACTTCCAGTTGAATCAGGTTTACAAGGACTGCCAAAAAGCTTTGACATTGACCCCTACAACAGGTTAATTATAAAAAGGATGCTACAGGCAGGCATAAGAAAGGAACTACATCAGTGGATCAAAAATCATCTAAGTGAGAGGTGCATTCTCAGTTTGGGTAAGAGTAAGCAGTGGGGTCCCACTAGGCCTGGTATTAGGGTCACTTATATTCCAGGTCTGTGTAAACAACTTGCCATAAGGGCTAGAGTTATACTTGAATATGTTTATTAATGATGCTAGATAATTAGAGGAGTTAGGAACTTCAGGATTGTGGAAATCTTCAGAGTGATGTAAACAGGCTGAGGTCAGATACGTGGCAGATGAGATTCAGCGCAGCTATATATAAGGTGATGAAGAAGGGAGAAATTGAAAGGAGGCCTGATCATGACTATCATCTTGCAGGAAACAGCAGAGTCACCATGTGAAAGGGACTTGGGTGTTGATGTAGTTCCAGGCTTATTCCTAGAACATCATATCAGGAGGATTGTTGAGAAGGTAAATGATTTAACTAGCCAAAATCTAGACTGCCTCTAGTACATGAACATGGAGATGTTTAAAAACATGCACAGCATATAACAGGCTGAAACTAGAGTTTGCAGCTTTTTTTCCAAAGCTGACATGGCACGGGTAATTATAGCCCTAATTGAAGCCACCTTGTTAATGCTCTCTCTCTCTCTCTCTCTCTCTCTCTCTCTCTCTCTCTCTCTCTCTCTCTCTCTCTCTCTCTCTCTCTCTCTCTCTCTCTCTCTCTCTCTCATAGGAATATACTTGATCACCCACAAAATTTTGATCCTTTCCAATATATTATATTATATATTATATATATAATATATTATTATTATTATTATTATTATTATTATTATTATTATTAATATTATTATTATTATTATCACCATCATTATCCTTGATCGCCATTTCCAGCATCAGTGAGGTAACGCCAGGAAAAATGGCTCATCCTCTCACATACATACACATACACGTTCATGCATGTGCATATATATATATATACATATACATATTAACATAATGTGAATAAGAGCAAGGTTATTAGATTCAGTAGGGTTGAGGGTCAAGTCAATTGGGAGGTAAGTTTGAATGGAGTAAAACTGGAGGAAGTGAAGTGTTTTAGATATCTGGGAGTGGATTTGGCAGCGGATGGAACCATGGAAGCGGAAGTAAATCATAGGGTGGGGAGGGGACGAAAATTCTGGGAGCCTTGAAGAACATGTGGAAGTCGAGAACATTATCTCAGAAAGCATAAATGGGTATGTTTGAAGGAATAGTGGTTCCAACAATGTTGTATGTTTGCGAGGCGTGGGCTATGGATAGAGTTGTGCGCAGGAGGGTGGATGTGCTGGAAATGAGATGTTTGAGGACAATATGTGGTGTGAGGTGGTTTGATCGAGTAAGTAATAATAGGGTAAGAGAGATGTGTGGTAATAAAAAGAGTGTGGTTGAGAGAGCAGAAGAGGGTGTTTTCAGATGGTTTGGTCACATGGAGAGAAAGAGTGAGGAAAGATTGACCAAGAGGATATATGTGTCAGAGGTGGAGGGAACGAGGAAGTGGGAGACCAAATTGGAGGTGGAAAGATGGAGTGAAAAAGATTTTTAGTGATCGGGGCCTGAACATGCAGGAGGGTGAAAGGCATGCAAGGAATAGAGTGAATTGGATTGATGTGGTATACCGGGGTCGACGTGCTGTCAGTGGATTGAACCAGGGCATGTGAAGCATCTGGGGTAAACCATGGAAAGTTGTGTGGGGCCTGGGTGTGGAAAGGGAGCTGTTGTTTTAGTGCATTATTACATGACAGCTAGAGACTGAGTGTGAATGAATGCGGCCTTTGTTGTCTTTTCCTAGCGCTACCTTGCACACATGAGGGGGGAGGGGGTTGTTATTTCATGTGTGGCGAGCTGGCGATGGGAATGAATAAAGGCAGACTATGAATTATGTACATGTGTATATATGTATATGTGTGTGTGTGTATATGTACATGTATACGAAAAGAGAAAAGAAGAAAAAGAAAAGAAGTAGAAGAAGAAGAAAAAAGAAAGAAGAAGAAAGAGAAAGAAGAAAAAAGAAAGAGAAAAAAGAAGGAAAAGAAGAAGAGAACAGAGAAAAGAAGAAAAGAAAAGAAGAGAAAAAGAAGAAGAAAAAAGAAGAGGAGAAAGAAAAAGAAGAAAAAGAAGAAAGAAGAAAAAGAAAAGAAAGAAAAAAAGAAAAGAAAAGAAGAAGAAGAAAAAGAAAAGAAAAAGAGAGAAAGAAAGAGAAAGAAGAAAGAAAGAGAAAGAAGAAGAAAAGAAAGAAGAAAAGAGAAAAGAAGAAAGAAAAGAAAGGAAGAAAAAGAAGAAAAGAAAGAAAAAAGAAAGAAGAGAGAAAAAAAGAAAGAGAAAGAGAGAGAAGAGAAAAAAGAAAGAGAAAGAGAGAGAAGAGAAAAAAGAGAGAAAGAAAGAAGAAAGAAAGAGAAAAGAAAGAAGAAAAAAGAAAAAAGAGAAGAAAAAGAAAAGAAGAAGAAAAAAGAAGAAGAAAAGAAGAGAAGAAGAAAAGGAAAAGAAAGAAGAAAAAGAAGAGAAGAAGAAAAAGAAAAGAAAAAGAAAGAAAAGAAAGAAAAAAAGAGAAGAAAAAGAAAAAGAAAAAGAGAAAGAGAAAAAGAAGAAGAAAAGAAGAAGAAGAAAAGAAAAAAAAAGAAAAAGAAAGAAAGAAAAAGAAAGAAAGAAGAAAGGAAGAAGAAAAGAAAAAGAGAAGAAGAAAAAAGAGAAGAAAAAAGAAAAAGAGAAAAAGAGAAAAAAAAGAAGAAAAAAAAAAGAAGAAAGAGAAAAGAAGAAAGAAAGAAAAAGAAAAAGAAAAGAAAGGAAAAAGAGAAGAAAAAGAGAAGAAAAAGAAAAGAAAGAAGAAAAAAAGAGGAAAGAAAAAAAAAGGAAAAGAAGAGAAGAGAGAAAAGAAGAGAAAGGAAAGAAGAAAAAGAAGAAAAAGAAAGAAAAGAGAAAGAAGAAGAAAAGAAAAGAAAGAAGAGAAAAGAAGAAGAAAGAAAAGAGAAAGGAGAAGAGAGAAAAAGAAAGAAGAAGAAAGAAAGAGAAAAGAAGAAAAAGGAAGAGAGAAAAGAAAGAAGAGAGAGAAAAGAAAAAAGAAAGAAAGAGAAGAAAGAAAAAGAAGAGAAGAGAAAAGAAGAAAAAAAGAAAGAAGAGAAAGAAGGAAAAGAAAAAAAAGAGAGAAGAAAAAAAAAAAGAGAGAAAGAAAGAAAGAAGAAAAAGAAAGAGAGAAGAAAAGAGAAGAAAAGAAAAAGAAAAAAAAGAAAAAGAAGAAGAGAAAGAGGAGAAGAAGAAGAAAGAGAAAAAGAAAGAAAAGAAGAGAGAAAGAAAAGAGAAGAGAAGAAAAGAAAAGAAGAAAAGAGAAAGAAAAGAAGAAAGAGAAAGAAAGAAAGAAAAAAGAAGAAAGAAGAAAAAAAAAAAGAAAGAAGAAAGAAAGAAAGAAGAAAGAAAGAAGAAAAGAAGGAAGAAGAAGAAAAAAAGAAAGGAAAAAAGAAAAAAGAGAGAAAGAAAAAGAAAGAAGAAAAAAAAGAAAAAAAGAAAAGAGAAGAAAAAGAGAAGAAAAAAAAAAAAGAAAAAAAGAAGAAAAAAAGAAAAAAGAGAAGAAGAAAAGAAAAAAAAAGAAAGAAGGAGAAGAGGAAGAAAAAAGAGAAGAAAGAAGAGAAAAGAAAAGAAAAAAAAAAGAAAAGAGAAAAGAAAAAAAGAAAAGAAGAAAAAGAGAGAAAAAAGAAAAAAAAAAAGAAAAAAAAAGAAAAAAGAGAAAAAAAAAAAAAAGAGAAAAAGAAAAAGAGAAGAAAAAAGAGAAAAAGAAGAAAAAAAAAAAAGGAAAAGAAAAAAGAGAGAAAAGAAAAGGAAAAAGAGAAAAAAAAAAAAAGAGAAAGAAAAAGAAAAAAGAAAAAAAAAAAGAAAAGAAAAAGAAAAAAAAGAAAAGGAAAAAAGAAAAAAGAAAGAAGAAAAAAGAAGAAAGAAAGAGAAAAAGAAAAAAAGAAGAAGAGAAAAAAAGAAAAAAAAAAAGGAGAAAGAAAAAGAAAGAAAGAAAAAGAAAAGAAAAAGAAAAAAAAAGAAAAAAGAGAAGAGAGAAAAAGAAAGAAAAAAAGAGAAAAAAAAGAAGAAAAAAAAGAAAAAAAAAAAAAAGAAGAAAAGAAGAGAAAAAAAAGAAGAAAAGAAAGAAAAAAAAAAAGAAAAAGAGAAAGAGAAGAAGAAGAAAAAAGAAGAAAAAAAGAGAAAAGAAAAAAAAAAGAAAAAGAGAAAAGAAGAAAAGAAAAGAAGAAAGAGAAAAAAAAAAGGAAGAAGAAAAAGAAAGAAAAAAGAAAAAAAAAAAAAAGGAAGAAGAAAGAAAGAAGAGAAAAAGAAAAAGAAAGAAGAAAGAAAGAAGAAAGAAAAAAAGAAGAAAGAAAGAGAAAAAGAAAGAAAAGAGAGAAAAAAAGAAAGAAAAAGAAAAAAGAAGAGAGAAGAAAAGAAAGAGAAAAAAAGAAAGAAAAAAGAAAGAAAGAAGAAAGAAAAAAGAAAGAGAAAAAGAAGAAAAAGAGAAGAAAAGAAGAAAGAAGAAAAGAAGAAAGAAAAAAAAAGGAAGAGAAAAAAAAAGAAAAGAAAAGAAAGGAAAAGAAGAAAAAGAAAGAAAAGAAGAAAGAAAAAGAAAAGAGAAAGAAAGAAAGAAAAGGAGAAAAAGAGAAGAAAAAAGAAAGAAGAGAAAAAGAAAAAAAAAAAGAAAAAGAAAAAAAAAAAGAGAGAAGAAAGGGAAAAAAAGAAGAAAAGAAAGAAAAAAAAAAAGAAAGAGAGAAAAAAAAGAGAAAAAAAAAGAGAAAAAAAAGAAAAAAAGAAAAGAGAAAGGAAAAAGAAAAAGAGAAAAAGAAAAGAAAAGAAAAGAGAGAAAAAGAGAAAAGAAAAAGAAAAGAAAGGAAGAAAAAGAAAAGAAAAAGAAAAGAAGAAGGAGAAGAGAAGAAAAAAAGAAAGAAAGAAAAAAAAAAGAGAGAAAAAGAAAAAAAAAAAGAGAAAAGAAAGAAAAGAAAAAGGAGAAGAAAAAAGAAAAAAGAAAGAGAAAAAAAAGAGAGAAAAAAAAAAAAAAGAGAAAGAAAAAAGAAAAAGAAGAAGAAAAGAAGAAGAAAAAAGAAAAGAAAGAAAAAAAAGAAAAAAGAAAGAAAAAGAGAAAAAAGAAAAAAAAGAAAGAAAAAAAGAAAAAAAGAAAAAGAAAAAAGAGAAGGAAAAAGAAAAAAAGAAAAGAAAAAGAAGAAGAAAAGAACGAAGAGAAAAGAGAGAGAAAGAAAAGAAGAGAAGAAAGAAGAAAGGAAAGAAAGAAAAGAAAAAAGAAAGAAGAAAAGAAAGAAAAGAAAGAGAAAAAAAAAAAAGAGAAAAAAGAAGAAGAGAAGAAGAAAGAGAGAAAAGAAGAGAAAAAGAAAAGAAGAAGAAGAGAAGAAAAGGAAGAAAAGAGAGAAAGAGAAGAGAAAGAGAAAGAAGAAAAAGAGAAAAGAGAAGAGGAAAAGAGAAGAGAAAAGAAGAAAGAAAAAGAGAAAAAGAAGAAAGGAAGAAAGAGAGAAAGAGAAGAAAAGAAAAGAAAAAAGAAGAAAAGAAGAAAAAAGAAAAAAAAAAAGAAGAAGGAAGAAGAAAGAAGAAGAGAAGAGAAAGAAAAAGGAGAAGAGAAGAAGAGAGAAGAGAGAAGAGAAAAGAGAAGAAGAGAAAAAGGAAAGGAGAAGAAAAGAGAGAAGAAAGAAGAAAGAAGAGAGAAAAAGGAAAAAAGAAAGAAAAGAGAGAAAAGAGAAGAAAGAAGGTAAGAAGAAAGAGAAGAGGAAAGAAAAAAGAGAAAGAAAAGAAAGAGGAGAAGAGGAAGAAAGAAAAGAAAGAGAAAGAAAGAAGAAGAAAAGAGAGAAGAAAAAGAAAGAAGAAAGAAAGGAAAGAGAGAGAAAAGGAGAAGAAGGAAAGAAAAAGAGAAGAAGAGAAGAAAGAAGAAAGAAGAAGAAAGAAGAAAGAGGAAAGGGAAAGAAAATGGAAGAAGAGAAGAGAGAAAGAGAAGAGAAGAAAGAAGAAAGAAGAAAGAGAGAGAAGAAAAGAAAGAAAGGGAAGGAAGAAAAGAAGAAGAGAAGAAGAGAAGAGGAAAAAGAAGAAGAGAAGAAAAAGAAGAGGAAAAGAAAGAGAAGGAAAGGAGAAGAAAGAAGAAGAAGAGAGGAAGAAGAAAGAAAAAGGAGAGAGAGAAGAAGAGAGAAAAGAAAAGAAAAAAGTACCAACGTAGGAGAAAAAGAAGGGATGACAAAGCGCGTAAAAAGAGGAACGAAAGAGAAGAAAGGGGGAGAGGAAATCAAGAAGCGAAAGGGAAGCCAACAAAGAAAGAAAAGAAGAGAGAGAAAAAGAGCGTGAAAAAGACGAGCGGGCCACAAACGACACGAACCCGCCGACCGCCAACCGAAACAAAAAGAAGAGAGTCAAGTGAAGGGAAGGAAGAAAAAAAGGCAACAAGAAAAGTACAGTGAGATAGAGAAGAAAAGGACGCAGAAAAGGAGAAACAAGATCCAAGAAAGAGTCGAAAACGAAAAAGAGAGCCGCGAGAACAAAAGCAAGAGAGATGAAAAGAGCCAAGAGAGAAAGAAGCAAAGAGCGAAACAAGAAGCGAAGAGGAGAGAACGAAAGAACGTAAAGTCGTACCACCGGAAGAGAGACGAGGAGGAAAACGAGGAAGAACTGGAGTAAACAGACAGAGAAAAAGAGAGTAGAAAGTAAAGGGAGAAGGCGACAGGAGAGGCAAGAGGCGCAGACGAGACAAGGAGGAAGTAGAGGCAAAAAGGTAAAAAGACAGAAAACTAAGAGAGGAACTGTGCACCAAGAAAGAAAAAAAGAAAAGAAAGAGCGAGCCAGAAAAGAAAAAGAAAGCAACCGGAAGAGAAAAAGAGGACAGAAACGAGTAGGGCGGGAACAAAAGAACGAAAGGGAACCACAAGTAAGAAGGGAGAAGAGCAAAGAGGGTGGGTAAAAAAAAAAAAGAGGAAAGAAGGAAGAGGCAGGACGGGAAGGTAAAGAAAGAACAGAACAGAGAGACGAGAAAGGGGCAAGAGAAGGAGAACGACAGAAAAAACCGAAAGACAAAGAGGAAGAACAAAAGAGCGAGAGAGGAGAGCGAGGCGGGAGAGACACGAGCAAACAGACGGAAGAAAGAAAGCAGAGAAAGACCGTAGGGCAGAGCGTGAAGCAAAAAAGGAGGTATAAAAGAGAGCAAGAAGGGGGGAGCATGGGGGAGAAGAGGCAGAAAAAAGTACGCAGGAGGGAGAAAAAGAACCGATACACGGCAGCAGCACGTACAGGAAGAGAAGAAACAGCAGTCGAAGCGTAGGCGACACCAAAAAAGAACAAAAAAGAGAAAGTCAAAGAAGAAGAAAAAAAAGAAGCAGGGAGAAAAAAAAATGCGGCAGACCTCACGAACCGGAGAGAACCTTAGGTCACGAAAAAAAAGTCCAGCGAGAGCAAAACGGGGGGCCAGCAACCATAAAAGCAGGATGGCAGAAGAAAGGAACGAAGAACAGAGCTCCGACAGCGGTTCAGGAACCAGCTACGGCCAACGCGCGGGAGGAGCACGCGCCGAGCACGCAGAGCGAAGAGCCCGGCAGCGTCCCCCCACCGACCGCGCGAGAGAAAGTACCCGCCCCGTCCCGCCTGCCACGCTGCCGTCTCCATCGGTCCCTCCCCACTCCCCGACCTCCCTACCATTCCCCTCTCTCTCTCTCTATCTATCCCTCTCCCCCTTCCTTCCTTCTCCCCCTCCCCTATCTCTAATTCCCCCCTCTCCCCCTCTCCCTCCTACCTCCTCCCCTCCTCCTCCCTCCTCCTTCCCCCTCTCCCCTCCCCTCCCTTCCCCCCCCCCCTCTCTTCTCCTCTCTTCCTCTCTCTCCTTCCCCCCCTTCTCCTCCTCCCATCCCTCTCTCCCCCTACTCCCCTATCCTCTCTCCCCTTCCCCCCTCTCCCTCCTCTCTTTCTCCTTTACCATTCCCTCCACCCTTCTCCCTCCCCCACCCTCCCTCACCCCTTCTCCTCTTTCCTTATCCCTTTTCTCTCCTCTCTCCCCCTCTCTCCCCTGCCCCCCCCTACCTCCCCTCCTCCTCTCCTACTCTCCCCCCTCCTCCCTCCTTCCCCTACCTCCCCTTCCCATCTCCTACTACCCCCCCTCGTCGCTCCTCCTACCCTCTTCTCTCCTTCTCCCCCCCTCCCCCCCTCTCTCTCCCCCCTTCCCTCTCTCCCGTCTCCTATTCCTCTCCTCCCCGCCCTCTCTCCCCCTCCACTCCCCCTCACTCTTCTCCCCCTAACCCTCTTCCTACTCTCTTCCACTCTTCTTCTATTCACTGTCGTTACTTGCCTTGCCTCTCACCCTCCTTGCCATTTTCATGCACGATCACTCCAAAAATCTTTTTCACTCCTTCCTTCTCACCAGTTTGGTCTCCCACCTTCCTGTTCCCTCCACCTCTGACACATAAATACTCTTTGTCATCCTTTCCTTGCTCATTCTTTCCATATGTCCAAACCATTTCCACACCACGTCTAATGCTTTCTAAACCACACTTTTTATTATCACACTTCTTTCTTACCCTTTCATTACTTAATCAAACCACCTCACACCACATATTGTCCTCATACATATCATATTCAACACATCCACCCTCCCCTTTTCAACGTATATGGATTGGACCAAGGCATGTGAAACGTCAGGGGTAAACCATGGAAGGTCTGTGGGGAGTTGTAGTTTCAGTGCATTACACATGACAGCAAGAGACTGAGTGTGAATGAATGTGGCCTTTTGTCCTTTCCTAGCGCTACCTCGCGGGGGAGGGGGGGATGCTATTTCATGCGTAGCGGGGTGGCGATGGGAATGAATAAAGGCAGCAAGTATGAATTATGTGCATGTGTATGTATATGCATATGTCTGTGTATGTATATATATGTATGTGTCAGAATGTATAGGTATGTATATGTGCATGTTTTTATGTGTATGTATGTACATGTGTATGTGGGTGGGTTGGGCCATTCTTTCGTCTGTTTCCTTGTGCTACCTCACTAACACGGGAGACAGCAACAAAGTATAATAGAATATATAAATGAATACATGGTGTGTGTGTGTGTGTGTATGATGATCTGTATATGGATGAATATTTCAACAAAGAGGATATATGTGGAAGAGGTGGAGGGAACAAGGAGAAGCAGGAGACCAAATTAGATGTGTAAGGATAGAGTGAAAAAGATTTGAGTTATTGGGCCCTGATCATGCAGGAGATTGAGAGGAATGCAAGGAATAGAGTGCATTAGAACGATGTGGTATAACGTGGTCAACTGACTGTCAGTGGACTGAAACAGAGCATGTGAAACGTCTGGGGTAAAACATTTAAAGGTCATTAGGGCCTGGATGTGGAAAGGGAGTTGTGGCTTTGGTGCATTACGCGTGACAGCTTGAGACTGAGTATGAACAAATGTGGCCTTTTTTGTCTGTTTTCCTGGCATTTCCTTGCTTACACAGGGAGTGGCAATGCTATTTATGATGGGATGTGGTGCCCCTGTGAATGAATGAAGGGAAGCGAGTGTGAATATGTACATGGATATGTGTATATGTCTGTGTATGTATATGTGTATATGTTATGTATGTGTATCTGAACAAATTTAGCCTTTTTTGTCTGTTTTCCTGGCTTTTCCTTGCTTACACAGGGAGTGGCAATGCTACTTACTGTGGGATGTGGTGTCATTGTGAATGGATGAAGGGAAGCAAGTATGAATATGTACATGTATATGTCTCTATGTTTTTTTTTTTTTTGCCGCTGTCTCCCACGTTTGCGAGGTAGCGCAAGGAAACAGACGAAAGAAATAGCCCAACCCACCCCCATACACATGTATATACATACGTCCACACACGCAAATATACATACCTACACAGCTTTCCATGGTTTACCCCAGACGCTTCACATGCCCTGATTCAATCCACTGACAGCACGTCAACCCCGGTATACCACATTGATCCAATTCACTCTATTCCTTGCCCTCCTTTCACCCTCCTGCATGTTCAGGCCCCGATCACACAAAATCTTTTTCACTCCATCTTTCCACCTCCAATTTGGTCTCCCACTTCTCCTCGTTCCCTCCACCTCCGGCACATATATCCTCTTGGTGAATCTTTCCTCACTCATTCTCTCCATGTGCCCAAACCATTTCAAAACACCCTCTTCTGCTCTCTCAACCACGTTCTTTTTATTTCCACACATCTCTCTTACCCTTACGTTACTTACTCGATCAAACCACCTCACACCGCACATTGTCCTCAAACATCTCATTTCCAGCACATCCATCCTCCTGCGCACAACTCTATCCATAGCCCACGCCTCGCAACCATACAACATTGTTGGAACCACTATTCCTTCAAACATACCCATTTTTGCTTTCCGAGATAATGTTCTCGACTTCCAAACATTCTTCAAGGCTCCCAGGATTTTCACCCCCTTCCCCACCCTATGATCCACATCCGCTTCCATAGGTTCCATCCGCTGCCAGATCCACTCCCAGATATCTAAAACACTTTACTTCCTCCAGTTTTGCTCCATTCAAACTTACCTCTGTATGTATATGTATATATGTTATGTATATGTATCTGTATGAGTGTGTAGGTTTTATATGTGTGCATATAAGTTGATGGCTCTTTCTTCGTCTGTTTCCTGGCGCTACCTCATTGACGTGGGAAATGGCAGTCATGTATAATGAAATAAATTAGATATGTATATGTGCGTGTATCAGCGTGTATGTATGTCAGTGTGTATATGAGTGGATAGGTCTTTCTTCTTCTGTTTCCTGGTGTTACCTCACTGACTTGGGAAATGGCAATCAAGAATAAAAGAAAAGATATTATTAATGATAATACGAATGAAAAAAAAGGATATTATTATTGTACTTTGTCGTCGTCTCCTGCGTTAGTGAGATAGTGCAAGGAAAAGATGAAAGAATGGCCCAACCCACCCACATACACATGTATATACATACATGTGTATGTCCACACATGCACGTATACATACCTATACATTTTAACGTATACATATATATTCATACACAGACATGTACATATATACACATGTACATAATTCATACTTGCTGCCTTTATTCAATCCTGTCGCCACCCGGCCACACATGAAATGACAACCCCCTCCCCCCCGCATGCGCTTGAGGTAACGCTAGGAAAAGACAACAAAGGCCACATCCGTTCACACTCAGTCTCTAGCTGTCATATGTAATGCACCAGAACCACAAGTCCTTTTCCACATCCAGGCCCCACAAAAATTTCCATGGTTTACCCCAGATGCTTCACATGCCCTGGTATTGCTGTGGAATTTATTAAAAAAGGGGGTGACTGTGTTGTTGACTGGTTGGTGAGGATATTCAATGTATGTATGGTTCATGGTGAAGTGCCTGAGGATTGGCAAAATGCATGCATAGTGCCATTGTACAAAGGCAAAGGGGATAAAATTGAGTGTTCAAATTACAGAGGTGTAAGTTTGTTGAGTATTCCTGGGAAATTATACGGGAGGGTATTGATTGAGAGGGTGAAGGCATGTACAGAGCATCAGATTGGGGAAGAGCAGAGTGGTTTCAGAAGTGGTAGAGGATGTGTGAATCAGGTGTTTGCTTTGAAGAATGTATTTGAGAAATACTTATAAAAGGAGATGGATTTGTATGTAGCATTAATGGATCTGGAGAAGGCATATGATAAAGAGTTGATAGGGATTCTCTGGGGAAGGTATTAAGAGTATATGGTGTGGGAGGTAAGTTGCTAGAAGTAGTGAAAAGTTTTTATCAAGGATGTAAGGCGTGCATACAAGTAGGAAGAGAGGAAAGTGAGTGATTCCCAGTGAATGTTGGTTTGCAGCAGAGGTCTGTGATATCACCATGGCTGTTTGATTTGTTTATGGATGGGGTGGTTAGGGAGGTGAATGCAAGAGTTTTGGAAAGAGGGGCAAGTATGCAATCTGTTGTGGATGAGAGGGCTTGGGAAGTGAGTCAGTTGTTGTTCGCTGATGATACAGCGCTGGTGGCTGATTTGGGTGAGAAACTGCAGAAGCTGGTGAGTTTGTTTGGTAAAGTGTATGAAAGAAGAAAGCTGAGAGTAAATGTGAATAAGAGCAAGGTTATTAGATTCAGTAGGATTGTGGGACAAGTCAGCTGGGAGGTAAGTTTGAATGGAGAAAAACTGGAGGAAGTGTTTTAGATATCTGGGATTGGATTTGGCAGCAGATGGAACCATGGAAGCAGAAGTGAGTCACTGGATGGGGGAGGGGATGAAGGTTCTGGGAGTGTTGAGGAATGTGTGGAAGGCGAGAACGTTATCTTGGAGACCAAAAATGGGTATGTTTGGAGAAATTATGGTTCCAACAATGATATATGGTTGTGAGGCATAGGCTATTGATAGGGATGTGCAGGTAGATGTGTTGGAAATGAGATGTTTGAGGACAATATGTGGTGTGAAGTGGTTTGATCGAGTAAATAATGAAAGGGTAAGAGAGATGTGTGGGAATGGAAAGTGTGTGGTTGAGAGAGCAGAAGATGGTGTATTGAAATGGTTTGGTCACATTGAGAGAATGAGTAAGGAAAGATTGACAAAGAGGATATATATGTCAAAGGTGGAGGGAACGAGAAGTGGGAGACCAAACTTGAGGTGGAAGGATGAAGTGAAAAAGAATTTGAGCGATCGGGGCCTGAACACACAGGAGGATGAAAGGCGTGCAAGGAATAGAGTGAATTGGAATGATGAGGTATACCGGGGTCAACGTGCTGTTAATGGATTGAACCAGGGCATGTGAAGCGTTTAAGGTAAACCATGAAAAGTTTTGTGGGGCCTGGATGTGGAAAGGGACTTGTGGTTTCAGTGCATTACACATGACAGCTAGAGACTGAGTGTGAACGAATGTGGCCCTTGTTGTCTTTTCCTAGCACTACCTCGCATGTACGCGGGGGGAGGTGGGTGTCATTTCAGGTGTGGCTGGGTGGCAGTAGGAATGAATGAAGGCAGCATGTACGAATATGTACATGGGTATATATGTATGTGCCTGTGTATGTTTATGTATGTAGACGTTGAAATGTATAGGCATGTATATGTGTATGTGTAGGCGTTTATGTATATACATGTGTATGTGGGTTTGATTGGGCCATTCTTTCATCTGTTTCCTTGTGCTACCTTGCTAATGCGGGAGACCGTCACAGTATAATGAAGTATATATATATATATATATATATATATATATATATATATATATATATATATATATATATATATATTTATATTTATTTATTTTGCTTTCTCGCTGTCTCCCGCGTTTGCGAGGTAGGGCAAGGAAACAGACGAAAGAAATGGCCCAACCCACCCCCATACACATGTATATACATACACGTCCACACACGCAAATACACATACCTATACATCTCAATGTACACATATATATACACACACAAACCCATACATATATACCCATGTACACAATTCACACTGTCTGCCTTTATTCATTCCCATCGCCACCTCGCCACACATGGAATACCATCCCCCTCCCCCCTCATGTGTGCAAGGTAGCGCTAGGAAAAGACAACAAAGGCCCCATTCGTTCACACTCAGTCTCCAGCTGTCATGCAATAATGCCCGAAACCACAGCTCCCCCTCCACATCCAGGCCCCACTCAACCTTCCACGGCTCACCCCAGACGCGTCACATGCCCTGATTCAATCCACTGACAGCACGTCAACCCCGGTATACCACATCGATCCAATTCACTCTATTCCTTGCCCTCCTTTCACCCTCCTGCATGTTCAGGCCCCGATCACACAAAATCTTTTTCACTCCATCTTTCCACCTCCAATTTGGTCTCCCACTTCTCGTTCCCTCCACCTCCGACACATATATCCTCTTGGTCAATCTTTCCTCACTCATTCTCTCCATGTGACCAAACCATTTCAAAACACCCTCTTCTGCTCTCTCAATATATATATATTTTCTTTTCATACTATTCGCGATTTCCCGTATTAGCGAGGTAGCGTTAAGAACAGAGGACTTGGCCTTTGAGGGAATATCCTCACCTGGCCCCCTTCTCTGTTCCTTCTTTTGGAAAATTAAAAAAATGAGAGGGGAGGATTTCCAGCCCCCCGCTCCCTTCCCTTTTAGTCGCCTTCTACGGGACGCAGGGAATACGTGGGAAGTATTCTTTCTCTCCTATCCCCAGGGATAATATATATATATATATATATATATATATATATATATATATATATATATATATATATATATATAGGTGAGTTTGAATGGAGAAAAACTGGAGGAAGTGAAGTGTTTTAGATATCTGGGAGTGGATCTGGCAGCGGATGGAATCATGGAAGCGGAAGTGGATCATAGGGTGGGGGAGGGGGCGAAAATTCTGGGAGCCTTGAAGAATGTGTGGAAGTCGAGAACATTATCTCGGAAAGCAAAAATGGGTATGTTTTAAGGAATAGTGGTTCCAACAATGTTGTATGGTTGCGAGGCGTGGACTATGGATAGAGTTGTGCGCAGGAGGATGGATGTGCTGGAAATGAGATGTTTGAGGACAATGTGTGGTGTGAGGTGGTTTGATCGAGTAAGTAACGTAAGGGTAAGAGAGATGTGTGGAAATAAAAAGAGCGTGGTTGAGAGAGCAGAAGAGGGTGTTTTGAAATGGTTTGGTCACATGGAGAGAATGAGTGAGGAAAGATTGACCAAGAGGATATATGTGTCGGAGGTGGAGGGAACGAGGAGAAGAGGGAGACCTAATTGGAGGTGGAAAGATGGAGTGAAAAAGATTTTCTGTGATCGGGGCCTGAACATGCAGGAGGGTGAAAGGAGGGCAAAGAATAGAGTGAATTGGAGCGATGTGGTATACCGGGGTTGACGTGCTGTCAGTGGATTGAATCAAGGCATGTGTATGGGGGTGGGTTGAGCCATTTCTTTCGTCTGTTTCCTTGCGCTACCTCGCAAACGCGGGAGACAGCGACAAAGCAAAAAAAAATATATATATATATATATATATATATATATATATATATATATATATATATATATATATATGTATATATATATAAAAAAAAAATATATATATATATATATATATATATTATTTTTTTTTTTTATTATACTTTGTCGCTGTCTCCCGCGTTTGCGAGGTAGCGCAAGGAAACAGACGAAAGAAATGGCCCAACCCCCCCATACACATGTATATACATACGTCCACACACGCAAATATACACACCTACACAGCTTTCCATGGTTTACCCCAGACGCTTCACATGCCCTGATTCAATCCACTGACAGCACGTCAACCACGGTATACCACATCGCTCCAATTTACTCTATTCCTTGCCCTCCTTTCACCCTCCTGCATGTTCAGGCCCTGATCACACAAAATCTTTTTCACTCCATCTTTCCACCTCCAATTTGGTCTCCCTCTTCTCCTCGTTCCCTCCACCTCCGACACATATATCCTCTTGGTCAATCTTTCCTCACTCATTCTCTCCATGTGCCCAAACCACTTCAAAACACCCTCTTCTGCTCTCTCAACCACGCTCTTTTTATTTCCACTCATCTCTCTCACCCTTACGTTACTCACTCGATCAAACCACCTCACACCACACATTGTCCTCAAACATCTCATTTCCAGCACATCCATCCTCCTGCGCACAACTCTATCCATAGCCCACGCCTCGTAACCATACAACATTGTTGGAACCACTATTCCTTCAAACATACCCATTTTTGCTTTCCAAGATAATGTTCTCGACTTCCACATATTCTTCAAGGCCCCCAGAATTTTCGCCCCCTCCCCAACCCTATGATCCACTTCCGCTTCCATGGTTCCATCCGTTGCCAGATCCACTCCCAGATATCTAAAACACTTCACTTCCTCCAGTTTTTCTCCATTCAAACTCACCTCCCAATTGACTTGACCCTCAACCCTACTATACCTAATAACCTTGCTCTTTTTCACATTTACTCTTAACTTTCTTCTTCCACACACTTTACCAAACTCAGTCACCAGCTTCTGCAGTTTCTCACATGAATCAGCCACCAGCGCTGTATCATCAGCGAACAACAACTGACTCACTTCCCAAGCTATCTCATCCCCAACAGACTTCATACTTGCCCCTCTTTCCAAAACTCTTGCATTTACCTCCCTAACAACCCCATCCATAAACAAATTAAACAGCCATGGAGACCTCACACACCCCTGCCGCAAACCTACATTCACTGAGAACCAATCACTTTCCTCTCTTCCTACACGTACACATGCCTTACATCCTCGATAAAAACTTTTCACTGCTTCTAACAACTTTCCTCCCACACCATATATTCTTAATACCTTCCACAGAGCATCTCTATCAACTCTATCATATGCCTTCTCCAGATCCATAAATGCTACATACAAATCCATTTGCTTTTCTAAGTATTTCTCACATACATTCTTCAAAGCAAACACCTGATCCACACATCCTCTACCACTTCTGAAACCACACTGCTCTTCCCCAATCTGATGCTCTGTACATGCCTTCACCCTCTCAATCAATACCCTCCCATATAATTTACCAGGAATACTCAACAAACTTATACCTCTGTAATTTGAGCACTCACTCTTATCCCCTTTGCCTTTGTACAATGGCACTATGCAGGCATTCCGCCAATCCTCAGGCACCTCACCATGAGTCATACATACATTAAATAACCTTACCAACCAGTCAACAATACAGTCACCCCCTTTTTTAATAAATTCCACTGCAATACCATCCAAACCTGCTGCCTTGCCGGCTTTCATCTTCCGCAAAGCTTTCACTACCTCTTCTCTGTTTACCAAATCATTTTCCCTAACCCTCTCACTTTGCACACCACCTCGACCAAAACACCCTATATCTGCCACTCTATCATCAAACACATTCAACAAACCTTCAAAATACTCACTCCATCTCCTTCTCACATCACCACTACTTGTTATCACCTCCTCATTTGCGCCCTTCACTGAAGTTCCCATTTGCTCCCTTGTCTTACGCACTTTATTTACCTCCTTCCAGAACATCTTTTTATTCTCCCTAAAATTTAATGATACTCTCTCACCCCAACTCTCATTTGCCCTTTTTTTTCGCCTCTTGCACCTTTCTCTTGACCTCCTGTCTCTTTCTGTTATACATCTCCAACTCAATTGCATTTTTTCCCTGCAAAAATCGTCCAAAAGCCTCTCTCTTCTCTTTCACTAATAATCTTACTTCTTCATCCCACCACTCACTACCCTTTCTAATCAACCCACCTCCCACTCTTCTCATGCCACATATATATATATATATATATATATATATATATATATATATATATATATATATATATATATATATCCTTCATACCATTTGCCATTTCCCGCACTAGCGAGGTAGCATTAAGAACAGAGGACTGGGCCTTTGAGGGAATATCCTCACCTGGCCCCCTTCTCTGTTCCATCTTTTGGAAAACTCAAAAAAAAAAAAAATGAGAGGGGAGGATTTCCAGCCCCCTGCTCCCTTCCCTTTTAGTTGCCTTCTACGACACGCAGGGAATACATGGGAAGTATTCTTTCTCCCCTATCCCCAGGGATAATATATGTATATATATATATATATTTTTTTTTTTTTTTTTGCTTTGTCGCTGTCTCCCGCGTTTGCAAGGTAGCGCAAGGAAACAGGCGAAAGAAATGGCCCAACCCACCCCCATACACATGTATATACATACGTCCACACATGCAAATATACATACCTACACATCTTTCCATGGTTTACCCCAGACGCTGCACATGCCCTGATTCAATCCACTGACAGCACGTCAACCCCGGTATACCACATATTCACTCCATCTTTCCACCTCCAATTTGGTCTCCCACTTCTCCTCGTTCCCTCCACCTCCAACACATATATCCTCTTGGTCAATCTTTCCTCACTCATTCTCTCCATGTGCCCAAACCATTTCAAAACAACCTCTTCTGCTCTCTCAACCACGCTCTTTTTATTTCCACACATATCTCTTACCGTTACGTTACTTACTCGATCAAACCACCTCACACCACACATTGTCCTCAAACATCTCATTTCCAGCACATCCATCCTCATGCGCACAACTCTATCCATAGCCCACGCTTCGCAACCATACAACATTGTTGTGTCGGGAGGGGGGTGCAAGAGGTGAGGGGGGGGCGGGTGGGAGTTGGGGTGAGAGAGTATCGTTGGGTTTTGGGGAAAATAAGTGGATGTTTTGGAAGGAGGTAGATGGGGTGCGTGGGACAGGGGAGCGGGTGGGAGCTTCGGTGGGGGGTGCAGGTGGGGAGGTGGTGGTGGTGTGGGAGGGAGATGGAGTGGGTGTTTTGGGGGTTTGTTGGGTGTGTTTGGTGATGGAGTGGCGGATGTCGGGTGTTTTGGTCGAGGTGGTGTGCAAAGTGAGAGGGATGGGGAGGGTGATTTGGTAAACAGAGGGGAGGTGGTGGGGGCTTTGCGGAAGATGGAAGCCGGCGGGGGGGCAGGTTTGGGTGGTGTTGCAGTGGAGTTTGTTGAAGGGGGGGTGGCTGTGTTGTTGACTGGTTGGTGAGGTTATTTGGTGTGTGTGTGACTCGTGGTGGGGTGCCTGGGGATTGGCGGGGTGCGTGCGTGGTGCCATTGTACAAGGACAAAGGGGGCGAGGGTCCTGGGGGCCTTGGGGGGTGTGTGGGGTTCGAGAAATTATCTCGGAAAGCGGGAGTGGGTGTGTTTGAGGGAGTGGTGGTTCCAGCAATGTTGTGTGGTTGCGAGGCGTGGACTGTGGATGGAGTTGTGCGCGGGAGGGTGGATGTGCTGGAGGTGAGGTGTTTGAGGACAATGTGGTGTGGGGTGGTTTGATCGAGTGGGTGACGTGGGGGTGGGAGGGATGTGTGGAAATGGAGGGAGCGTGGTTGGGAGAGCGGAGGGGGGTGTTTTGAAGTGGTTTGGGCGCATGGAGAGGGTGAGTGGGGAGGGGTTGACCGGGGGATGTGTGTGTCGGGGGTGGGGGGGAGCGGGGGGGGGGGGGGGGGTTTGGGGGTGGAAGGATGGAGTGGGGGGGGGGGTTGCGGTTGGGGCCTGGGGGTGCGGGGGGGTGAGGGGAGGGCGGGGGGTGGAGTGAGTTGGATCGATGTGGTGTGCCGGGGTTGGCGTGCTGTCGGTGGATTGAATCAGGGCGTGTGGGGCGTCTGGGGTGAACCGTGGAGGGCTGTGTGGGTATGTATGTTTGCGTGTGTGGATGTGTGTGTATATACATGTGTATGGGGGTGGGTTGGGCCGTTTCTTTCGTCTGTTTCCTTGCGCTGCCTCGCAAGCGCGGGAGACAGCGGCGAAAAGAAAAAAAATATATATATATATATATATATATATATATATATATATATATATATATATATATATGGGGATAGGGGATTAAGAATACTTCCCACGTATTCCCTGCGTGTCGTAGAAGGCGACTAAAAGGGGAGGGAGCGGGGGGCTGGAAATCCTCCCCTCTCAGTTTTTTTTTTTTTTTTTTTTTCAATTTTCCAAAAGAAGGAACAGAATTGGGCCAGGTGAGGGTATTCCCTCAAAGGCCCAGTCCTCTGTTCTTAACGCTACCGCGCTAATGCGGGAAATGGCGAATAGTTTGAAAGAAAAGATATATATATATATATATATATGTATATATATATCCCTGGGGATAGGGGAGAAAGAATACTTCCCACGTATTCCCTGCGTGTCGTAGAAGGCGACTAAAAGGGGAGGGAGCGGGTGGCTGGAAATCCTCCCCTCTTGGTTTTTTTAATTTTCCAAAAGAAGGAACAGAGAAGGGGGCCAGGTGAGGATATTCCCTCAAAGGCCCAGTCCTCTGTTCTTAACGCTACCTCACTAACGCGGGAAATGGCGAATGGTATGAAAGATATATATATATATATTTTAACTTTCTAAAAGGGGAAACAGAAGAAGGAGTCACGCGGGGAGTGCTCATCCTCCTCAAAGGCTCAGATTGGGGTGTCAAAATGTGTGTGGATGCAACCAAGATGAGAAAAAAGAAGAGATAGGTAGTATGCTTGAGGAAAGGAACCTTGATGTTTTGGCTCTGGGTGAAACGAAGCTCAAGGGTAAAGGGAAGAGTGATTTGGGAATGTTTTGGGAGTAAAGTCAGGGGTTAGTGAGAGGACAAGAGCAAGGGAAGGAGTAGCACTACTCCTGAAACAGGAGTGGTGGGAGTATGTGATAGAGTGTAAGAAAGTAAACTCTAGTTTGATATGGGTAAAACTGAAAGTTGATGGAGAGAGATGGGCAATTATTGGTGCATAAGCACCTGGGCATGAAAGATCATGAGAGGCAAGTGTTTTGGTAGCAGCTGAGTGAGTGTGCTAGTAGTTTTGATGCACGAGACCGGGTTATAGTGATGGGTGCTTTGAATGCAAGGGTGAGTAATGTGGCAGTTGAGGGAATAATTGGTGTACATGGGGTGTTCAGTGTTGTAAATGGAATTGGTGAAGAGCTTGTAGATTTATGTGCTGAGAAAGGACTGGTGATTGGGAATGCCTGGTTTAAAAAGAGTGATATACATAAGTATACGTATGCAAGTAGGAGAGATGGCCAGAGAAAGTTATTGGATTATATGTTAATTGATAGGCGCGCGAAGGAGAGGCTTTTGGATGTTAATGTGCTGAGAGGTGCAACTGAAGGGATGTCTGATCATTAACTTGTGGAGGCAAAGATGAACATTTGTAGAGGTTGTCAGAAAAGAAGAGAGAATATTGGGGTGAAAAGAGTGGTAAGAATAAGTGAGCTTGGGAAGGAGACTTGTTTGAGGAAGTACCAGGAGAGACTGAGTACAGAATGGAAAAAGGTGAGAACAAAGGACGTAAGAGTAGTGGGGTAGGAATGGGATGTATTTAGGGAAGCAATGATGCCTTGTGCAGAAGATGCTTGTGACATGAGAAGCGTGGGAGGTGGGCAGATTAGAAAGGGTAGTGAGTGGTGGGATGAAGAAGTAAGATTATTAGTGAAAGAGAAGAGAGAGGCATTTGGATGATTTTTGCAGGGAAATAATGCAAATGAGTGGGAGATGTATGAAAGAAAGAGGCAGGAGGTCAAGAGAAAGGTGCAAGAGGTGAAAAAGAGGGCAAATGAGAGTTGGAATGAGAGAATATCATTAAATTTTAGGGAGGATAAAAAGATGTTTTGGAAGGAGGTAAATAAAGTGCGTAAGACAAGGGAGCAAATGGGAACTTCAGTGAAGGGGGCTAATGGGGAGGTGAGAACAAGTAGTGGTGATGTGATAAGAAGGTGGAGTGAGTATTTTGAAGGTTTGTTGAATGTGTTTGATGATAGAGTGGCAGATATAGGGTGTTTTGGTCGAGGTGGTGTGCAAAGTGAGAGGGTTAGGGAGAATGATTTGGTAAACAGAGAAGAGTTAGTAAAAGCTTTGTGGAAGATGAAAGCCGACAAGGCAGCAGGTTTGGATGGTATTGCAGTGGAATTTATTAAAAAAGGGGGTGACTGTATTGTTGACTCGTTGGTAAGGTTATTTAGTAGATGTATGATTCATGGTGAGGTGCCTGAGGATTGGCGGAATGCTTGCATAGTGCCTTTGTACAAAGGCAAAGGGGATAAAAGTGAGTGCTCAAATTACAGAGGTATAAGTTTGTTGAGTATTCCTGGTAAATTTTGTTTGAGTGTATTGATTGAGAGGGTGAAGGCATGTACAGAGCATCAGATTAGGGAAGAGCATTGTGGTTTCAGAAGTGGTAGAGGATGTGTGAATCAGATGTTTGCATTGAAGAATGTATGTGAGAAATACTTAGAAAAGCAAATGGACTTTTATATAGCTTTTATGGATCTGGAGAAGGCATATGATAGAGTTGATAGAGATACTCTGTGGAAGGTATTAAGAATATATGGTGTGGGTGGCAAGTTGTTATAAGCAGTGAAAAGTTTTTATTGAGGATGTAAGGCATGCGTATGTGTAGGAAGAGAGGAAAGTGATTGGTTCTCAGTGAATGTAGGTTTGCGGCAGGGGTGTGTGATGTCTCCATGGTTGTTTAATTTGTTTATGGATGGGGTTTAGGGAGGTGAATGCAAGAGTTTTGGAAAGAGGGGCAAGTATGCAGTCTGTTGTGGATGAGAGAGCTTGGGAAGTGAGTCAGTTGTTGTTTGCTGGTGGTGCAGCGCTGGTGGCTAATTCGTCGACCCCGGTATACCACATCGTTCCAATTCACTCTATTCCTTGCACGCCTTTCAACCTCCTGCATGTTCAGGCCCCGATCACTCAAAATCTTTTTCACTCCATCTTTCCACCTCCAATTTGGTCTCCCACTTCTCCTCATTCCCTCCACCTCTGACACATATATCCTCTTGGTCAATCTTTCCTCACTCATTCTCTCCATGTGACCAAACCATTTCAAAACACCCTCTTTTGCTCTCTCAACCACACTCTTTTTATTTCCACACATCTCTCTTAACCTTACATTACTTACTCAATCAAACCACCTCACATCACATATTGTCCTCAAACATCTCATTTCCAACACATCCACCCTCCTGCGCACAACTCTATCCATAGCCCATGCCTCGCAACCATATAACATTGTTGGAACCACTATTCCTTCAAACATACCCATTTTTGCTTTCGGAGATAATGTACTTGACTTCCACACATTCTTCAAGGCTCCGCCCCCTCCCCCACCCTATGATTCACTTCCGCTTCCATGGTTCCATCCGCTGCCAAATCCACTCCCAGATATCTAAAACACTTTACTTCCTCCAGTTTTTCTCCATTCAAACTTACCTCTCAGTTGACTTGACCCTTAACCCTACTGTACCTAATAACCTTGCTCTTATTCACATTTACTCTTAACTCTCTTCTTTCACACACTTTACCAAACTCGGTCACCAGCTTCTGCAGTTTCTTACAGGAATCAGTCACCAGCACTGTATCATCAGCGAACAACAGCTGACTCACTTCCCAAGCTCTCTCATCCAAAACAGACTGCATACTTGCCCCTCTTTCCAAAACTCTTGCATTCACCTCCCTAACAACCCCATCCATAAACAAATTAAACAACCATGGAGACATCACACACCCCTGCCGCAAACCTACATTCACTGAGAACCAATCACTTTCCTCTCTTCCTACGCGTACACATGCCTTACATCCTCGATAAAAACTTTTCACTGCTTCTAACAACTTTCCTCCCACACCATATATTCACAGTACCTTCCACAGAACATCTCTATCAACTCTATCATATGCCTTCTCCAGATCCATAAATGCTACATACAAATCCATTTGTTTTTCTAAGTATTTCTCACATACATTCTTCAAAGCAAACACCTGATCCACACATCCTCTACCACTTCTGAAACCACACTGCTTTTCCCCAATCTGATGCTCTGTACATGCCTTCACCCTCTCAATCAATACCCTCCCATATGATTTGCCAGGAATACTCAACAAACTTATACCTCTGTAATTTGAGCACTCACTCTTATCCCCTTTGCCTTTGTACAATGGCACTATGCAAGCATTCCGCCTATCCTCAGGCACCTCACCATGAATCATACATACATTAAATAACCTTACCAACCAGTCAGCAATACAGTCACCCCCTTTTTTAATAAATTCCACTGCAATACCATCCAAACCTGCTGCCTTGCCGGCTTTCATCTTCCATAAAGCTTTTACTACCTCTTCTCTATTTACCAAATTATTTTCCCTAACCCTCTCACTTTGCACACCACCTCGACCAAAACACCCTATATCTGCCACTCTATCATCAAACACATTCAACAAACCTTCAAAATACTCACTCCATCTCCTCACATCACCACTACTTGTTCTCACCTCCCCATTAGCCCCCTTCACTGAAGTTTCCATTTGCTCCCTTTTCTTACACACTTTATTTACCTCCTTCCAAAACATCTTTTTATTCTCCCTGAAATTTAATGATACTCTCTCACCCCAACTCTCATTTGCCCTCTTTTTCACCTCTTGCACCTTTCTCTTGACCTCCTGCCTCTTTCTTTTATACCTCTCCCACTCATTTGCTTTTTTTCCCTGCAAAAATCGTCCAAATACCTCTCTCTTCTCTTTCACTAATAATCTTACTTCTTCATCCCACCACTCACTACCCTTTCTAATCAACCCACCTCCCACGCTTCTCATGCCACAAGCATCTTTTGCGCAAGCCATCACTGCTTCCCTAAGTACATCCCATTCCTCCCCCACTCCCCTTACATCCTTTGTTCTCACCTTTTTCCATTCTGTACTCAGTCTCTCCTGGTACTTCCTCACACAAGTCTCCTTCCCAAGCTCACTTACTCTCACCACTCTCTTCACCCCAACATTCTCTCTTCTTTTCTGAAAACCCCCACAAATCTTCACCTTCGCCTCCACAAGATATGATTAGACATCCCTCCAGTTGCACCTCTCAGCACATTAACATCCAAAAGTCTCTCTTTCAGTGCATCTATCAATTAACACGTAATCCAGTAACGCTCTCTGGCCATCTCTCCTACTTCCATACGTATACTTATGTATATCTCGCTTTTTAAACCAGGTATTCCCAATCACCAGTCCTTTTTCAGCACATAAATCTACAAGCTCTTCACCATTTCCATTTACAACACTGAACACCCCATGTATACCAATTATTCCCTCAACTGCCACATTACTCACCTTTGCATTCAAATCACCCATCACTATAACCCGGTCTTGTGCATCAAAACCACTAACACTCATTCAGCTGCTCCCAAAACACTTGCCTCTTATGATCTTTCTTCTCATGCCCAGGTGCATATGCACCAATAATCACCCATCTCTCTCCATCAACTTTCAGTTTTACCCATATCAATCTAGAATTTACTTTCTTACACTCTATCACATACTCCCACAACTCCTGATTCAGGAGTAGTGCTACTCCTTCCCTTGCTCTTGTCCTCTCACTAACCCCTGACTTTACTCCCAAGACATTCCCAAACCACTCTTCCCCTTTACCCTTGAGCTTCGTTTCACTCAGAGCCAAAACATCCAGGTTCCTCTCATCAAACGTACTACCTATCTCTCCTTTTTTCTCATCTTGGTTACATCCACACACATTTAGACACCCCAATCTGAGCCTTCAAGGAGGATGAGCACTCCTCGTGTGACTCCTTCTTCTGTTTCCCCTTTTAGAAAGTTAAAATACAAGGAGGGGAGTGTTTTTGGCTCCCCGCTCCCGTCCCCTTTAGTTGCCTTCTACGACACATGAGGAATGCGTGGGAAGTATTCTTTCTACCCTATCCCCAGGGATAAAAATAGATATCTGTGTTTATATATGTATGTATACATTGAAATGTATATATATGTATGCCCTGTATGTGGGTGGGTTGGGCCATTCTTTCATCTGTTTCCTTGTGCTACCTCACTAACGTGGGAGGCAGCAACAAGTATAATGAAAATATATAAATTATTTATTTATTTATTTTGCTTTGTCGCTGTCTCCCGCGTTTGCGAGATAGCGCAAGGAAACAGACGAAAGAAATGGCCCAACCCACCCCCATACACAATGTATATACATACACGTCTACACACGCAAATATACATACCTATACATCTCAATGTATACATATATATACACACACAGACACATACATATATACCTATGCACACAATTCACACTGTCTGCCTTTATTCATTCCCATCGCCACCTCGCCACACATGGAATACCATCCCCCTCCCCCCTCATGTGTGCGAGGTAGCACTAGGAAAAGACAACAAAGGCCCCATTCGTTCACACTCAGTCTCCAGCTGTCATGCAATAATGCCCGAAACCACAGCTCCCTTTCCACATCCAGGCCCCACACAACTTTCCATGGTTTACCCCAGATGCTTCACATGCCCTGATTCAATCCACTGACAGCACGTCAACCCCGGTATACCACATCGATCCAATTCACTCTATTCCTTGCCTTCCTTTCACCCTCCTGCATGTTCAGGCCCCGATCACACAAAATCTTTTTCACTCCATCTTTCCACCTCCAATTTGGTCTCCCGCTTCTCCTCGTTCCCTCCACCTCCGACACATATATCCTCTTGGTCAATCTTTCCTCACTCATTCTCTCCATGTGCCCAAACCATTTCAAAACACCCTCTTCTGCTCTCTCAACCACGCTCTTTTTATTTCCACACATCTCTCTTACCCTTACATTACTTACTCGATCAAACCACCTCACACCACACATTGTCCTCAAACATCTCATTTCCAGCACATCCACCCTCCTGCGCACAACTCTATCATAGCCCACGCCTCGCAACCATACAACATTGTTGGAACCACTATTCCTTCAAACATACCCATTTTTGCTTTCCGAGATAATGTTCTCGACTTCCACACATTCTTCAAGGCTCCCAGAAATTTTGCCCCCTCCCCCACCCTATGATCCACTTCCGCTTCCATGGTTCCATCCGCTGCCAGATCCACTCCCAGATATCTAAAAAGCTTTACTTCCTCCAGTTTTTCTCCATTCAAACTTACCTCCCAATTGACTTGACCCTCAACCCTACTGTACCTAATAACCTTGCTCTTATTCACATTTACTCTTAACTTTCTTCTTTCACACACTTTACCAAACTCAGTCACCATCTTCTGCAGTTTCTCACATGAATGAGCCACCAGCGCTGTATCATCAGCGAACAGCAACTGACTCACTTCCCAAGCTCTCTCATTCACAACAGACTTCATACTTGCCCCTCTTTCCAAAACTCTTGCATTCACCTCCCTAACAACCCCATCCATAAACAAATTAAACAACCATGGAGACATCACACACCCCTGCCGCAAACCTACATTCACTGAGAACCAATCACTTTCCTCTCTTCCTACACGTACACATGCCTTACATCCTCTATAAAAACTTTTCACTGCTTCTAACAACTTGCCTCCCACATCATATATTCTTAATACCTTCCACAGAGCATCTCTATCAACTCTATCATATGCCTTCTCCAGATCCATAAATGCTACATACAAATCCATTTGCTTTTCTAAGTATTTCTCACATACATTCTTCAAAGCAAACACCTGATCCACACATCCTCTACCACTTCTGAAACCACACTGCTCTTCCCCAATCTGATGCTCTGTACATGCCTTTACCCTCTCAATAAATACCCCCCCATATAATTTACCAGGAATACTCAACAAACTTATACCTCTGTAATTTGAGCACTCACTCTTATCCCCTTTGCCTTTGTACAATGGCACTATGCAAGCATTCCGCCAATCCTCAGGCACATCACCATGAGTCATACATACATTAAATAACCTTACCAACCAGTCAACAATACAGTCACCCCCTTTTTAATAAATTCCACTGCAATACCATCCAAACCTGCTGCCTTGCCGGCTTTCATATATATATATATATATTTATATATATATATATATATATCACTGAGAACCAATCACTTTCCTCTCTTCCTACACATACACATGCCTTACATCCTCGATAAAAACTTTTCACTGCTTCTAACAACTTTCCTCCCACACCATATATTCTTAATACCTTCCACAGAGCATCTCTATCAACTCTATCATATGCCTTCTCCAGATCAATAAATGCTACATACAAATCCATTTGCTTTTCTAAGTATTTCTCACATACATTCTTCAAAGCAAACACCTGATCCACACATCCTCTACCACTTCTGAAACCACACTGCTCTTCCCCAATCTGATGCTCTGTACATGCCTTCACCCTCTCAATCAATACCCTCCCATATAATTTACCAGGAATACTCAACAAACTTATACCTTTGTAATTAGAGCACTCACTCTTATCCCCTTTGCCTTTATACAATGGCACTATGCACGCATTCCGCCAATCCTCAGGCACCTCACCATGAGTCATACATACATTAAATAACCTTACCAACCAGTCAACAATACAGTCACCCCCTTTTTTAATAAATTCCACTGCAATACCATCCAAACCTGATGCCTTGCCGGCTTTCATCTGCCACTCTATCATCAAACACATTCAACAAACCTTCAAAATACTCACTCCATCTCCTTCTCACATCACCACTACTTGTTATCACCTCCCCATTTGCGCCCTTCACTGATTGGTTCTCAGTGAATGTAGGTTTGCGGCAGGGGTGTGTGATGTCTCCATGGTTGTTTAATTTGTTTATGGATGGGGTTGTTAGGGAGGTAAATGCAAGAGTTTTGGAAAGAGGGGCAAGTATGAAGTCTGTTGGGGATGAGAGAGCTTTGGAAGTGAGTCAGTTGTTGTTCGCTGATGATACAGCGCTGGTGGCTGATCCATGTGAGAAACTGCAGAAGGTGGTGACTGAGTTTGGTAAAGTGTGTGGAAGAAGAAAGTTAAGAGTAAATGTGAATAAGAGCAAGGTTATTAGGTACAGTAGGGTTGAGGGTCAAGTCAATTGGGAGGTGAGTTGTATAGTTGCGAGGCGTGGGCTATGAATAGAGTTGTGCGCAGGAGGGTGGATGCGCTGGAAATGAGATGTTTGAGGACAATGTGTGGTGTGAGATGGTTTGATCGAGTAAGTAACATAAGGGTAAGAGAGATGTGTGGAAATAAAAAGAGCGTGGTTGAGAGAGCAGAAGAGGGTGTTTTGAAATGGTTTGGGCACATGGAGAGAATGAGTGAGGAAAGATTGACCAAGAGGATATATGTGTCGGAGGTGGAGGGAACGAGAAGTGGGGGACCAAATTGGAGGTGGAAAGATGGAGTGAAAAAGATTTTGTGTGATCGGGGCCTGAACATGCAGGAGGGTGAAAGGAGGGCAAGGAATAGAGTGAATTGGATCGATGTGGTATACCGGGGTTGACGTGCTGTCAGTGGATTGAATCAGGGCATGTGAAGCGTCTGGGGTAAACTATGGAAAGCTGTGTATGTATGTATATTTGCGTGTGTGGACATATGTATATACATGTGTATGGGGGTGGGTTGGGCCATTTATTTCTTCCCTTTCCTTGCGCTACCTCGCAAACGCGGGAGATAGCGGCAAAAAATATATATATATATATATATATATATATATATATATATATATATATATATATATATATATATGATATCTATTTATTATTATACTTTGTTGCTGTCTCCCACGTTAGCGAGGTAGTGCAAGAAAAAAGATGAAAGAATGGCCCAACCCATGCACATTTACATACCTATACATTTCAGCGTATACACATATATATACATACGGACAACAAAGGCCACATTCGTTCACACTCAGTCTCTAGGCTGTCATGTATAATGCACCAAAAGCACAGCTCCCTTTCCACATCCAGGTCCCACAAAACTTTCCCTGGCTTACCCCAGACGCTTCACATTCCCTGGTTCAGTCCATTGACAGCACGTCGACCCCGGTATACCACATCGTTCCAATTCACTCTATTCCTTGCATGCCTTTTGCCCTCCTGCATGTTCAGGCCCCAATCGCTCAAAATCCTTTTCACTCCATCTTTCCACCTCCAATTTGGTCTCCCACTTCTCCTCATTCCCCTCACCTCTGACACATAGATCCTCTTTGTCAATCTTTCCTCACTTATTCTCTCCATGTGACCAAACCATTTCAAAACACCCTCTTCTGCTCTCTCAACCACATTTTTTTTATTACCACACATCTCTCTTGCACTTTCATGACTTACTCGATCAAACCACCTCACACCACATATTGTCCTCAAACATCTCATTTCCAACACATGGCAAGGGAATGAATAAAGGCAGCAAGTATAAATTATGTACATGTGTGTATGTGTAGATGTCTGTTTATGTATATATATGTATACATTGAAATGTATAGGTATATATTTGCATGTGTGGACATGTATGCATTTACATGTGTATGTGGGTGGGTTGAGCCATTCTTTCATCTGTTTCCTTGCACTACCTCGCTAACATGGGAGACAGCGACAAAGTATGATAAATATAAGTATAAATAAATGATTAGGTGAACAGAGAAGAGGCAGTAAAAGCTTTGCGGAAGATGAAAGCTGGCAAGGCAGTGTGTTTGGATGGTATTGCAGTGGAATTTGTAAAAAAAAAAAAAGGGGTGGACTGTCTTGTTGACTAGGTTGATAAGGATATTTAATGTATGTATGTATGACTCATGGGAAATTATGTGGGGGGGGTATTGATTGAGAGGGTGAAGGCATGTGCAGAGCATCAGATTGGGGAAGAGCAGTGTGGTTTCAGAAGTGGTAGAGGATGTGTGGATCAGGTGTTTCCTTTGAAGAATGTATGTGAGAAATACTTAGAAAAGCAAATGGATTTGTATGTAGCATTTATGGATCTGGAGAAGGCATATGATAGAGTTGATAGAGATGCTCTGTGGAAGGTATTTAGAATATATGGTGTGGGTGGCAAGTTGTTAGAAGCAGTGAAAAGTTTTTATAGAGGATGTAAGGCATGTGTACGTGTAGGAAGAGAGGAAAGTGATTGGTTTAATTTGTTTATGGATGGGGTTGTTAGGGAGGTGAATGCAAGAGTTTTGGAAAGATGGGCAAGTATGAAGTCTGTTGAGGATAAGAGAGCTTGGGAAGTGAGTCAGTTGTTCTTTGCTGATGACACAGTGCTGGTGGCTGATTCATGTGAGAAACTGCAGAAGCTGGTGACTGAGTTTGGTAAAGTGTGTGAAAGAAGGAAGTTAAGAGTAAATGTGAATAAGAGCAAGGTTATTAGGTACAGTTGGGTTGAGGGTCAAGTCAGTTGGGAGGTAAGTTTGAATGGAGAAAAACTGGAGGAAGTAAAGTGTTTTAGATATCTTGGAGTGGATCTGGCAGTGGATGGAACCATGGAAGTGCAAGTGAATCATAGGGTGGGGGAGGGGGCGAAAATCCTGGGAGCCTTGAAGAATGTGTGGAAGTCGAGAACATTATCTCGGAAAGCAAAAATGGGTATGTTTGAAGGAATAGTGGTTCCAACAATGTTGTATGGTTGTGAGGCGTGGGCTATGGATAGAGTTGTGCATAGGAGGATGGATTTGCTGGAAATGAGATGTTTGAGGACAATGTGTGGTGTGAGGTGGTTTGATCGAGTAAGTAACGTGAGGGTAAGAGAGATGTGTGGAAATAAAAAGAGCGTGGTTGAGAGAGCAGAAGAGGGTGTTTTGAAATGGTTTGGGCACATGGAGAGAATGAGTGAGGAAAGATTGACCAAGAGGATATATGTGTCGGAGGTGGAGGGAACGAGAAGAGGGAGACCAAATTGGAGGTGGAAAGATGGAGTGAAAAAGATTTTGTGTGATCGGGGCCTGAACATGCAGGAGGGTGAAAGGAGGGCAAGGAATAGAGTGAATTGGATCGATGTGGTATACTGGGGTTGACGTGCTGTCAGTGGATTGAATCAGGGCATGTGAAGCGTCTGGGGTAAACCATGGAAAGCTGTGTAGGTATGTATATTTGCGTGTGTGGACGTATGTATATACATGTGCATGGGGGTAGGTTGGGCCATTTCTTTCGTCTGTTTCCTTGCGCTACCTCGCAAACGCGGGAGACAGCGCCAAGCAAAAAGAAAAAAATAATATATATATATATATATATATATATATTTTATATATATATCCCTGGGGATAGGGGAGAAAGAATACTTCCCACGTATTCCCTGCGTGTCGTAGAAGGCGACTAAAAGGGGAGGGAGCGGGGGCCTGGAAATCCTCCCCTCTCAATTTTTTTTTAATTTTCCAAAAGAAGGAACAGAGAAGGGGGCCAGGTGAGGATATTCCCTCAATGGCCCAGTCCTCTGTTCTTAACGCTACCTCGCTAACGCGGGAAATGACGAATAGTTTGAAAAAAAAAATATATTTATATTTATTATACTTTGTCGCTGTCTCCCGCGTTTGCGAGGTAGCGCAAGGAAACAAACGAAAGAAATGGCCCAACCCTCCCCATACACATGTATATACATACGTCCACACTCGCAAATATACATATCTACACAGCTTTCCATGGTTTACCCCAGACGCTTCACATGCCTTGATTCAATCCACTGACAGCACGTCAACCCCGGTATACCACATCGCTCCAATTCACTCTATTCCTTGCCCTCCTTTCACCCTCCTGCATGTTCAGGCCCCGATCACACAAAATCTTTTTCACTCCATCTTTCCACCTCCAATTTGGTCTCCCTCTTCTCCTCGTTTCCTCCACCTCCGACACATGTATCCTCTTGGTCAATCTTTCCTCACTCATTCTCTCCATGTGCCCAAACCACTTCAAAACACCCTCTTCTGCTCTCTCAACCACCCTCTTTTTATTATAACACATCTCTCTTACCCTTACGTTACTCACTCGATCAAACCACCTCACACCACACATTGTCCTCAAACATCTCATTTCCAGCACATCCATCCTCCTGCGCACAACTCTATCCATAGCCCACGCCTCGCAACCATACAACATTGTTGGAACCACTATTCCTTCAAACATACCCATTTTTGCTTTCCGAGATAATGTTCTCGACTTCCACACATTCTTCAAGGCTCCCAGAATTTTCGCCCCCTCCCCCACCCTATGATCCACTTCCGCTTCCATGGTCCCATCCGCTGCCAGATCCACTCCCAGATATCTAAAACACTTCACTTCCTCCAGTTTTTCTCCATTCAAACTCACCTCCCAATTGACTTGACCCTCAACCCTACTGTACCTAATAACCTTGCTCTTATTCACATTTACTCTTAACTTTCTTCTTCACACACTTTACCAAACTCAGTCACCACCTTCTGCAGTTTCTCACATGGATCAGCCACCAGCGCTGTATCATCAGCGAACAACAACTGACTCACTTCCAAAGCTCTCTCATCCCCAACAGACTTCATACTTGCCCCTCTTTCCAAAACTCTTGCATTTACCTCCCTAACAACCCCATCCATAAACAAATTAAACAACCATGGAGACATCACACACCCCTGCCGCAAACCTACATTCACTGAGAACCAATCACTTTCCTCTCTTCCTACACGTACACATATATATATATATTAGAAAGGGTAGTGAGTGGTGGGATGAAGAAGTAAGAGTATTGGTGAAAGAGAAGAGAGAGGCATTTGGACGATTTTTGCAGGGAAAAAATGCAATAGAGTGGGAGATGTATAAAAGAAAGAGACAGGATGTCAAGAGAAAGGTGCAAGAGGTGAAAAAAAGGGCAAATGAGAGTTGGGGTGAGAGAGTATCATTAAATTTTAGGGAGAATAAAAAGATGTTCTGGAAGGAGGTAAATAAAGTGCGTAAGACAAGGGAGCAAATGGGAACTTCAGTGAAGGGCGCAAATGGGGAGGTGATAACAAGTAGTGGTGATGTGAGAAGGAGATGGAGTGAGTATTTTGAAGGTTTGCTGAATGTGTTTGATGATAGAGTGGCAGATATAGGGTGTTTTGGTCGAGGTGGTGTGCAAAGTGAGAGGGTTAGGGAAAATGATTTGGTAAACAGAGAAGAGGTAGTGAAAGCTTTGCGGAAGATGAAAGCCGGCAAGGCAGCAGGTTTGGATGGTATTGCAGTGGAATTTATTAAAAAAGGGGGTGACTGTATTGTTGACTGGTTGGTAAGGTTATTTAATGTATGTATGACTCATGGTGAGGTGCCTGAGGATTGGGGGAATGCGTGCATAGTGCCATTGTACAAAGGCAAAGGGGATAAGAGTGAGTGCTCAAATTACAGAGGTATAAGTTTGTTGAGTATTCCTGGTAAATTATATGGGAGGGTATTGATTGAGAGGGTGAAGGCATGTACAGAGCATCAGATTGGGGAAGAGCAGTGTGGTTTCAGAAGTGGTAGAGGATGTGTGGATCAGGTGTTTGCTTTGAAGAATGTATGTGAGAAATACTTAGAAAAGCAAATGGATTTGTATGTAGCATTTATGGATCTGGAGAAGGCATATGATAGAGTAGATAGAGATGCTCTGTGGAAGGTATTAAGAATATATGGTGTGGGAGGAAAGTTGTTAGAAGCAGTGAAAAGTTTTTATCGAGGATGTAAGGCATGTGTACGTGTAGGAAGAGAGGAAAGTGATTGGTTCTCAGTGAATGTAGGTTTGCGGCAGGGGTGTGTGATGTCTCCATGGTTGTTTAATTTGTTTATGGATGGGGTTGTTAGGGAGGTAAATGCAAGAGTTTTGTAAAGAGGGGCAAGTATGAAGTCTGTTGGGGATGACAGAGCTTGGGAAGTGAGTCAGTTGTTGTTCGCTGATGATACAGCGCTGGTGGCTGATTCATGTGAGAAACTGCAGAAGCTGGTGACTGAGTTTGGTAAAGTGTGTGGAAGAAGAAAGTTAAGAGTAAATGTGAATAAGAGCAAGGTTATTAGGTACAGTAGGGTTGAGGGTCAAGTCAATTGGGAGGTGAGTTTGAATGGAGAAAAACTGGAGGAAGTGAAGTGTTTTAGATATCTGGGAGTGGATCTGGCAGCGGATGGAACCATGGAAGCGGAAGTGGATCATAGGGTGGGGGAGGGGGCGAAAATTCTGGGGGCCTTGAAGAATGTGTGGAAGTCGAGAACATTATCTCGGAAAGCAAAAATGGGTATGTTTGAAGGAATAGTGGTTCCAACAGTGTTGTATGGTTGCGAGGCGTGGGCTATGGATAGAGTTGTGTGCAGGAGGATGGATGTGCTGGAAATGAGATGTTTGAGGACAATGTGTGGTGTGAGGTGGTTTGATCGAGTGAGTAACGTAAGGGTAAGAGAGATGTGTGGAAATAAAAAGAGCGTGGTTGAGAGAGCAGAAGAGGGTGTTTTGAAGTGGTTTGGGCACATGGAGAGGATGAGTGAGGAAAGATTGACCAAGAGGATATATGTGTCGGAGGTGGAGGGAGCAAGGAGAAGAGGGAGACCAAATTGGAGGTGGAAAGATGGAGTGAAAAAGATTTTGTGTGATCGGGGCCTGAACATGCAGGAGGGTGAAAGGAGGGCAAGGAATAGAGTGAATTGGATCGATGTGGTATACCGGGGTTGACGTACTGTCAGTGGATTTGAATAAGGACATGTGAAGCGTCTGGGGTAAACCATGGAAAGTTTTGTGGGGCCTGAATGTGGAAAGGGAGCTGTGGTTTCGGGCATTATTGCATCACAGCTAGAGACTGAGTGTGAACGAATGGGGCCTTTGTTGTCTTTTCCTAGTGCTACCTCGCACACATGAGGGGGGAGGGGGATGGTATTCCATGTGTACTGAGGTAGCGATGGGAATGAATAAAGGCAGACAGTGTGAATTGTGTGCGTGGGTATATATGTATGTGTCTGTGTGTGTATATATATGTGTACATTGAGATGTATAGGCATGTATATGTGCGTGTGTGGACGTGTATGTATATACTTTGTGTATGGGAGTGGGTTGGGCCATTTCTTTCGTCTGTTTCCTTGCGCTACCTCGCAAACGCGGGAGACAGCGACAAAGCAAAATAATAATAAAAATAATTGCAGTGGAATTTATTAAAAAAGTGGGTGACTGTATTGTTGACTGGTTGGTAAGGTTATTTAATGTATGTATGACTCATGGTGAGGTGCCTGAGGATTGGCGGAATGCGTGCATAGTGCCATTGTACAAAGGCAAAGGGGATAAGAGTGAGTGCTCAAATTACAGAGGTATAAGTTTGTTGAGTATTCCTGGTAAATTATATGGGAGGGTATTGATTGAGAGGGTGAAGGCAGGTACAGAGCATCAGATTGGGGAAGAGCAGTGTGGTTTCAGAAGTGGTAGAGGATGTGTGGATCAGGTGTTTGCTTTGAAGAATGTATGTGAGAAATACTTAGAAAAGCAAATGGATTTGTATGTAGCATTTATGGATCTGGAGAAGGCATATGATAGAGTTGATAGAGATGCTCTGTGGAAGGTATTAAGAATATATGGTGTGGGAGGCAAGTTGTTAGAAGCAGTGAAAAGTTTTTATCGAGGATGTAAGGCATGTGTACGTGTAGGAAGAGAGGAAAGTGATTGGTTCTCAGTGAATGTAGGTTTGTGGCAGGGGTGTGTGATGTCTCCATGGTTGTTTAATTTGTTTATGGATGGGGTTGTTAGGGAGGTAAATGCAAGAGTCTTGGAAAGAGGGGCAAGTATGAAGTCTGTTGGGGATGAGAGAGCTTGGGAAGTGAGTCAGTTGTTGTTCGCTGATGATACAGCGCTGGTGGCGGATTCATGTGAGAAACTGCAGAAGCTGGTGACGGAGTTTGGTAAAGTGTGTGGAAGAAGAAAGTTAAGAGTAAATGTGAATAAGAGCAAGGTTATTAGGTACAGTAGGGTTGAGGGTCAAGTCAATTGGGAGGTGAGTTTGAATGGAGAAAAACTGGAGGAAGTGAAGTGTTTTAGATATCTGGGAGTGGATCTGTCAGCGGATGGAACCATGGAAGCGGAAGTGGATCATAGGGTGGGGGAGGGGGCGAAAATTTTGGGAGCCTTGAAAAATGTGTGGAAGTCGAGAACATTATCTCGGAAAGCAAAAATGGGTATGTTTGAAGGAATAGTGGTTCCAAAAATGTTGTATGGTTGCGAGGCGTGGGCTATGGATAGAGTTGTGCGTAGGAGGATGGATGTGCTGGAAATGAGATGTTTGAGGACAGTGTGTGGTGTGAGGTGGTTTGATCGAGTAAGTAACGTAAGGGTAAGAGAGATGTGTGGAAATAAAAAGAGCGTGGTTGAGAGAGCAGAAGAGGGTGTTTTGAAATGGTTTGGGCACATGGAGAGAATGAGTGAGGAAAGATTGACCAAGAGGATATATGTGTCGGAGGTGGAGGGAACGAGGAGAAGAGGGAGACCAAATTGGAGGTGGAAACATGGAGTGAAAAGGATTTTGTGTGATCGGGGCCTGAACATGCAGGAGGGTGAAAGGAGGGCAAGGAATAGAGTGAATTGGAGCGATGTGGTATACAGGGGTTGACGTGCTGTCAGTGGATTGAATCAAGGCATGTGAAGCGTACGGGGTAAACCATGGAAAGCTGTGTAGGTATGTATATTTGCGTGTGTGGACGTGTGTATGTACATGTGTATGGGGGGGGGTTGGGCCATTTCTTTCGTCTGTTTCCTTGCGCTACCTCGCAACCGCGGGAGACAGCGACGAGGTATAAAAAAAAAAAAAATATATATATATATATATATATATATATATATATATTTTTTTTTTATACTTTGTCGCTGTCTCTCGCGTTTGCAAGGTAGCGCAAGGAAACAGACGAAAGAAATGCCCCCCCCATACACATGTATATACATACGTCCACACACCCAAATATACATACCTACACAGCTTTCCATGGTTTACCCCAGACGCTTCACATGCCTTCATTCAATCCACTGACAGCACGTCAACCCCGGTATACCACATCGCTCCAATTCACTCTATTCCTTGCCCTCCTTTCACCCTCCTGCATGTTCAGGCCCCGATCACACAAAATCTTTTTCACTCCATCTTTCCACCTCCAATTTGGTCTCCCTCTTCTCCTTGCTCCCTCCACCTCCGACACATATATCCTCTTGGTCAATCTTTCCTCACTCATTCTCTCCATGTGCCCAAACCACTTCAAAACACCCTCTTCTGCTCTCTCAACCACGCTCTTTTTATTTCCACACATCTCTCTTACCCTTACGTTACTCACTCGATCAAACCACCTCACACCACACATTGTCCTCAAACATCTCATTTCCAGCACATCCATCCTCCTGCGCACAACTCTATCCAAGGCCCATGCCTCGCAACCATACAACATTGTTGGAACCACTATTCCTTCAAACATACCCATTTTTGCTTTCCGAGATAATGTTCTCGACTTCCACACATTCTTCAAGGCCCCCAGAATTTTCGCCCCCTCCCCACCCTATGATCCACTTCCGCTTCCATGGTTCCATCCGCTGCCAGATCCACTCCCAGATATCTAAAACACTTCACTTCCTCCAGTTTATCTCCATTCAAACTCACCTCCCAATTGACTTGACCCTCAACCCTACTGTACCTAATAACCTTGCTCTTATTCACATTTACTCTTAACTTTCTTCTTCCACACACTTTACCAAACTCAGTCACCAGCTTCTGCAGTTTCTCACATGAATCAGCCACCAGCGCTGTATCATCAGCGAACAACAACTGACTCACTTCCCAAGCTCTCTCATCCCCAACAGACTTCATACTTGCCCCTCTTTCCAAAACTCTTGCATTTACCTCCCTAACAACCCCATCCATAAACAAATTAAACAACCATGGAGACATCACACACCCCTGCCGCAAACCTACATTCACTGAGAACCAATCACTTTCCTCTCTTCCTACACGTACACATGCCTTACATCCTCGATAAAAACTTTTCACTTCTTCTAACAACTTTCCTCCCACACCATATATTCTTAATACCTTCCACAGAGCATCTCTATCAACTCTATCATATGCCTTCTCCAGATCCATAAATGCTACATACAAATTCATTTGCTTTTCTAAGTATTTCTCACATACATTCTTCAAAGCAAACACCTGATCCCCACATCCTCTACCACTTCAGAAACCACACTGCTCTTCCCCAATCTGATGCTCTGTACATGCCTTCACCCTCTCAATCAATACCCTACCATATAATTTACCAGGAATACTCAACAAACTTATACCTCTGTAATTTGAGCACTCACTCTTATCCCCTTTGCCTTTGTACAATGGCACTATGCACGCATTCCGCCAATCCTCAGGCACCTCACCATGAGTCATACATACATTAAATAACCTTACCAACCAGTCAACAATACAGTCACCCCCTTTTTTAATAAATTCCACTGCAATACCATCCAAACCTGCTGCCTTGCCGGCTTTCATCTTCCGCAAAGCTTTCACTACCTCTTCTCTGTTTACCAAATCATTTTCCCTAACCCTCTCACTTTGCACACCACCTCGACCAAAACACCTTATATCTGCCACTCTGTCATCAAACACATTCAACAAACCTTCAAAATACTCCCTCCATCTCCTTCTCACATCACCACTACTTGTTATCACCTCCCCATTTGCGCCCTTCACTGAAGTTCCCATTTGCTCCCTTGTCTTACGCACTTTATTTACCTCCTTCCAGAACGTCTTTTTATTCTCCCTAAAATTTAATGATACTCTCTCACCCCAACTCTCATTTGCCCTTTTTTTCACCTCTTGCACCTTTCTCTTGACCTCCTGTCTCTTTCTTTTATACATCTCCCACTCAATTGCATTTTTTCCTTGCAAAAATCGTCCGAATGCCTCTTTCTTCTCTTTCACTAATACTCTTACTTCTTCATCCCACCACTCACTACCCTTTCTAATCAACCCACCTCCCACTCTTCTCATGCCACAAGCATCTTTTGCGCAATCCATCACTGATTCCCTAAATACATCCCATTCCTCCCCCACTCCCCTTGCTTCCATTGTTCTCACCTTTTTCCATTCTGTACTCAGTCTCTCCTGGTACTTCCTCACACAGGTCTCCTTCTCAAGCTCACTTACTCTCACCACCCTCTTCACCCCAACATTCACTCTTCTTTTCTGAAAACCCATACAAATCTTCACCTTAGCCTCCACAAGATAATGATCAGACAATACTCCTGAAACAGGAGTTGTGGGAGTATGTGATAGAGTGTAAGAAAGTAAATTCTCGATTAATATGGGTAAAACTGAAAGTTGATGGAGAGAGGTGGGTGATTATTGGTGCATATGCACCTGGGCATGAGAAGAAAGATCAAGAGAGGCAAGTGTTTTGGGAGCAGCTGAATGAGTGTGTTAGTGGTTTTGATGCACGAGACCGGGTTATAGTGATGGGTGATTTGAATGCAAAGGTGAGTAATGTGGCAGTCGAGGGAATAATTGGTATACATGGGGTGTTCAGTGTTGTAAATGGAAATGGTGAAGAGCTTGTAGATTTATGTGCTGAAAAAGGACTGATGATTGGGAATACCTGGTTTAAAAAGCGAGATATACATAAGTATACTTATGTAAGTAGGAGAGATGGCCAGAGAGCGTTATTGGATTACTTGTTAATTGACAGGCGTGCGAAAGAGAGACTTTTGGATGTTAATGTGCTGAGAGGTGCATATATATATATATATATATATATATATATATATATATATATATATATATATATATATATATATATATATATATCTTTCCACCTCCAATTGGTCTCCCAACTCTCCTCATTCCTCCACCTCTGACACATATATCCTCTTGGTCAGTCTTTCCTCACTCATTCTTTCCATGTGACCAAACCATTTCAAAACACCCTCTTCTGCTCTCTCAACCACTCTCTTTTTATTTCCACACATCTCTCTTACCCTTACGTTACTTACTCGATCAAACCACCTCACACCACACATTGTCCTCAAACATCTCATTTCCAGCACATCCATCCTCCTGTGCACAACTCTATCCATAGCCCACGCCTCGCAACCATACAACATTGTTGGAACCACTATTCCTTCAAACATACCCATTTTTGCTTTCCGAGATAATGTTCTCGACTTCCACACATTCTTCAAGGCTCCCAGAACTTTCACCCCCTCCCCCACCCTATGATTCACTTCCGCCTCCATGGGTCCATCCACTGCCAAATCCACTCCCAGACATCCAAAACACCTCACCTCCTAATCCACTCGACCCCCAACCCCACTGTACCCAACAACCTTGCCCTCATTCACATTCACTCCCGACTCTCCTCCTTCACACACCTCACCAAACCCAGTCACCAGCCTCTGCAGTTTCTCACCTGAATCAGCCACCAGCGCTGCACCACCAGCAAACAACAACTGACTCACCCCTCAATATCTCTCATCGACAACAGACTGCATGCCCCCCCCCAAAAAAAAAACTCCCGCATTCACCCCCCAACAACCCCATCCACAAAGAAACCAAACAACCACGGAGACATCACACACCTCTGCCGCAAACCTACATTCACCGAGAACCAATCACTTTCCTCGCTTCCTACACGTACACGTGCCTTACATCCTCGATAAAAACTTTTCACTGCTTATAACAACTTACCTCCCACACCATATATTCTTAATACCTTCCACAGAGCATCTCTATCAACTCTATCATATGCTTTCTCCAGACCCATAAATGCTACATACAAATCCATTTGCTTTTCTAAGTATTTCTCACATACATTCTTCAAAGCAAACACCTGATCCACACATCCTTTACCACTTCTGAAACCACACTGCTCTTCCCCAATCTGATGTTCTGTACATGCCTTCACCCTCTCAATCAGTACCCTCCCATATAATTTACCAGGAATACTCAACAAACTTATACCTCTGTAATTTAAGCACTCACTCTTATCCCTTTTGCCTTTGTACAATGGCACTGTGCAAGCATTCCGCCAGTCCTCAGGCACCTCACCATGAATCATACATCCATTAAATAACCTTACCAATCAGTCAACAATACAGTCACCCCCTTTTTTTATAAATTCCACTGCAATACCATCTAAACCCTCTGCCTTGCCGGCTTTCATCTTCCGCAAAGCTTTTACTACCTCTTCTCTGTTTACCAAATCATTTTCCTTAACCCTCTCACTTTGCACACCACCTCGACCAAAACACCCTATATCTTCCACTCTATCATCAAACACATTCAACAAAATACTCACTCCATCTTCTTATCACATCACCACTACTTGTTCTCACCTCCCCATTAGCCCCCTTCACTGAAGTTTCCATTTGTTCCCTTGTCTTACGCTCTTTATTTACCTCCTTCCAAAACATCTTTTTTTTTTTTTTTTTTTTTTTTTTGTGCAGCTGTCTCCCGCGTTTGCGAGGTAGTGCAAGGAAACAGACGAAAGAAATGGCCCAACCCACCCCCATAAACATGCTTTGATTCAATCCACTGACAGCACGTCAACCCCGGTATACCACATCGCTCCAATTCACTCTATTCTTTGCCCTCCTTTCACCCTCCTGCATGTTCAGGCCCCGATCACACAAAATCTTTTTCACTCCATCTTTCCACCTCCAATTTGGTCTCCCTCTTCTCCTCGTTCCCTCCACCTCCGACACATATATCCTCTTGGTCAATCTTTCCTCACTCATTCTCTCCATGTGACCAAACCATTTCAAAACACCCTCTTCTGCTCTCTCAACCACGCTCTTTTTATTTCCACACATCTCTCTTACCCTTACGTTACTTACTCGATCAAACCACCTCACACCACACATTGTCCTCAAACATCTCATTTCCAGCACATCCATCCTCCTGCGCACAACTCTATCCATAGTCCACGCCTCGCAACCGTACAACATTTTTGGAACCACTATTCCTTCAAACATACCCATTTTTGCTTTCCGAGATAATGTTCTCGACTTCCACACATTCTTCAAGGCTCCCAGAATTTTCGCCCCCTCCCCCACCCTATGATCCACTTGCACTGCCAGATCCACTCCCAGATATCTAAAACACTTCACTTCCTCCAGTTTTTCTCCATTCAAACTCACCTCCCAATTGAATTGACCCTCAACCCTACTGTACCTAATAACCTTACTCTTATTCACATTTACTCTTAACTTTCTTCTTTCACACACTTTACCAAACTCAGTCACCAGCTTCTGCAGTTTCTCACATGAATCAGCCACCAGCGCTGTATCATCAGCGAACAACAACTGACTCACTTCCCAAGCTCTCTCATCCCCAACAGACTTCATACTTGCCCCTCTTTCCAAAACTCTTGCATTCACCTCCCTAACAACCCCATCCATAAACAAATTAACCAACCATGGAGACATCACACACCCATGCCGCAAACCTACATTCACTGAGAACCAATCACTTTCCTCTCTTCCTACACGTACACATGCCTTACATCCTCGATAAAAACTTTTCACTACTTCTAACAACTTGCCTCCCACACCATATATTCTTAATACCTTCCACAGAGCATCTCTATCAACTCTATCATATGCCTTCTCCAGATCCATAAATGCTACATACAAATCCATTTGCTTTTCTAAGTATTTCTCACATATATTCTTCGAAGCAAACACCTGATCCACACATCCTCTACCACTTCTGAAACCACACTGCTCTTCCCCAATCTGATGCTCTGTACATGCCTTCACCCTCTCAATCAATACCCTCCCATATAATTTGCCAGGAATACTCAACAAACTTATACCTCTGTAATTTGAGCACTCACTCTTTTCCCCTTTGCCTTTGTACAATGGCACTATGCACGCATTCCGCCAATCCTCAGGCACCTCACCATGAGTCATACATACATTAAATAACCTTACCAACCAGTCAACAATACAGTCACCCTTTTTTTAATAAATTCCACTGCAACACCATCCAAACCTGCTGCCTTGCCGGCTTTCATCTTCCGCAAAGCTTTTACTACCTCTTCTCTGTTTACCAACTCATTTTCCCTAACCCTCGCACTTTGCACACCACCTCGACCAAAACACCCTATATCTGCCACTCTATCATCAAACACATTCAACAAACCTTCAAAATACTCACTCCATCTCCTTCTCACATCACCACTACTTGTTATCACCTCCTCATTTGCGCCCTTCACTGAAGTTCCCATTTGTTCCCTTGTCTTACGCACTTTATTTACCTCCTTCCAGAACATCTTTTTATTCTCCCTAAAATTTAATGATACTCTCTCACCCCAACTCTCATTTGCCCTTTTTTTCACCTCTTGCACCTTTCTCTTGACCTCCTGTCTCTTTCTTTTCTACGTCTCCCACTCAATTGCATTTTTTCCCTGCAAAAATTGTCCAAATGCCTCTCTCTTCTCTTTCACTAATACTCTTACTTCTTCATCCCACCACTCACTACCCATTCTAATCAACCCACCTCCCACTCTTCTCATGCCACAAGCATCTTTTGCGCAATCCATTACTGATTCCCTAAATACATCCCATTCCTCCCCCACTCCCCTTACTTCCATTGTTCTCACCTTTTTCCATTCTGTACTCAGTCTCTCCTCGTACTTCCTCACGCAAGTCTCCTTCCCAAGCTCATTTACTCTCACCACCCTCTTCACCCCAACATTCACTCTTCTTTTCTGAAAACCCATACAAATCTTCACCTTAGCCTCCACAAGATAATGATCAGACATCCCTCCAGTTGCACCTCTCAGCACATTAACATCCAAAAGTCTCTCTTTCGCGCGCCTATCAATTAACACGTAATCCAATAACGTTCTCTGGCCATCTCTCCTACTTACATAAGTATACTTATGTATATCTCGCTTTTTAAACCAGGTATTCCCAATCATCAGTCCTTTTTCAGCACATAAATCTACAAGCTCTTCGCCATTTCCATTTACAACACTGAACACTCCATGTATACCAATTATTCCTTCAACTGCCACATTACTCACCTTTGCATACAAATCACCCAACATTATAACCCGGTCTCGTGCATCAAAACCACTTACACACACATTCAGCTGCTCCCAAAACACTTGCCTCTCATGATCTTTCTTCTCATGCCCAGGTGCATATGCACCAATAATCACCCATCTCTCTCCATCAACTTTCAGTTTTACCCATATTAATCGAGAATTTACTTTCTTACATTCTATCACATACTTCCACAACTCCTGTTTCAGGAGTACTGCTACTCCTTCCCTTGCTCTTGTCCTCTCACTAACCCCTGACTTTACTCCCAAGACATTCCCAAACCACTCTTCCCCTTTACCCTTGAGCTTCGTTTCACTCAGAGCCAAAACATCCAGGTTTCTTTCCTCAAACATACTACCTATCTCTCCTTTTTTCACATCTTGGTTACATCCACACACATTTAGGCACCCCAATCTGAGCCTTCGAGGAGGATGAGCACTCCCCGCGTGACTCCTTCATCTGTTTCCCATTTTAGAAAGTTAAAAAATACAAGGAGGGGAGGATTTCTGGCCCCCCCGCTCCCGTCCCCTCTAGTCGCTTTCTACGACACGCGAGGAATACGTGGGAAGTATTCTTTCACCCCTATCCCCAGGGATAATATACATATATATATACATATGTATATATACACATACACACACATACACACACACACGCACATATACACACAGACACATACATATATATACATGTGAAAAATGTAAGAAACAATTTAGAAAACTGAAACTTCTAGCTTGAAATGAAATGAAAAAATGAATGTCACATAATGGTTCAACCTCTGGCTATGGAAAGGAAATGTTTAATTTATTTACACAAACGTCAATAGTAGTTTTCATCAATTTAACCACTGTATCAATAAGCTTCAATGTCTAAGCTACATTTTTTCCAATTTCACTATTTTCTTGTCAAAGCACCATATATGAAAACTATCACTCCAGTAACACAACTATAAACATCTTTTTATTCTCTCTAAAATTTAATGATACTCTCTCACCCCAACTCTCATTTGCCCTCTTTCTCACCTCCTGCACCTTTCTCTTGACCTCCTGCCTCTTTCTTTTATACATCTCCCACTCATTTGCATTATTTCCCTGCAAAAATTGTCCAAATGCCTCTCTCTTCTCTTTCACTAATAATCTTACTTCTTCATCCCACTACTCACTACCCTTTCTAATCTGCCCACCTCCCATGCTTCTCATGCCACAAGCATCTTTTGCGCAATCCATCACTGCTTCCCTAAATACATCCCATTCCTCCCCCACTCCCCTTACATCCTTTGTTCTCACCTTTTTCCATTCTGTAGTCCGTCTCTCCTGGTACTTCCTCACACAAGTCTTTTCCCGAGCTCACTTACTCTCACCACTCTCTTCACCCCAACATTCTCACTTCCTTTCTGAAAACCTCTACAAATCTTCACCATCGCCTCCACAAGATGATGATCAGACATCCCTCCAGTTGTACCTCTCAGTACATTAACATCCAAAAGTCTCTCTTTCGCACGCCTATCAGTTGACACGTAATCCAATAATGCTCTCTGGCCATCTCTCCTACTTACATGCGTATACTTATGTATATCTCTTTTTAAACCAGGTATTCCCAGTCACCAGTCCTTTTTCAGCACACAAATCTACAAGCTCTTCACCATTTCCATTTATAACACTGAATACCCCATGTATACCAGTTATTCCCTCAACTGCCACATTACTCACCTTTGCATTCAAATCACCCATCACTATAACCCGGTCTCGTGCATCAAAACCAACAATACACTCATTCAGCTGCTCCCAAAACACTTGCCTCTCATGATCTTTCTTCTCATACCCAGGTGCATATGCACCAATAATCACCCATCTCTCTCCATCAACTTTCAGTTTTACCCATATCAATCTAGAATTTACTTTCTTACACTCTATCGCATACTCCCACCACTCCTGTTTCAGGAGTAGTGCTACTCCTTCCCTTGCTCTTGTCCTCTCACTAACCCCTGACTTTACTCCCAAGACATTCCCAAACCACTCTTCCCCTTTACCCTTGAGCTTCGTTTCACTCAGAGCCAAAACATCGAGGTTTCTCTCCTCAGACATACTACCTATCTCTCCTATTTTCTCATCTAGGTTACATCCACGCACATTTAGACACCCCAAGCTGAGCCTTCGAGGAGGATGAGCACTCCCTGCATGACTCCTTCTGTTTCCCCTTTTGGAAAGTTAAAATACAAGAAGGGGAAGGTTTCTAGCCCCCCACTTCCATCCCCTTTAGACACCTTCTATGACACGTGAGGAATGTGTGGGAAGTATTCTTTCTCCCCTATCCCCAGGGATATATATATATATATATATATATATATATATATATATATATATATATATATATATATATATATATATATATATATTATTATATTTTTATTATACTTTGTCGCTGTCTCCCGCGTTTGCGAGGTAGCTCAAGGAAACAGACCCCCCCCCCCCCACCATACACATGTATATACATACGTCCACACACGCAAATATACATACCTACACAGCTTTCCATGGTTTACCCCAGACGCTTCACATGCCTTGATTCAATCCACTGACAGCACGTCAACCCCGGTATACCACATCGCTCCAATTCACTCTATTCCTTGTCCTCCTTTCACCCTCCTGCATGTTCAGGCCCCGATCACACAAAATCTTTTTCACTCCATCTTTCCACGTCCAATTTGGTCTCCCTCTTCTCCTTGTTCCCCCCACCTCCGACACAGTATTCCCTTGTCATCAGTTCCTCTTTTCCAGGCCCACCCCCAAAAATCTCTGCTCTTCAACCACTTCCATTTTTTTAACACTTCCCCTTGTATACCACTTATCCCTCAACCCACATTCCTCACCTTTAGACATCATCCTCCGCATCATATAACCCCGTCTCGCAATCATACAACATTTACCCACTATTCACTTCAAAAACCATTGCCTTCCGAGATATTTTCTCATTCCCACATTCTTAATGCCCAATTATCACCCACTCCCCCCCATGAACTTTCAGTTTTTACCCATATCAATCTAGAAATTTACTTTCTTTCACTTATACGCATCTCCCAATGCTTGTCTCAGAGTATGCTACTTCCTATAACCTTGCTCTTATTCCTCTCTTTTAACCTGACTTACTCCCACACATTTCCAAACCATCTTCCCCTTCTGAGCTTCGTTTCACCACAGGAGCCAAAACATTCACTTGTGCTTCTCATCCTCAACATACTTCCATACTTCCCATTTTCTCTTCAGTTCCCATCCAAACGCCTTTTAAAGACAACCCATGTGAGACTTCCAGCAGGAATGACATTCCTGAGATCCAATCCTGTTCCCTTTTACGAAAGTTAAACAATAAAAACGTTAGCTTTCTAACAACTTCCCACACCATATATTCTTAACTACCTTCTAATGACACGTAGGAAGTCTAATATGTCCTTTCTCCCCTATACCCCATTTGCTTTTAATATTTATAATTCTTAAATAAATATATGTATATATATATATATTATATATATATATATATATATATATATATATTTTATTATTTTTATTATACTTTGTTCGCTGTCTCCCGCGTTTGCGAGGTAGCTCAAGGAAACCAGACCCCCCCCCCCCCCATACACATGTATATACATACGTCCACACACGCAAATATACATACCTACACAGCTTCCATGGTTTACCCCAGACGCTTCACATGCCTTGATTCAATCCACTGACAGCACGTCAACCCCGGTATACCACATCGCTCCAATTCACTCTATTCCTTGCCCTCCTTTCACCCTCCTGCATGTTCAGGCCCCGATCACACAAAATCTTTTTCACTCCATCTTTCCACCGTCCAATTTGGTCTCCCTCTTCTCCTTGTTCCCTCCACCTCCGACACATATATCCTCTTGGTCAATCTTTCCTCACTCATCCTCTCCATGTGCCCAAACCACTTCAAAACACCCTCTTCTGCTCTCTCAACCACGCTCTTTTTATTTCCACACATCTCTCTTACCCTTACGTTACTCACTCGATCAAACCACCTCACACCACACATTGTCCTCAAACATCTCATTTCCAGCACATCCATCCTCCTGCGCACAACTCTATCCATAGCCCACGCCTCGCAACCATACAACATTGTTGGAACCACTATTCCTTCAAACATACCCATTTTTGCTTTCCGAGATAATGTTCTCGACTTCCACACATTCTTCAAGGCCCCCAGGATTTTCGCCCCCTCCCCCACCCAATGATCCACTTCCGCTTCCATGGTTCCATCCGCTGCCAGATCCACTCCCAGATATCTAAAACACTTCACTTCCTCCAGTTTTTCTCCATTCAAACTCACCTCCCAATTGACTTGACCCTCAACCCTACTGTACCTAATAACCTTGCTCTTATTCACATTTACTCTTAACTTTCTTCTTCCACACACTTTTCCAAACTCAGTCACCAGCTTCTGCAGTTTCTCACATGAATCAGCCACCAGCGCTGTATCATCAGCGAACAACAACTGACTCACTTGCCAAGCTCTCTCATCCCCAACAGACTTCATACTTGCCCCTCTTTCCAAAACTCTTGCATTTACCTCCCTAACATCCCCATCCATAAACAAATTAAACAACCATGGAGACATCACACACCCCTGCCGCAAACCTACATTCACTGAGAACCAATCACTTTCCTCTCTTCCTACACGTACACATGCCTTACATCCTCGATAAAAACTTTTCACTGCTTCTAACAACTTTCCTCCCACACCATATATTCTTAATACCTTCCACAGAGCATCTCTATCAACTCTATCATATGCCTTCTCCAGATCCATAAATGCTACATACAAATCCATTTGCTTTTCTAAGTATTTCTCACATACATTCTTCAAAGCAAATATATGTATATATATATATATATATATATATATATATATATATATATATATATTTATTTATTTTATTTATTATACTTTGTTGCTGTTCCCGCGTTTGCGAGGTAGCGCAAGGAAACAGACGAAAGAAGTGGCCCAACCCCCCCCCATACACATGTATATACATACGTCCACTCACGCAAATATACATACCTACACAGCTTTCCATGGTTTACCCCAGACGCTTCACATGCCCTGATTCAATCCACTGACAGCACGTCAACCCCGGTATACCACATCGCTCCAATTCACTCTATTCCTTGCCCTCCTTTCACCCTCCTGCATGTTCAGGCCCCGATCACACAAAATCTTTTTCACTCCATCTTTCCACGTCCAATTTGGTCTCCCTCTTCTCCTCGTTCCCTCCACTTCCAACACATATATCCTCTTGGTCAATCTTTCCTCACTCATTCTCTCCATGTGCCCAAACCACTTCAAAACACCCTCTTCTGCTCTCTCAACCACGCTCTTTTTATTTCCACACATCTCTCTTACCCTTACGTTACTCACTCGATCAAACCACCTCACACCACACATTGTCCTCAAACATCTCATTTCCAGCACATCCATCCTCCTGTGCACAACTCCATCCATAGCCCACGCCTCGCAACCATACAACATTGTTGGAACCACTATTCCTTCAAACATACCCATTTTTGCTTTCCGAGATAATGTTCTCGACTTCCACACATTCTTCAAGGCCCCCAGAATTTTCGCCCCCTCCCCCACCCTATGATCCACTTCCGCTTCCATGGTTCCATCCGCTGCCAGATCCACTCCCAGATATCTAAAACACTTCACTTCCTCCGGTTTTTCTCCATTCAAACTCACCTCCCAATTGACTTGACCCTCAACCCTACTGTACCTAATAACCTTGCTCTTATTCACATTTACTCTTAACTTTCTTCTTCCACACACTTTACCAAAGTCAGTCACCAGCTTCTGCAGTTTCTCACATGAATCAGCCACCAGCGCTGTATCATCAGCGAACAACAACTGACTCACTTCCCAAGCTCTCTCATCCCCAACAGACTTCATACTTGCCCCTCTTTCCAAAACTCTTGCATTTACCTCCCTAACAACCCCATCCATAAACAAATTAAACAACCATGGAGACATCACACACCCCTGCCGCAAACCTACATTCACTGAGAACCAATCACTTTCCTCTCTTCCTACACGTACACATGCCTTACATCCTCGATAAAAACTTTTCACTGCTTCTAACAACTTTCCTCCCACACCATATATTCTTAATACCTTCCACAGAGCATCTCTATCAACTCTATCATATGCCTTTTCCAGATCCATAAATGCTACATACAAATCCATTTGCTTTTCTAAGTATTTCTCACATACATTCTTCAAAGCAAACACCTGATCCACACATCCTCTACCACTTCTGAAACCACACTGCTTTTCCCCAATCTGATGCTCTGTACATGCCTTCACCCTCTCAATCAATACCCTCCCATATAATTTACCAGGAATACTCAACAAACTTATACCTCTGTAATTTGAGCACTCACTCTTATCCCCTTTGCCTTTGTACAATGGCACTATGCAAGCATTCCGCCAATCCTCAGGCACCTCACCATGAGTCATACATACATTAAATAACCTTACCAACCAGTCAACAATACAGTCACCCCCTTTTTTAATAAATTCCACTGCAATACCATCCAAACCTGCTGCCTTGCCGGCTTTCATCTTCCGCAAAGCTTTCACTACCTCTTCTCTGTTTACCAAATCATTTTCCCTAACCCTCTCACTTTGCACACCACCTCGACCAAAACACCCTATATCTGCCACTCTATCATCAAACACATTCAACAAACCTTCAAAATACTCACTCCATCTCCTTCTCACATCACCAGTAGTTATCACCTCCCCATTTGCGCCCTTCACTGAAGTTCCCATTTGCTCCCTTGTCTTACGCACTTTATTTACCTCCATCCAGAACATCTTTTTATTCTCCCTAAAATTTAATGATACTCTCTCACCCCAACTCTCATTTGCCCTTTTTTTCACCTCTTGCACCTTTCTCTTGACCTCCTGTCTCTTTCTTTTATACATCTCCCACTCAATTGCATTTTTTCCCTGCAAAAATTGTCCAAATGCCTCTCTCTTCTCTTTCACTAATAATCTTACTTCTTCATCCCACCACTCACTACCCTTTCTAATCAACCCACCTCCCACTCTTCTCATGCCACAAGCATCTTTTGCGCAATCCATCACTGATTCCCTAAATACATCCCATTCCTCCCCCACTCCCCTTACTTCCATTGTTCTCACCTTTTTCCATTCTGTACTCAGTCTCTCCTGGTACTTCCTCACACAGGTCTCCTTCCCAAGCTCACTTATATATATATATATATATATATATATATATATATATATATATATATATATATATATTTTTTTTTTTTTTCCTGTCTCCCGCGTTTGTGAGGTAGCGCAAGGAAACAGACAAAAGAAATGGCCCAACCCACCCCCATACACATGTATATACATACGTCCACACACGCAAATATACATACCTACACAGCCTTCCATGGTTTACCCCAGACGCTTCACATGCCTTGATTCAATCCACTGACAGCACGTCAACACCGGTATACCACATCGCTCCAATTCACTCTATTCCTTGCCCTCCTTACACCCTCCTGCATGTTCAGGCCCCGATCACACAAAATCTTTTTCACTCCATCTTTCCACCTCCAATTTGGTCTCCCTCTTCTCCTCGTTCCCTCCACCTCCGACACATATATCCTCTTGGTCAATCTTTCCTCACTCATTCTCTCCATGTGCCCAAACCATTTCAAAACACCCTCTTCTGCTCTCTCAACCACGCTCTTTTTATTTCCACACATCTCTCTTACCCTTACGTTACTTACTCGATCAAACCACCTCACACCACACATTGTCCTCAAACATCTCATTTCCAGCACATCCATCCTCCTGCGCACAACTCTATCCATAGCCCACGCCTCGCAACCATACAACATTGTTAGAACCACTATTCCTTCAAACATACCCATTTTTGCTTTCCGAGATAATGTTCTCGACTTCCACACATTCTTCAAGGCTCCCAGAATTTTCGCCCCCTCCCCCACCCTATGATCCACTTCCGCTTCCATGGTTCCATCCGCTGCCAGATCCACTCCCAGATATCTAAAACACTTCACTTCCTCCAGTTTTTCTCCATTCAAACTCACCTCCCAATAGACTTGACCCTCAACCCTACTGTACCTAATAACCTTGCTCTTATTCACATTTACTCTTAACTTTCTTCTTTCACACACTTTACCAAAGTCAGTCACCAGCTTCTGCAGTTTCTCACATGAATCAGCCACCAACGCTGTATCATCAGCGAACAACAACTGACTCACTTCCCAAGCTCTCTCATCCCCAACAGACTTCATACTTGCCCCTCTTTCCAAAACTCTTGCATTCACCTCCCTAACAACCCCATCCATAAACAAATTAAACAACCATGGAGACATCACACACCCCTGCCGCAAACCTACATTCACTGAGAACCAATCACTTTCCTCTCTTCCTACACGTACACATGCCTTACATCCTCGATAAAACCTTTTCACTGCTTCTAACAACTTGCCTCCCATACCATATATTCTTAATACCTTCCACAGAGCATCTCTATCAACTCTATCATATGCTTTCTCCAGATCCATAAATGCTACATACAAATCCATTTGCTTTTCTAAGTATTTCTCACATACATTCTTCAAAGCAAACACCTGATCCACACATCGTCTACCACTTCTGAAACCACACTGCTCTTCCCCAATCTGATGCTCTGTACATGCTTTCACCCTCTCAATCAATACCCTCCCATATAATTTACCAGGAATACTCAACAAACTTATACCTCTGTAATTTGAGCACTCACTCTTTTCCCCTTTGCCTTTGTACAATGGCACTATGCACGCATTCCGCCAATCCTCAGGCACCTCACCATGAGTCATACATACATTAAATAACCTTACCAACCACTCAATAATACAGTCACCCCCTTTTTTGATAAATTCCACTGCAATACCATCCAAACCTGCTGCCTTGCCGGCTTTCATCTTCCGCAAAGCTTTTACTACCTCTTCTCTGTTTACCAAATCATTTTCCGTAACCCTCTCACTTTGCACACCACCTCGACCAAAACACCCTATATCTTCCACTCTATCATCAAACACATTCAACAAACCTTCATAATACTCACTCCATCTCCTTCTCACATCGCCACTACTTGTTATCACCTCCCCATTTGCGCCCTTCACTGAAGTTCCCATTTGCTCCCTTGTCTTACGCTCTTTATTTACCTCCTTCCAGAACATCTTTTTATTCTCCCTAAAATTTAATGATACTCTCTCACCCCAACTCTCATTTGCCCTCTTTTTCACCTCTTGCACCTTTCTCTTGACCTCCTGTCTCTTTCTTTTATACATCTCCCACTCAATTGCATTTTTTCCCTGCAAAAATCGTCCAAATGCCTCTCTCTTCTCTTTCACTAATAATCTTATTTCTTCATCCCACCACTCACTAGCCTTTCTAATCAACCCACCTCCCACTCTTCTCATGCCACAAGCATCTTTTGCGCAATCCATCACTGATTCCCTAAATACATCCCATTCCTCCCCCACTCCCCTTACTTCCATTGTTCTCACCTTTTTCCATTCTGTACTCAGTCTCTCCTGGTACTTCCTCACACAAGTCTCCTTCCCAAGCTCACTTACTCTCACCACCCTCTTCACCCCAACATTCACTCTTCTTTTTTGAAAACCCATACAAATCTTCACCTTAGCCTCCACAAGATAATGATCAGACATCCCTCCAGTTGCACCTCTCAGCACATTAACATCCAAAAGTCTTTCTTTCGTGCGCCTGTCAATTAACACGTAATCCAATAACGCTCTCTGGCCATCTCTCCTACTTACATACATATACTTATGTATATCTCGCTTTTTAAACCAGGTATTCCCAATCACCAGTCCTTTTTCAGCACAAGCTCTTCACCATTTCCGTTTACAACACTGAACACCCCATGTATACCATTTATTCCCTCAACTGCCACATTACTCACCTTTGCATTCAAATCACCCATCACTATAACCCGGTCTTGTGCATCAAAACCACTAACACATTCATTCAGCTGCTCCCAAAACACTTCCCTCTCATGATCTTTCTTCTCGTGCCCAGGTGCATATGCACCAATAATCACCCATCTCTCTCCATCAACTTTCAGTTTTACCCATATTAATATATATATATATATATATATATATATATATATATATATATATATATATATATATATATATATATATATATATATATATATATATCTTTTTCTTTCAAACTATTCGCCATTTCCCGCATTAGCGAGGTAGCGTTAAGAACAGATGACTGGGCCTTTGAGGGACTACCCTCACCTAGCCCAATTCTCTGTTCCTTCTTTTGGAAAATTAAAAAAAAAATGAGAGGGGAGGATTTCCAGCCCCCCGCTCCCTCCCCTTTTAGTCGCCTTCTACGATACGCAGGGAATACTTGGGAAGTATTCTTGCTCCCCTATCCCCAGGGATGTATATATATATATATATATTTTTCATACTATTCGCCATTTTCCGCTTTAGGGGAGAGAGAATGCTTCCCACGTATTCCCTACGTGTCGTAGAAGGCGACTAAAAGGGGAGGGAGCGGGGAGCTGGAAATCCTCCCCTCTCGTTTTTTTTTTTTATTTTCCAAAAGAAGGAACAGAGAGGGCCAGGTGAGGATATTCCAAAAAAGGCCCAGTCCTCTGTTCTTAACGCTACCTCGCTAATGCGGGAAATGGCGAATAGTTTAAAAGAAAAGAAAGATATATATATATATATATATATATATATATATATATATATATATCCCCTGGGGATAGGGGAGAAAGAATACTTCCCACGTATTCCCTGCGTGTCGTAGAAGGCGACTAAAAGGGAAGGGAGTGGGGGGCTTGAAATCCTCCCCTCTCGTTTTTATTTTTTAATTTTTTCCAAAGAAGGAACAGAGAAGGGGGCCAGGTGAGGATATTCCCTCAAAGGCCCAGTCCTCTGTTCTTAACGCTACCTCGCTATCGCGGGAAATGGCGAATAGTATGAAAAAAAAAATATATATATATATATATATATATATATATATATATATATATATATATATATATATATATATATCTTTTCTTTCTTTCTTTCATACTATTCACCATTTCCCACATTAGCGAGGTAGCGTTAAGAACAGAGGACTGGGCCTTTGAGGGAATATCCTTACCTGGCCCCCCTTCTCTGTTCCTTCTTTTGGAGAATTGAAAAAAAAACGAGAGGAGAGGATTTCCAGCCACCCGCTCCCTCCCCTTTTAGTCGCCTTCTCCGACACGCAGGGAGTACGTGGGAAGTATTCTTTCTCCCCTATCCCCAGGGATAATATATATATATATAATATATATATATATATATATATATATATATATATATATATATATATATATATATATATATATATATATATATATTAGATTAGTGTAAATAAATTTTAAACATTTCCTTTCCATAGCCAGAGGTTGAACCATTATGTGACATTCATTTTTTCATTTCATTTCAAGCTAGAAGTTTCAGTTTTCTAAATTGTTTCTTACATTTTTCACATGTATATATATGTATGTGTGTGTGTGTGTGTGTATGTGCGTGTGTGTGTGTTTGTGTGTGTATGTGTATATATATATATGTATATTATCCCTGGGGATAGGGGTGAAAGAATACTTCCCACGCATTCCTCGTCTGTCGTAGAAAGCGACTAGAGGGGATGGGAGCGGGGGGCCAGAAATCCTCCCCTCCTTGTATTTTTTAACTTTCTAAAATGGGAAACAGAAGAAGGAGTCACGCGGGGAGTGCTCATCCTCCTCGAAGGCTCAGAGTGGGGTGCCTAAATGTGTGTGGATGTAACCAAGATGTGAAAAAAGGAGAAATAGGTAGTATGTTTGAGGAAAGGAACCTGGATGTTTTGGCTCTGAGTGAAACGAAGCTCAAGGGTAAAGGGGAGGAGTGGTTTGGGAATGTCTTGGGAGTAAAGTCAGGGGTTAGTGAGAGGACAAGAGCAAGGGAAGGAGTAGCAGTACTCCTGAAACAGGAGTTGTGGAAGTATGTGATAGAATGTAAGAAAGTAAATTCTCGATTAATATGGGTAAAACTGAAAGTTGATGGAGAGAGATGGGTGATTATTGGTGCATATGCACCTGGGCATGAGAAGAAAGATCATGAGAGGCAAGTGTTTTGGGAGCAGCTGAATGAGTGTGTTAGTGGTTTTGATGCACGAGACCGGGTTATAATGTTGGGTGATTTGAATGCAAAGGTGAGTAATGTGGCAGTTGAGGGAATAATTGGTATACATGGAGTGTTCAGTGTTGTAAATGGAAATGGTGAAGAGCTTGTAGATTTATGTGCTGAAAAAGGACTGATGATTGGGAATACCTGGTTTAAAAAGCGAGATATACATAAGTATACTTATGTAAGTAGGAGAGATGGCCAGAGAGCGTTATTGGATTACGTGTTAATTGACAGGCGCGGGAAAGAGAGACTTTTGGATGTTAATGTGCTGAGAGGTGCAACTGGAGGGATGTCTGATCATTATCTTGTGGAGGCTAAGGTGAAGATTTGTATGGGTTTTCAGAAAAGAAGAGTGAATGTTGGGTGAAGAGGGTGGTGAGAGTAAGTGAGCTTGGGAAGGAGACTTGTGTGAGGAAGTACCAGGAGAGACTGAGTACAGAATGGAAAAAGGTGAGAACAATGGAAGTAAGGGGAGTGGGGGAGGAATGGGATGTATTTAGGGAATCAGTGATGGATTGCGCAAAAGATGCTTGTGGCATGAGAAGAGTGGGAGGTGGGTTGATTAGAAAGGGTAGTGAGTGGTGGGATGAAGAAGTAAGAGTATTAGTGAAAGAGATGAGAGAGGCATTTGGACGATTTTTGCAGGGAAAAAATGAAATTGAGTGGGAGACGTATAAAAGAAAGAGACAGGAGGTCAAGAGAAAGGTGCAAGAGGTGAAAAAAAGGGCAAATGAGAGTTGGGGTGAGAGAGTATCATTAAATTTTAGGGAGAATAAAAAGATGTTCTGGAAGGAGGTAAATAAAGTGCGTAAGACAAGGGAGCAAATGGGAACTTCAGTGAAGGGCGCAAATGGGGAGGTGATAACAAGTAGTGGTGATGTGAGAAGGAGATGGAGTGAGTATTTTGAAGGTTTGTTGAATGTGTTTGATGATAGAGTGGCAGATATAGGGTGTTTTGGTCGAGGTGGTGTGCAAAGTGCGAGGGTTAGGGAAGATGATTTGGTAAACAGAGAAGAGGTAGTAAAAGCTTTGCGGAAGATGAAAGCCGGCAAGGCAGCAGGTTTGGATGGTATTGCAGTGGAATTTATTAAAAAAGGGGGTGACTGTATTGTTGACTGGTTGGTAAGGTTATTTAATGTATGTATGACTCATGGTGAGGTGCCTGAGGATTGGCGGAATGCGTGCATAGTGCCATTGTACAAAGTCAAAGGGGATGAGAGTGAGTGCTCAAATTACAGAGGTATAAGTTTGTTGAGTATTCCTGGCAAATTATATGGGAGGGTATTGATTGAGAGGGTGAAGGCATGTACAGAGCATCAGATTGGGGAAGAGCTGTGTGGTTTCAGAAGTGGTAGAGGATGTGTGGATCAGGTGTTTGCTTTGAAGAATGTATGTGAGAAATACTTAGAAAAGCAAATGGATTTGTATGTAGCATTTATGGATCTGGAGAAGGCATATGATAGAGTTGATAGAGATGCTCTGTGGAAGGTATTAAAAATATATGGTGTGGGAGGCAAGTTGTTAGAAGCAGTGAAAAGTTTTTATCGAGGATGTAAGGCATGTGTACGTGTAGGAAGAGAGGAAAGTGATTGGTTCTCAGTGAATGTAGGTTTGCGGCAGGGGTGTGTGATGTCTCCATGGTTGTTTAATTTGTTTATGGATGGGGTTGTTAGGGAGGTGAATGCAAGAGTTTTGGAAAGAGGGGCAAGTATGAAGTCTGTTGGGGATGAGAGAGCTTGGGAAGTGAGTCAGTTGTTGTTCACTGATGATACAGCGCTGGTGGCTGATTCATGTGAGAAACTGCAGAAGCTGGTGACTGAGTTTGGTAAAGTGTGTGAAAGAAGAAAGTTAAGAGTAAATGTGAATAAGAGCAAGGTTATTAGGTACAGTAGGGTTGAGGGTCAATTCATTTGGGAGGTGAGTTTGAATGGAGAAAAACTGGAGGAAGTGAAGTGTTTTAGATATCTGGGAGTGGATCTGGCAGCGGATGGAACCATGGAAGCGGAAGTGGATCATAGGGTGGGGGAGGGGGCGAAAATTCTGGGAGCCTTGAAGAATGTGTGGAAGTCGAGAACATTATCTAGGAAAGCAAAAATGGTTATGTTTGAAGGAATAGTGGTTCCAACAATGTTATATGGTTGCGAGGCGTGGACTATGGATAGAGTTGTGCGCAGGAGGATGGATGTGCTGGAAATGAGATGTTTGAGGACAATGTGTGGTGTGAGGTGGTTTGATCGAGTAAGTAACGTAAGGGTGAGAGAGATGTGTGGAAATAAAAAGAGCGTGGTTGAGAGAGCAGAAGAGGGTGTTTTGAAATGGTTTGGTCACATGGAGAGAATGAGTGAGGAAAGATTGACCAAGAGGATATATGTGTCGGAGGTGGAGGGAACGAGGAGAAGAGGGAGACCAAATTGGAGGTGGAAAGATGGAGTGAAAAAGATTTTGTGTGATCGGGGCCTGAACATGCAGGAGGGTGAAAGGAGGGCAAAGAATAGAGTGAATTGGAGCGATGTGGTATACCGGGGTTGACGTGCTGTCAGTGGATTGAATCAAGGCATGTGTATGGGGGTGGGTTGGGCCATTTCTTTCGTCTGTTTCCTTGCGCTACCTTGCAAACGCGGGAGACAGCGACAAAGCAAAAAAAAAAAAATATATAAGAAGCAGTGAAAAGTTTTTATCGAGGATGTAAGGCATGTATACGTGTAGGAAGAGAGGAAAGTGATTGGTTCCCAGTGAATGTAGGTTTGCCGCAGGGGTGTGTGATGTCTCCATGGTTGTTTAATGTGTTTATGGATGGGGTTGTTAGGGAGGTCAATGCAAGTGTTTTGGAAAGAGGGGCAAGTATGTAGACTGTTGTGGATGAGAGAGCTTGGGAAGTGAGTCAGTTGGATTTCGCTGATGATAGAGTACTGGTGGCTGATTCATGTGACAAACTGCAGAAGCTGGTGACTGAGTTTGGTAAAGTGTGTGAAAGAAGAAAGTTAAGAGTAAATGTGAATAAGAGCAAGGTTATTAGGTACAGTAGGGTTGAGGGTCAAGTCATTTGAGACGTAAGTTTGAATGGAGAATAACTGGAGGAAGTAAAGTGTTTTAGATATCTGGGAGTGGATATGGCAGCGGATGGAACCATGGAAGCGGAAGTGAATCATAGGGTGAGGGAGGGTGTGAAAATTCTGGGAGCCTTGAAGAATGTTTGGAAGTCAAGAACATTATCTCGGAAAGCAAAAATGGGTATGTTTGAAGGAATAGTGGTTCCAACAATGTTGTATGGTTGCGAGGCGTGGGCTATGGATAGAGTTGTGCGCATGAGGGTGGATGTGCTAGAAATGAGATGTTTGAGGACAATATGTGGTGTGAAGTGGTTTGATCGAGTAAGTAATGTAAGGGTAAGAGAGATTTGTGGAAATAAAAAGAGCATGGTTGAGAGAGCAGAAGAGGGTGTTTTGAAATGGTTTGGGCACATGGAGGGAATGAGTGAGGAAAGATTGACCAAGAGGATATATGTGTCGGAGGTGGAGGGAACGAGAAGTGGGAGACCAAATTGGAGGTGGAAAGATGGAGTGAAAAAGATTTTGAGTGATCGTGGCCTGAACATGCAGGAGGGTGAAAGGCGGGCAAGGAATAGAGTGAATTGGATTGATGTGGTATACCGGGGTCGACGTGCTGTCAATGGATTGAATCAGGGCATGTGAAGCGTCTGGGGTAAACCATGGAAGTTGTGTGGAGCCTGGATATGGAAAGGGAGCTGTGGTTTCGGGCATTATTACATGACAGCTAGAGACTGATTGTGAACGAATGGGGTCTTTGTTGTCTCTTCCTAGCGCTACCTCGCACACATGAGGGGGGGAGGGGGATGTTATTCCATGTGTGGCGAGGTGGCAATGGGAATAAATAAAAGCAGACTATGAATTATGTACATGTGTATATATGTATATGTCTGTGTGTGCATATATATGTTTACATTGAGATGTATAGGTATGTATGTTTGTGTGTGTGGACGTGTATGTATATACATGTGTATGGGGGTGGGTTGGGCCATTTCTTTCGTCTGTTTCCTTGCGCTACCTCGCAAACGCGGGAAATAGCGACAAAGCAAAATAAATATAAATGGTGACTGAGTTTGGTAAAGTGTGTGAAAGAAGAAAGTTAAGAGTAAATGCGAATAAGAGCAAGGTTATTAGGTACAGTAGGGTTGAGGGTCAAGTCAATTGGGAGGTAAGTTTGAATGGAGAAAAACTGGAGGAAGTAAAGTGTTTTAGATATCTGGGAGTGGATCTGGCAGCGGATGGAACCATGGAAGCGGAAGTGGATCATAGGGTGGGGGAGGGGGCAAAAATCCTGGGAGCCTTGAAGAATGTGTGGAAGTCGAGAACATTATTTTGGAAAGCAAAAATGGGTATGTCTGAAGGAATAGTGGTTCCAACAATTTTGTATGGTTGCGAGGCGTGGGCTATGGATAGAGTTGTGCACAGGAGGGTGGAGGTGCTGGAAATGAGATGTTTGAGGACAATGTGTGGTGTGAGGTGGTTTGATCGATTAAGTAACCTAAGGGTAAGAGAGATGTGTTGAAGTAGAAATAGCGTGGTTGAGAGAGCAGAAGATGGTGTTTTGAAATGGTTTGGGCACATGGAGAGAATGAGTGAGGAAAGATTGACCAAGAGGATATATGTGTCGGAGGTGGAGGAAACGAGGAGAAGTGGGAGACCAAATTGGAGGTGAAAAGATGGAGTGAAAAAGATTTTGTGTGATCGGGGCCTGAACATGCAGGAGGGTGAAAGGAGGGCAAGGAATAGAGTGAATTGTATCGATGTGGTATACCGGGGTTGACGTGCTGTCAGTGGATTGAATCAGGGCATGTGAAACGTCTGGGGTAAACCATGGAAAGCTGTGTAGGTATGTATATTTGCGTGTGTGGACGTATGTATATACATGGGTATGGGGATGGGTTGGGCCATTTCTTTCGTCTGTTTCCTTGCGCTACCTCGCAAATGCGGGAGACAGCGACAAAGCAAAAATATATATATATATATATATTTTTTTTTTTTTTTTTTTTTTTTTTTTATACTTTGTCGCTGTCTCCCGCGTTTGCGAGGTAGCGCAAGGAAACAGACGAAAGAAATGGCCCCCCCCCATACACATGTACATACACACGTCCACACACGCAAATATACATACCTACACAGCTTTCCATGGTTTACCCCAGACGCTTCACATGCCTTGCTTCAATCCACTGACAGCACGTCAACCCCTGTATACCACATGACTCCAATTCACTCTATTTCTTGCCCTCCTTTCACCCTCCTGCATGTTCAGGCCCCGATCACACAAAATCTTTTTCACTCCATCTTTCCACCTCCAATTTGGTCTCCCTCTTCTCCTCGTTCCCTCCACCTCCGACACATATATCCTCTTGGTCAATCTCTCCTCACTCATTCTCTCCATGTGCCCAAACCATTTCAAAACACCCTCTTCTGCTCTCTCAACCACGCTCTTTTTATTTCCACACATCTCTCTTACCCTTACGTTACTTACTCGATCAAACCACCTCACACCACACATTGTCCTCAAACATCTCATTTCCAGCACATCCATCCTCCTGCGCACATCTCTATCCATAGCCCACGCCTCGCAACCATACAACATTGTTGGAACCACTATTCCCTCAAACATACCCATTTTTGCTTTCCGAGATAATGTTCTCGACTTCCACACATTTTTCAAGGCTCCCAAAATTTTCGCCCCCTCCCCCACCCTATGATCCACTTCCGCTTCCATGGTTCCATCCGCTGACAGATCCACTCCCAGATATCTAAAACACTTCACTTCCTCCAGTTTTTCTCCATTCAAACTCACCTCCCAATTGACTTGACCCTCACCCCTACTGTACCTAATAACCTTGCTCTTATTCACATTTACTCTCAACTTTCTTCTTCCACACACTTTACCAAACTCAGTCACCAGCTTCTGCAGTTTCTCACATGAATCAGCCACCAGCGCTGTATCATCAGCGAACAACAACTGACTCACTTCCCAAGCTCTCTCATCCCCAACAGACTTCATACTTGCCCCTCTTTCCAGGACTCCTGCATTTACCTCCCTTACAACCCCATCCATAAACAAATTAAACAACCATGGAGACATCACACACCCCTGGCGCAAACCTACATTCACTGAGAACCAATCACTTTCCTCTCTTCCTACACGTACACATGCCTTACATCCTCGATAAAAACTTTTCACTGCTTCTAACAACTTGCCTCCCACACCATATATTCTTAATACCTTCCACAGAGCATCTCTATCAACTCTATCATATGCCTTCTCCAGATCCATAAATGCTACATACAAATCCATTTGCTTTTCTAAGTATTTCTCACATACATTCTTCAAAGCAAACACCTGATCCACATATCCTCTACCACTTCTGAAACCGCACTGCTCTTCCCCAATCTGATGCTCTGTACATGCCTTCACCCTCTCAATCAATACCCTCCCATATAATTTACCAGGAATACTCAACAAACTTATACCTCTGTAATTTGAGCACTCACTCTTATCCCCTTTGCCTTTGTACAATGGCACTATGCACGCATTCCGCCAATCCTCAGGCACCTCACCATGAGTCATACATACATTAAATAACCTTACCAACCAGTCAACAATACAGTCACCCCCTTTCTTAATAAATTCCACTGCGATACCATCCAAACCTGCTGCCTTGCCGGCTTTCATCTTCCGCAAAGCTTTTACTACCTCTTCTCTGTTTACCAAATCATTTTCCCTAACCCTCTCACTTTGCACACCACCTCGACCAAAACACCCTATATCTGCCACTCTGTCATCAGACACATTCAACAAACCTTCAAAATACTCATTCCATCTCCTTCTCACATCACCGCTACTTGTTATCACCTCCCCATTTACGCCCTTCACTGAAGTTCCCATTTGCTCCCTTGTCTTACGCACCCTATTTACCTCCTTCCAGAACATCTTTTTATTCTCCCTAAAATTTACTGATAGTCTCTCACCCCAACTCTCATTTGCCCTTTTTTTCACCTCTTGCACCTTTCTCTTGACCTCCTGTCTCTTTCTTTTATACTTCTCCCACTCAATTGCATTTTTTCCCTGCAAAAATCGTCCAAATGCCTCTCTCTTCTCTTTCACTAATACTCTTACTTCTTCATCCCACCACTCACTACCCTTTCTAAACAGCCCATATGTGTGTGTGTGTGTGTGTGTGTGTGTGTATATGTATATATATATGTATATTATCCCTGGGGATAGGGGTGAAAGAATACTTCCCACGTATTCCTCGCGTGTCGTAGAAAGCGACTAGAGGGGACGGGAGCGGGGGGCCGGAAATCCTCCCCTCCTTGTATTAACTTTCTAAAATGGGAATATATATATATATATATATATATATATATATATTTTCATACATATTTGCCGTTTCCCACATTTGCGAGGTAGCATTAAGAAGAGAGGTTGAGCCTTAGAGGGAATATCTTCACTTGTCCTTGCTCTCTGTTCCTTTTTGTTTTTTTGGAAAATTAAGAAATGTGAGGGGAGGATTTCCAGTCCCGTGCTCTCTCTTCTTTTACTCACCTATGCACACAGGGAATATTTGTGAAGTAATTTTTCTCCCCTATCCTCCTATAAATATTTTTGTATATGTACCTGTATATGGTTGGATTGGCCATTCCTCGTCTGTGTCCTGGTGCTTTCTCGCTGATGCAGGAAACCGATTATGTATAAGAAATATAAGATAAATATATATTCCATACGACAAAGCAAGACCACATCTGCTCTGGTCCATTCTCTGAGCCAGCTACCCATTTTATTGACTAGCCATCTCCAGGAGTGGATGAACTAGTGGGCTAACGTGGACCAACTGCCACAACCAGGATTCGAACCAATGCGCTCAAACCTTGATGGCCCATCAATGTGGCATTGTCAGGAATGCTAACTGTTACACCACAGAGGTCTGATTATTCTTTCTTTTTTAATCTACTCGAGGGCCGACATTAATATGCTGGAGAAGGCCCAGAGATGGGATAGAAAGAATGTACTGTAAGGAAAGAAACTAAACTATGAAGAGGTAGTTGGCTGTGGAGTGCTCCACTTTGGAAGAAACAAAGAAGAAAGGAAACAGGATAGCAGCATAAAAAGATTGTGAATAGGTTTGAGCTAGTATACATTAAGCAACTCTGTGATTTGAAGTACCAAGATGATGAGAGGACAAAGCAGGAAACAAAATACTGTAACACTGTTGTGTATATATGGTGTAAGCTAAGTGATATGTATAAGATGAAATTATTGTATGATAGAGAAGAAAGATTGAGAAACAAGGCCAAACAAATGTGAAAGCCTGTCCCTGTATTTCTCAATTAGGTAATCACCTTCAGTTTATGTATAAAAAGTTTTTGAATGCACTCATTGTGTAAAGTGGTAACTTTGCAAAGTAAATATTTTTTTTTTTCAGTTTGAATTGTTGGCTTTATAAGTACTTTTTGTCTTTTTATCTCTGCATAGTGTATGTGGAGGTGCGGGAGACTCTTGGGAGGAGGGGCGGGCAGGAGAGCAGGAGGTATTGGTGGTGCTGAAAAAGGACCAGTTGGATAAGGTCAACAAGGACACTCATCACAAACTACTACCTGAAGACTTTCAGGTAAGCACATATGTACTGTGCTGTACAGCTTTATGATTGAAGTGAATAGAAACAAGTATAGGAGGGAGGTTAAGTTAAAATAGAAGGAAAGAAGTAGAGATTTTGGTGGATGAGTGGGATGTTATACTTGAGGAGTAGTGGAGAACATATAGAGATAATGTACAGAGATGTTGAGAGAACATTTCACTAGTGTTGGTGAAAGGTTATTTGGACTTTGACAGGTAGTTTACAGTTGTGTTTTGCTGTCTGCCACCTCTTGATTGCTGTCTGCCTTAGCCATAATGATGCTAAATTATTCAGAAAAAAGTATACCTTTGTGACTTACTCATGTACATTGTTTGAAAATATCATGGAAGAGGTAAGCTGGATGGTATCTCAAATAATATAACATGAAGCTCTTTTGAGGATGTATTAAATGTAATGACTTTATAAGAAACGTTTATGCCATGCAGTGATTGAGGAAATGCAGTCATATCTTTGCCCATCCTCATCTTTTAAGTCCAATACCGGTCACTGGGATTAAACTGGAAAATTAGGAGTCTGTGAAATATTTCAGAAGTAAGCACCCTACAGCTATGTCTATAATGTATATTGTTAGGCCAAGATTAACTCATCTAGGTCAGCTTTTTACAAAGATTAGTTTATTTTACTTGTGCTATCTAGAATTTCATTAAGTCTGGAATATGAATTTCTCTTCTTTCTTTTCTTTCTTCTTTTGTATTTAAAGTCCACATTGTTCAATTATTCTTCCACCTGTGAGTTAGAAATGGATGTTTCGCATTACCCCTGTCCATCTTACATTGAATATATTTGTCTGTGCCTTGATGTGTATGCTTAAATTGATTTATCATGTATTGGTTAAAGGATCCCATTCAGGATGTATGGGACTCCTGCAAAGAGAATTACAAGACAATGAAATATATACATTAGAGGCATTTAAGGGCTGGACGCCATGAAAAATGATAGTCTCACCTGAAAACACAATTTTATGTGCAAATTGACTTATAAAGCAATACTGTTACTGTAATATTGTGAAGGACCTTGTTTTTTACAGCATTGTGAAGTTAAAGGTACTTATTATGAAGGTGTAGCAGCAGAGTGGTGCAAATTTTTTGGGGGGAACTATGGACTTTGTGTTAGAATTGTCAGGTTTTGCCCAAAGAGTAAAACCTGCTAACTAAAATTAGATATGGATTCACCCATTTTTTCAAGATGGTTCCTTGGGATTTCAAAGATCACCTATATTGTGGATATTTATATGCAATGTGCCTCTGAAAAAGGGAAGAAGTTGAACTGTAGGATAAAGCTTTAGTTTGATATTAGTGTGGATATTTTAAGCTGTGATTTGATTACTGGATGTGCAGTAAAGTCATAGAAGGATTAACAACTTATACCACATGACTAGGCTATCAAGAAAAATCATCTGGTTTCTTTGTGAGGTCTTTGGTTATATTGTTAGAATGAAGTATTTTGAGACCAGTGTAAGTTCTTTGGTTATAGTGTTGGAAAGAAGTATGTTTGAGACCAGGACTTTATGAAAAGGACTCCCTGTAATAATGTATATTTTATACTCTAGATTATTGAAAACTTGACTGCCAAATTTTTCAAGATGCCAATATACTGTAGTTGAAGTCTGGATCAGAATTAACATGTGAGTTATACAGATTAGAAAGGGTAGTGAATGGTAGGATGAAGTAAAGTTGTTAGTGAAAGAGAAAAGAGAGGCATTTGGATGATACTTCCAATGAAGGAGTGCAAATGACTGGGAGATGTATAAGAGAAAGCAGCAGGTCAAGAGGAAGTTGCAAGAGTTGAAAAAGAGGGCAAATGAGAGTTGGGGTGAGAAGGTATCTTTAAACTTTTGGGAGAATATAAAGATGCTTTGGAAGGAGGTAAATAATATGCATAAGACAAGAAAACAAATGGGAACATCGGTGAAGGGAGAAAGGGGGGAAGTGATAACAGATTGTGAAGAAGTGAGGAGATGGAGTGAGTATTTTGAAGGTTTGTAGAATGTGTTTAATGAAAGAGTGGCAGATGTAGGGTGTTTTGGTCAGGTTGGTGTGCAAAGTAAGAGAGCCAGGGAGAGTAGTTTGGTAAATAGGGAAGAGATGGTGAAAGCCTTGTGGAAGATGAAATCTGGCAAGGCAGTAGGAGTGGATGGTATTGTAGTTAAATTTATAAAGAAAGAGGGTGACTGTGTTGTTGATTGGTTGGTAAGGATATTCAGTGTATGTATGAATCATGGTGGAGTGCCTAAGGACTGGTGGAATGCATTTATAGTGCCATTGTACAAAGGCAAAGGGGATAAAGGTGAGTGTTCAAACTTCTGAAGCATAAGTTTGTTGAGTATTCCTGGGAAATTGTATGGAAGCGTATTGATTGAGAGGGTGAAGACTTGTACAGAGCACCAGATTGGGGAAGAGGAGTATGGTTTCAGAAGTGATAGAGGATGTATGGACCAGATGTTTACTTTGAAGAACATATGTGAGGCACATTTAGAAAAACAGATGGATTTGTATGTAGCACTTATGGATCTGGAGAAGGCATATGATAGGGTTAATAGAAATGCTTTGTGGAAGGTCTTAAGAATAAATGGTGTTGGAGGTAAACTGCTAGAAGCAGTGAGAAGTTTTTATCGAGGGTGTAAGGTATGTGTATGAGTAGGAAGAGAGGAGAGTGATTTGTTCTCGTGGAGGTCAGTCTGTGGCAGGGGTGTTTGATGTTCCTATAGTTGTTTAATCTGTTTGTGAATGGGGTAGTTAGGGAGGAAAATTCAAGAGTTTTGGAGAGAGGGGTGAGTGTGCAGTCTGTTGGGGATGAGAGGGCCTGAGAAGTGAGTCAGTTGTTGTTTGCTGATGATACAGCACTGGTGGCTGATTTGAGTGAGAAACTGTAAAGTTAGTGACTGAGTTTGGAAAAGTGTTTGAAAGAAAATTGAGAGTAAATGTGAATAAGAGCAAGGTTATCAGGTTCAGCAGGGTTGAGGGACAAGTCAGTTGGGATGTGAGTTTGAATGGAGAAAAATTGTAGGAAGTGAAGTAATTTAGATATATGGGAGTGGACATGGCAGAGTGGAACTTTAGTAGGCATACTGGTATGAATTGTTTGGTGGTATATCTAAGAGAGGACACAGAAACACATTAAACAACAACAACAGTGCTTTATTGGATAGCTTATACAAGGTGAGATAACAGAGGACAATAAGCCACTGGAAGTGCAGGATTATAAAGGGAAAGGAGAAGTTGCTTGTAGCAGATCGAGAAGTACAAAGCATGCTCTGCAGGGGTCCTGTGATGTTGATGATAATAGGCGTTAAATGAAGCAGAAGCATGAGGGAAAAGTGTGAGGCTGCTGATTCGGCGTGGAGCTCCTGTGGAAGAAGGTGTGTGTGGTTCGTATCATGGCTCCAGAAGTGTGTGGTGACTGCAGTTTTGTGATTGGGTTGCAGGAGGCTCTAGGGATGCTGGAGTGCCACGGGCATGCGAGTCCTGCCAAAGGTGGATGCAGGAGATGGAGCACCACAGTGATACTTGCCAGGAAGAAGTGTCAGGAGTCCCCTTGGGACCTTTAATGATGGAGATGCCCTAAGGGTGGCTTGAATCTGGAGTTACATCACCAAGACTACAGGTACTGGGATGGTACACTTATTGTCTAGCAGTGAGCCAATTGCCTGACTGGTTTGCTACAGTGATACACTGTACACTGAGGTGGTGAGGTGAGGTTGGTGAGGGATAGCTATTCCCAAAGAGAATTAGAGACACTGATGCTAAATGCTGCAAGCCACTGACTTTCTCCATGCTGATGTACTTGAGGTTAAATCCATAAAATGTAAGAGCAGCACTCCTTATGGAAAGTGTCAGGTCATCTATGATTACAGAGGCAGCTTTTGATCTGCTACTGCCCACATTGAGTCTAGGGTGTGAGGGATAAGTACTTCAGGTGCAGATGTAAGGATGGGCCACCATAGTGGGAGGGCAAGAATGGTTGTTTAAAGTTTTAGTATTTCCATCTGTATTATATGGATGCAAGGCATGGGCTATAGATAAGCATTGCAGAGGAGGGTGGGTTTGTTGGAGATGTAATGTTTGAGGACAGTATGCGGTGTGAGATGGTTTGATCAAGTTAGCAATGAAAAGGTAAGAGAGAGGTTTGGTAATAAAAGGAGTATGGTCGAGAGTCGAAGAGGATGTTCGAAATAGTTTAGACATATGGAGAGAATAAGCGAGGAAAGTTTGACAAAGAAGCTAAATGTGTCAGAAGTGGAGGGAACGAGGAGAATGGGGGAACCACATTGGAGGTTGAAGAATGGAGTGAAAAAGATTTTGAGCAATCAGGGTCTGGATTGCAGGTGGATGAAAGGTGTGCACTGGATAAAAGGTACTGGAGCGATGTGGTATACAGGGGTCAATGTGCTTTAAATGGACTAAACTAGGGCAAGTGAAGCATCTGGGGTAAACTATGGAAAAGTCTGTAGGGGGCCTGGTTGTGGATAGGGAGCTGTGGTTTTGGTGCATTAATGCATTTTGAAAGTTATTCCCAATCGTATTCCTCCAGTGTAATTAATGGCTTAGATATGAAGGTACTTTGCATGGTGAAGAGATGATACAAACAAAGAACACAACCCAGAGGCTGCTTACTGAGCTGCATAACAAGGAGTAGGTAAACCAGATGTGTTATGGTATCTGAATTTAAGCTTAAGGTGTAAGCCTTCTTTGTTTACAGGAGATGTGTTATGGTATCTGAATTTAAGCTTAAGGTGTAAGCCTTCTTTGTTTACAGGAGACAGTATTAAATACAGGTTCCTGCAAGATGATCCTGTACGAGAGGGCAGAAGCTGGATTTACCCACAGGTTATTGCTGTGTGATAGCACTAATTTATTCCCTAAAAGAAGTGAATTTTTTTAACTCTTGTGATCACTAGCTGATTTCTGTTAGGAACAAAAATATAATTTCTATACTGCATTAAATATATCTTTTCATTATTGATTTGTCCAGATTGAGCTTTGGTGGCTGGTGACATATGTAAACAAAGGAGGAAGTAATGTATTAGAGTCCCGGGAGAGTGGATCCACACCCAGTACCACTACCCCCTCAGGCTCCTCATCAGATACAGATGACGATGACGATGATGAGGAAGACGAGGACTGGGACTCAGGTAGGCAGTTGCTGACTGTGTAATGTCTCACTCCTTTCCATTGATATTCTTCATCTCTTCTTTGTTTAGTCTTGTGTTTCTTATGATTTCTTTTTCTTCCTTACATGTATGCCATTTTTTTGCATTAGGAAGGTAGTGTCAGGAACAGATGAAGAAATGGGCTCATATACGTACATCCACTCTATAGTTTTCATGTATGATGCACTGAAATCAGAACCCCAATCCATAATCAGTGCTCTCAGACCTTCCCTTGGCGTCCTATGACTACTTCAAATGCCTTGGTTCAGCCCATTCAGAGCATGTTGTTCCCTGTAAATCACATTGCTCCAGTTTGCTCTATCCCTTGCATGCCACACACCCAGCTGTTTGTGTAGGCCCTGAGCCATCAAAGTATCTTTTACTCCATCTTTCCTTGTTCTCCTTCATTTCCCCCTTTTCCCTGTTCTTTCTACTTCTGACTTGTATACCCTGAGGACTGGGACTCAGGTAGGCAGTTGCTGACTGTGTAGCATCTCACTCCTTTACATTGATATTCTTCATCTCTTCTTTGTTTAGCCTTGTGTTTCTTATGATTTCTTTTTCTTCCATACGTGTATGCCATTTCGTCCATTAGGAAGGTAGTGTCAGGAACAGATGAAGAAATGGCCTCTTATACTCACATCCACTCTATAGCTTTCATGTATGATGCACTGAAATCAGAACCCAATCCATAATTAGTGCTCTCAGGCCTTCCCTCGGTTTCCTATGACTATTTCAAATGCCTTGGTTCAGCCCATTCACAGCATGTTGTTCCCTGTAAACCACATTGCTCCAGTTTGCTTTATCCCTTGCATGCCACACATCCAAATGCTTGTGTAGGCCCTGAGTCATCAAACTATTTTTTACTCCATCTTTCCTTGTTCTCCTTCATTTCCACCTTTTCCCTGTTCTTTCTACTTCTGACTTGTATACCCTCTTTGTTGTCCTTTTCTCTCATCCTCTCCATGTGCCAAAATAATTTCAGCACACACTCATAAGCTCTCTTTTATGTACTGCTCTCTTTACACACTTACCCTGTCATTTCTTATTTGATCAACCCACCTTACACCACATATTGTCCTCAGACATATCATTTCCAACACATTCACCTTATTCTTTACTTTTTTGTTTAAGGCTCCTGACTGACATCCATACTGCAGTGATGGAACTTCTATGTATACCATCAAACTTACCCATCTTACCCTTTAAGAGAATGATCCCTTTTTCCACACATTCCTCATTTTGCCTTAGACTTATGCCCCTTCATCCACCCTATGGCTCATTTCACCTTAGTTCATTTGCTGCCTTGTCCGCTCCAAAAATGTTAAACACTCCACTTTCCACTTCCTCCAAGTTCTCTTCATTCAAAGTCACAATTCAAATAGCATCTCTCTTTTCAGTGATAAACCTAATAAACTTCCTCATATTCACATTTACACGCAACTTTCTCCTGTCACACACTCTCCCAAACTGCATTTTCCCTCTCAGATCTGCCATGAGCACCATAACAAACAATGACTGACTTAACACCCCCCCCCCCCCACACACACACACACACACACACACACACACACAAAAGAAAAAAACATACACACACACACACACACACATCATACAATTAAAACAGCCAGGGTATATCACACATCCCTGATATATAGACCCTCCCTTATCTGGAATCACTTACTCTCTCTCCTCTTGCTCAAACACATGCCTTAGTCTGATGATGAAAACTCTGCACTGCCTCTTCCAGCTTTTGTCGTGCTCCATGTATTTACAATACCTTTCACACAGCATTTCTGTCAGCCCTGTCATAGATGCCACATACAGGTCTTTCTCTTTCTGTAAATATTTATAGCACACATTTTTCAAAGCAAACTCCTGATCTACACATCTACCACTCCTGAAGCCACTTCGTTCCTTCCCAGTCTGAAACTCTATGCATGACACCACCCTGTCAGTCCTCTCTTTCACGTACAACTTAGTAGTTACACACAACAGACTTAAACCTCTATAATATGAATGTTCACCTATGTCCCCTGTGCCTTTATACAGTGGCACTATACATGCACTATACATGGCACCTTGCCATGAGCCGCATGCCTAGATATGCTTGCCTAGAATATCCAAACTAACCAGTCATCATCACAGTCACCTCTTTTGTTAAGAAATTCAAGTGCAGTACCTTCCACTTCAACTACTTTGCCACTTCATCTAGTACAGTGGTTTCACCACCTCTTCTCATTTCACTTAGACTCTCAGTTTACACACTTCCTTGTCTAAAACATCCCAAATCTGCCACCTTATCATCAAACACATTTAACACCTCTTAAGAATACTCACTCCATATGCTTTTAACCTTATATCTGCCTGTCACCACTTCTCCATATTCTTGCTTCACCTGTGTTCCCAATTGTTGTCTTTTTTTCATCACTAAATTAACATCCTTCCAAAACACTTTTATTCTTCCTGAAATTTACTGATACATACCAAAACTCTTATTTACCTTCTGTTTCAGCCCCTGTTACCTTGCTCTTGAGCTCCTGCTACTTTCTCATTTCTCTCTCCTAGTCACGTGCGGCACTATCTTACAAATATTGCTTGTACACATATCTTTTCTTTTTCACAAGCAAACCAACTAACATCATCGTTCCATCACTCACTACCCTTTCTCACCTGTCCACCTCCCACCTTCTACATGCTACACATTTCTCTCACACATGAAAGCAGTGCCTCCCAAAATGCTTGCTTTCATGCGTGAAAGAAATGTGTAGCATGTAGAAGGTGGGAGGTGGACACACATGAAATGGCACCCCCCTCCACCCCTCACGCGTGTGAGGTAACGCTAAGAAAAGACAACAAAGGCCACATTCGTTCACACTCAGTCTCTAGCTGTCATGTGTAATGCACCGAAACCACATCTCTCTTTCCACATCCAGGCCCCACAAAACTTTCTATGGTTTACCACAGATGCTTCACATGCCCTGGTTCAATCCATTGACAGCACTTCGACCCTGGTATACCACATCGTTTCGATTCACTCTATTCCTTGCATGCTTTCACCCTCCTGTATGTTCAGGCCCTGATCACTCAAAATCTTTTTCACTCCACCCTTCCACCTCCAATTTGGTCTGCCACTTCTTGTTCCTTCCACTTCTGACAAATATATCTTCTTTGTCAATCTTTCCTCACTCATTCTCTCCATGTGACCAAACCATTTCAATACACCCTCTTCTGCTCTCTCAACCACACACTTTTTATCACCACACCTCTCTCTTACCCTTTCATTTCTTATTCAATCAAACCACCTCACACCACATATTGTCCTCAAACATCTCATTCCAACACATCCACCCTTCTCCACACAATCCTATCTATAGCCCATGCCTTGCAACCATATAATATTGTTGGAACCACTGTTATTTCAAACACACCCATTTTTGCTTTCTTAGATAATGTTCTCGCCTTCCACACATTCTTCAATGCTCCCAGAATTTTTGCCCCCTCCCCCACCCTGTGACTCACTTCCACTTCCATGGTTTCATCCGCTGTTAAATCCCCTCCCAGATATCTAAAACACTTCACTTCCTCCAGTTTTTCTCCATTCAAACTTTCATCCCAGTTGACTTGTCCCTCAACCCTACTGAACCTAATAACCTTGCTTTTATTCACATTTACTCTCAGCTTTCTTCTTTCACACACTTTACCAAACTCAGTCACCAGCTTCTGCAGTTTCTCACCTGAATCAGCCACCAGCGCTGTATCATCAGCAAACAGCAACTGACTCACTTCCCAAGCCCTCTCATCCCCAACAGACTGCATACTTGCCCTGCTCTTCAAAACTCTTGTATTCACTTCCCTAACCACCAGATTCATAAATTCATTAAACAACCATGGAGACATCATGCACCCCTGCCACAAACTGACATTCACTTTCCTTTCTTCCTACTCGTACATATGCCTTACATCCTCAAAAAAAATTTTCACTGCTTCTAGCAACTTATCTCCCACACAATATATTCTTAATACCTTCCACAAAGCATCTCTATCAACCCTGTCATATGCCTTCTCCAGATCCATAAATGCTACATACAAATCCATTTGTTTTTCTAAATATTTCTCACATACATTCTTCAAAGCAAACACCTGATCCACACATCCTCTACCACTTCCGAAACCACATTGCTCTTTCCCAGTCTGATGCTCTGTACATGCCTTTGACCCTCTTGATCAATACCCTCCCATATAATTCCCCAGGAATATTCAACAAACTTGTACCTTTGTAATTTGAACGCTCACCTTTATCCCCTTTGCCTTTGTACAATGGCACTATGCATGCATTCCGCCAATCCTTAGGTAATTCACCATGAGCCATGCATACATTGAATATCCTCACCAATCAGTCACCAACACAGTTACCCCCTTTTTTAATATATTCCACTGCAATACCATCCAAACCTACTGCCTAGCTTAGATCAGTTTTATGCTTTGCTGTTTTGCTGTACATAATGGAATGAGAATGCTTTTTTGTTACACTTGTTGTAATCTTGTTTCATTTTGAGAGCATGACAGTTAAGATTCATTGCAATTTTTTGATGTCATTGAATTATACCTTGCATTTTTCCATTATCGTGCATGGTAAGTTACTATATTGTGTACTGAAACTTTTAGTCTGATACAGTAGAAATGTTATTCATCTTACAATATCTACTTATATCTCAGAGAAAATGGTTTATTACCATCCATTTATGTTTTCACTGTGTCCTCATTTACATGGCAGGATCAAATGCATAAAGGCATGAACCTTGGTGTGGGCATTTTTCACAAATTGGGTTCCCAACTCCACAGATTGGCAAAGGATATGGGTGCTCATTCCTGGGAGGTTGTCCTTTTTCTTTACCATGATTTAAAGATAATGTATCCAGAGTTGCCAACTATTACGCTTATGTTGTATTTTTACATTTTTTCTAGATTGATACAGCAGTTCGATTTTTCTTAGTACAGTATGTTTTTTGAAATTCTGGTCATACGTTCATGTATTATGAATGTAATGTATGGAAGTTCACAGGGGTGCACTGATCAGTATATCATGCATTGTACAAGTGTTGTACATGTAATGTATGGGAAGTTCACGGGTGTACTGTTCAATATATAGTGTACGTTCTTATTATGCATGAGAATACTAATGCAGTGTACAAAATAATAGTTGAACATTGGTCAATTTGTGACCATTTTGCAGAAATGATTGCACAATTTTAGCATGGTTGGTATTACCATCTGATCATATCTTTACCTTGTGTAACTAGGCTAGTCCTACTCTTAGTCAGGCCCTCCTGAGGCTTCAGAAAGTTATGCAAAATTATGTATAGAAGTGGAGAAGAAATAACTAGTTTCCTTCCGTCTGTTGCTGTTTTTCAAAGTAGTGAAATTTAATTTACTAAGATTTTCTAGCAATGACAGATGGAGTAACAAAAAAAATTGCTAGAAAAATCAAATCCTCAGCATGTTATGTCATCACATCAGTTTATTTGGGCCTTGACCATTAGTTTATGGGAATGAAATGAACTACTTTTTATCCCCTACTTACGACCTATGCAACTTACCACCATCTGCACATATGACAAAATGTAAATTAAGAAATATACTTAAATATTAGTTTTAAGCTTGGATGTATGTCTCCAGTATACTTAGATATAAACATTAAGCTTGGTTGTATGTCTGCCAGTGCTATTGGCTGCATGCACATGATAGTGACCATCAAGCGATGTCCCAGCATTATGTACATCACAGCGTCTCTCAATTCTCATTCTCAAGTGAATCTAACAAAGTTTCGTGCTGGATTAAATCATTTTTGTATTAAACCCCAAAGATGACGAGCAAAAGGCAAAACCCATCACATGTTAATAGATCTGGCAAGAAGCCAAGGAAGATGCTCAATTTGGAATTGAAAATGAAGGTAATCACCCAATATGAAGGAGGGAATATGATTGCATGTGATCTACAGTTGTCCCATTCAATGTTCTCCACAATTTAAAGGACAAAGAAGAAATACATGAAACAGTGTAAGGTTTGGCAAATATGAAGTCTCTGATGATGACAAAGCAGTGACAAGTGCCCATCTACGAAATGGAAAAGTTGTTAGTGCTGTGGGTGGAAGATCAAATTAAAAAAAAAAGTACCACTAAGCTTACTAAGGATTCAGGCGGTTAGAAATTTTTTTGAGACTTTGAAGAAGGAAATGGGTGAGGATTACATTGAGAACTTCACTGCAGGTCATGGTTGGTTCGGTAGATTCAAAGAAAGATATAGCTTGCACAACATTCAAGACACAGGTGAAGCAGCAAATGCTGATGAAGGAGCTGCCGAAAAGATTAAAATAAACCATAGAATTTTTTTGTCAATATATCATAGAGTGATTTAAGAGAATGTCAGTTCATAAAACTGGTTAAACAAAAATGAGATAATCACTATGGAACTTGGATAACGTAAAAAATCAAAATAATGAAACGTGAACTAAAGCATCTTAGAATAAGAGGTAAAAAGAAACTACAGAAATATATAATAAAGCTGGTAAATAGAAACAAGATAATCATGATTGAAATTGAGTCGGATGAAAGAATGCTGTACAGGTATACAAAATCTTCATTCCTTGCTGTCATACGTCTGACTTACGTCCACTTCGAGATCTGACTGGTGGTTGGAATGGAACTTAGATGTATGTCAGGGATGGATAGTACTATGTATAAACCCGATCATTTCCTGCAAAATTTAGTGTGGCCAATCTCTAACAAACCAGTGAAAATGTTCATATTACCATTAAAAATGCCAAATCATGTCCATGTTAAACATTTAAAAAGTGATTTGATGTGGGAAATTAAACATTGACCAATTCATAATGGAAGAATTTGAAGAGGTCAAAATGTTACAGCCGTCTCCCATGTGGGAAAGCTTGATCCTCATGTTTTGATGTTTTGGCTTGCCATTTTCTTATTGCATATCGTGCTATGCATCATCGAGTGAGTCGACCGTGAGCATCAATCTCAGGAACAAAACCAAGCAGGAAGAATCAGACTTTTTTGGTCAGGATACACCAGGCCTTGCATTGTGCAATCAAGAAACATAGCTGTACTAAAAAGAACAGTTGCCATCAAGTGAAGTTCAGTGAAAGGCTTCTGGAGAAGTGCAAACAGGCAACCATTGCTGATAACAAAAAGCTCTCTAGCTAGGACTGAATATTTGTGGACAAACATTTGAACCTCTGTTGACTTAGTATAAGGACTGAAAATAAAACACTACTGACCAGATAGTTTGTTGGTTTTAAAGTGAACAATTGTGGACTGTCTACATGTAGGTAAACAAATGGAGATAACGACTTGAACACTGGACATCACAATTGCCAGTTTTGAAAGTGTGTAGTTGTAAGTTTCGCTCTGCAAAATTCCCTTTTTTTTTTTTTTTTTTTTTACTCAAAATTCCTTATTTTTGCCATCTGTGTTCCTTTTTCTTTTGTTTGACAAAGTTGGCAGCTCTGTGTTATGGTTACTGTAGTACTGGTCCTGTCAGGATATAGTAAAGCATCTCAAGTAACAGTTTTTCATAACTAAATTGGAAAGAGTAAATCTTTGTTTTTATGATAATTAATTTATACTTGCACAGTGTGTGAGCATTAGCATAATATAGTGCTTGAGTCATAACATTCAAAAGCATGTGGGCTGTTGTTTCATATGATATAAGCTCCAGTGTCATGTAATTCACTTCTTCAGCTGCACAGACAGTTAAAGAAGTCTTTGATATGTGAACTACAGCTTTACATGATGAGTAATTTTGTAGCAGTACACAAGGCATGAACTGCAGCATTATTTGATACATGTTACGGTATAACAAAATAGATAAGCTGCAACAGTATGTGAGATAAAGAGTTTTAGTGTGATATGAATATGAGCTGTATCATTACATCATATTGAGCTGTGGAATTACATAATGTATGATCAACAGTAGCATGTCATATGAGAGCTGCATTATGATACAAATGTAAATTGCTGTTTGATATAATTCGCACATAGCTACGTTACATATATGACCTTTGGTATCATATACTATGTGAGCTGCAGAAATGCATGGTATATTAGTGGCAGCATTGCATGATATATGAGCTAGGGCATTGTATAAAATAAGAGCTGCAGTATGACAGGATATATGAACTGTGGCATTGACTTGATATGGAGGATACAGCTTTACATATTATTTATGTGTAGCATTACATATTATGCAAGTTACCACATTGTTTAATATGTGAATAGCAGTATTGTGTAACATGTGGAATGTAACTTTTCAAACTGTTTGATATGGAACACTTAAGTGCTTACATCCATGCTCCGGGAACCCCTTTTTTGGAGATTCCACAGCACACAGGAAATTGGCATGTCCAGTGGGCAAGACTGCAGGTCAAGAAGTATAGTGGTGATTTATGTTTGTCAGTGTGAGGTGAGTGGAGGACAGTTAAGAGTAAGTATTCAGTGTTTTCCGTATGAAAGTTACAACTTGGACTTGACTATCCCTGAGATATGTTGAATCTGTGTTTGTAGTATTATACAAATGGATGGTGTCCAAAATGTTGATTAGAAAGTATCACTGATATGCTTCTCGGGAGTGTAGTTTCTAATGGGTTTATGTGTGGTGGAATGGAACTGAAGATTGAGTTGGGAGGGCATTTGTATAATACATTTTGAGTCATTACTATTTTAATATACATAGTCAGTGTCATGTTTGTTGGATGTGGGTGTATCTGTGAGTGAAACATTGCATAGTCTGTGTCATGTTAGCTGGATATGGGTTGATCAGTGAGCACAGATTGCTAAAGGGTGAAGTATGGGTTAACTTTTCTTTGTGGGGACAGGTGGTTGTTATGGGAGTTAAGGATTCGATGCAGATCATATTGAATTAAAATTTTATTGGAATTATTTTTGGTTCAGTTTGGAGATGATGAGTGTTTGATGTTGCGAGACATTTATATTTCTGAGGGACTTGTCTGTGAGGTTTGTGGTTTTGTTATGTTTGCGTTGTCTTAGAAGGTGGATGACCAGGTAGTTGAGGCATAGTTTAGGGTGGATTGGATGAACTGTTTGTAGAAGGCTGAGGAACTGTTTTTCCTTGTCTAAAACTGGTGTGTGTTTGTTCTAGGAGTTTTTAGTGTATTTATGGTCCTTGTGTTGACGTTTATGGTTAGGGAGTAAATGTCATGTGGGTCTCACACAGGATACCTGGTATGGTTAGAATTAAGTGGAAGCAGATAATCATTCAGATTTTTAGGAGGGTGCAGGTTGGATTTTTGTCTGTTTGGAGTTAGGAATGTAACACTGGATGTCTCTTCCATGCTTTTTCACCAGTTCCCACAAAAGTGAGGTAATGCTAGGGATAGATGAAGAAAGGCAATATTCGCTCACATCTGTTCTTTAGCTATAATTTTTAATGCATGGAAGCCACAGCCCCCCTATTTGCAACCAAGCTGTTTCGTATGCCCTTGATATTTCTTGTGGTAAAAGAGCTACAGTTAACTGTAGCTCCTTTACCACAAGAAATATCATTGAATCTTGTATTATTTGATACACGAAGCATTGTAACATTAATACTAGTGAAGGTCTAAACAAACTTGATAGCTTTGTCTTAGGCAAGATTTGTAAACAGTTCCCTTTCCTTTCCACATGATAAAGATTTTATGACAGGCATGATGCCAGACCCAAACACCACCATCCGATAGCACTTGTTTACTAATAGCGTCTTAGCTACATCTCTTCCTTGTATATTAACTGATTGTTCTGTCTTCTATCTCATTTTTGTATCTATCCTAACAATGTGATCATTACGTGAATGTGAACTTAGGAACGTATTGTGTTTCATTTTCATCATGGTTATATGCACGTACTAGATCACACGCACCACTCTTGCAATATATAGATATATGTGTGCGTGTGTAGACTATTTATCACTGTACCCTAAGAATCGAACCTTGACCATCTGTGTCCCAGGCAGCCTAACCCCCAAGCCATGATGAGCTTAAAAAGCTTTTCTGTAACCACTTCCAGATTTACATTTCTTGTTGGAGATACTGCTGTATATGCCCTGGACAAGGAAGGAAAGCTTTTTAATCATTTCCCATGATATTTATTTAAAGTGTATCTATATCAAACCATTTGAAATACAAATGATATCTGATGTAAACTATTTACCACAGTACACCAAGAATCAAACCCTGGGCCTTTTGTGTGGCAGTCAGATAGCTTAACCTCCAGACCACACTGAGCTTCAAACAGCACCTCCTCTGTATCCATTAACTATTCATGGATCTTGCTGTTGCATGACATTTTTTTTTTTTTTTTTTTCTGTCTCCCGCGTTTGCGAGGTAGCGCAAGGAAACAGACGAAAGAAATGGCCCAACCCACCCCCATACACATGTATATACATACGTCCACACACGCAAATATACATACCTACACAGCTTTCCATGGTTTACCCCAGACGCTTCACATGCCTTGATTCAATCCACTGACAGCACGTCAACCCCGGTATACCACATCGCTCCAATTCACTCTATTCCTTGCCCTCCTTTCACCCTCCTGCATGTTCAGGCCCCGATCACACAAAATCTTTTTCACTCCATCTTTCCACCTCCAATTTGGTCTCCCTCTTCTCCTCGTTCCCTCCACCTCCGACACATATATTCTCTTGGTCAATCTTTCCTCACTCATTCTCTCCATGTGCCCGAACCATTTCAAAACACCCTCTTCTGCTCTCTCAACCACGCTCTTTTTATTTCCACACATCTCTCTTACCCTTACGTTACTTACTCGATCAAACCACCTCACACCACATATTGTCCTCAAACATCTCATTTCCAGCACATCCATCCTCCTGCGCACAACTGTATCCATAGCCCACGTCTCACAACCATACAACATTGTTGTAACCACTATTCCTTCAAACATACCCACTTTTGCTTTCCGAGATAATGTTCTTGACTTCCACACATTCTTCAAGGCTCCCAGAATTTTCGCCCCCTCCCCCACCCTATGATCCACTTCCGCTTCCATGGTTCCATCCGCTGCCAGATCCACTCCCAGATATCTAAAACACTTCACTTCCTCCAGTTTTTCTCCATTCAAACTCACCTCCCAATTGACTTGACCCTCAACCCTACTGTACCTAATAACCTTGCTCTTATTCACATTTACTCTTAACTTTCTTCTTTCACACACTTTACCAAACTCAGTCACCAGCTTCTGCAGTTTCTCACATGAATCAGCCACCAGCGCTGTATCATCAGCGAACAACAACTGACTCACTTCCCAAGCTCTCTCATCCCCAACAGACTTCATACTTGCCCCTCTTTCCAAAACTCTTGCATTCACCTCCCTAACAACCCCATCCATAAACAAATTAAACAACCATGGAGACATCACACACCCCTGCCGCAAACCTACATTCACTGAGAACCAATCACTTTCCTCTCTTCCTACACGTACACATGCCTTACATCCTCGATAAAAACTTTTCACTGCTTCTAACAACTTGCCTCCCACACCATATATTCTTAATACCTTCCACAGAGCATCTCTATCAACTCTATCATATGCCTTCTCCAGATCCATAAATGCTACATACAAATCCATTTGCTTTTCTAAGTATTTCTCACATACATTCTTCAAAGCAAACACCTGATCCACACATCCCCTACCACTTCTGAAACCACACTGCTCTTCCCCAATCTGATGCTCTGTACATGCCTTCACCCTCTCAATCAATATCCTCCCATATAATTTACCAGGAATACTCAACAAACTTATACCTCTGTAATTTGAGCACTCACTCTTATCCCCTTTGCCTTTGTACAATGGCACTATGCACGCATTCCGCCAATCCTCAGGCACCTCACCATGAGTCATACATACATTAAATAACCTTACCAACCAGTCACCAATACAGTCACCCCCTTTTTTAATAAATTCCACTGCAATACCATCCAAACCTGCTGCCTTGCCGGCTTTCATCTTCCTCAAAGCTTTTACTACTTCTTCTCTGTTTACCAAATCATCTTCCCTAACCCTCTCACTTTGCACACCACCTCGACCAAAACACCCTATATCTGCCACTCTATCATCAAACACATTCAACAAACCTTCAAAATACTCACTCCATCTCCTTCTCACATCACCACTACTTGTTATCACCTCCCCATTTGCGCCCTTCACTGAAGTTCCCATTTGCTCCCTTGTCTTACGCACTTTATTTACCTCCTTCCAGAACATCTTTTTATTCTCCCTAAAATTTAATGATACTCTCTCACCCCAACTCTCATTTGCCCTTTTTTTCACCTCTTGCACCTTTCTCTTGACCTCCTGTCTCTTTCTTTTATACATCTCCCACTCAATTTCATTTTTTTCCCTGCAAAAATCGTCCAAATGCCTCTCTCTTCTCTTTCACTAATACTCTTACTTCTTCATCCCACCACTCACTACCCTTTCTAATCAACCCACCTCCCACTCTTCTCATGCCACAAGCATCTTTTGCGCAATCCATCACTGATTCCCTAAATACATCCCATTCCTCCCCCACTCCCCTTACTTCCATTGTTCTCACCTTTTTCCATTCTGTACTCAGTCTCTCCTGGTACTTCCTCACACAAGTCTCCTTCCCAAGCTCACTTACTCTCACCACCCTCTTCACCCCAACATTCACTCTTCTTTTCTGAAAACCCATACAAAACCTCACCTTAGCCTCCACAAGATAATGATCAGACATCCCTCCAGTTGCACCTCTCAGCACATTAACATCCAAAAGTCTCTCTTTTGCGCGCGTGTCAATTAACACGTAATCCAATAACGCTCTCTGGCCATCTCTCCTACTTACATAAGTATACTTATGTATATCTCGCTTTTTAAACCAGGTATTTTTACAAGATGAAAATACTGCTATTCATACTCAGGACAAGAAAGGAAAGCTTTTTAATTGACTCCCAAGGCATTACGGTAATGTGTTTATATCTTGCCCAGGTAATATATATCCCGTGGGGATAGGGGAGAAAGAATACTTCCCACGTATTCCCTGCGTGTCGTAGAAGGCGACTAAAAGGGGAGGGAGCGGGTGCTGGAAATCCTCCCCTCTCATTATTTTTTTTTAATTTTCCAAAAGGAACAGAGAAGGGGGCCAGGTGAGGATATTCCCTCAAAGGCCCAGTTCTCTGTTCTTAACGCTACCTCGCTAATGCAGGAAATGGTGAATAGTTTGAAAGAAAAAGAAACATATATTTTTATTTTTTTATTTTTTTTTTTTGCTTTGTCGCTGTCTCCCGCGTTTGCGAGGTAGCGCAAGGAAACAGATGAAAGAAATGGCCCAACCCACCCTCATACACAATGTATACACACACACGTCCACACACGCAAATATACATACCTATATATCTCAATGTACACATATATATACATACACAGACACATACATATATACCCATGCACACAATTCACACTGTCTGCCCCCATTCACTCCCATCGCCACTTCGCCACACATGGAATACCTTCCCCCTTTCCCCTCATGTGTGCGAGGTAGCACTAGGAAAAGACAACAAAGGCCCCATTCGTTCACACTCAGTCTCTAGCTGCCACGCAGTAATGGCCGTAACCACAGCTCCCTTTCCACATCCAGGCCCCACACAACTTTCCATGGTTTACCCCAGATTCTTCACATGCCCTGATTCAATCCACTGACAGCATGTCAACCCAAGTATACCACATCGATCCAATACACTCTATTCCTTGCCCTCCTTTCACCCTCCTGCATGTCCAGGCCCCGATCACACAAAATCTTTTTCACTCCATCTTTCCACCTCCAATTTGGTCTCCCACTTCTACTCGTTCCCTCCAACTCCGACACATATATCCTCTTGGTCAATCTTTCCTGACTCATTCTCTCCATGTGCCCAAACCATTTCAAAACACCCTCTTCTGCTCTCTCAACCATGCTCTATTTATTTCCGCACATCTCTCTTACCCTTATATATATATATATTATTATTATTTTGCTTTGTCGTTCTCTCCCGCGTTTGCAAGGTAGTGCAAGGAAACAGACGAAAGAAATGGCCCATCCCACCCCCATACACAGTGTATACACACACACGTCCACACACACAAATATACATACCTATACATCTCAATGTACACATATATATACATACACAGACACATACATATATACCGATGCACACAGTTCACACTGTCTGCCCCCATTCACTCCCATCGCCACCTCGCCACACATGGAATACCTTTCCCCTCCCCCCTCATGTGTGCGAGGTATAACTAGGAAAAGACAACAAATGCCCCATTCGTTCACACTCAGTCTCTAGCTGCTACGCAATAATGCCCGAAACCACAGCTCCCTTTCCACATCCAGGCCCCACACAACTTTCCATGGTTTACCCCAGATTCTTCACATGCCCTGATTCAATCCACTGGCAGCACGTCAACCCCGGTATGCCATATCGATCCAATTCACTCTATTCCTTGCCCTCCTTTCACCCTCCTGCATGTTCAGGCCCCGATCACACAAAATCTTTTTCACTCCATCTTTCCACCTCCAATTTGGTCTCCCACTTCTCCTCGTTCCCTCCACCTCCAACACATATATCCTCTTGGTCAATCTTTCCTCACTCATTCTCTCCATGTGCCGAGACCTTTTCAAAACACCCTCTTCTGCTCTCTCAACCACGCTCTTTTTATTTCCACACATCTCTCTTACCCTTACGTTACTTACACGATCAAACCACCTCACACCACACATTGTCCTCAGACATCTCATTTCCAGCACATCCACCCACCTGCGCACAACTCTATCCATAGCCCACGCCTCGCAACCATACAAAATTGTTGGAACCACTATTCCTTCAAACATACCCATTTTTGCTTTCCGAGATAATGTTCTCGACTTCCACACATTCTTCAAGGCTCCCAGGATTTTCGCCCCCTCCCCCACCCTATGATCCACTTCCGCTTCCATGGTTCCATCCGCTGCCAGATCCACTCCCTGATATCTAAAACACTTTACTTCCTCCAGTTTTTCTCCATTCAAACTTACCTCCCAATTGACTTGACCCTCAACCCCACTGTACCTAATAACCTTGCTCTTATTCACATTTACTCTTAACTTTCTTCTTTCACACACTTTACCAAACTCAGTCTCCAGCTTCTGCAGTTTCTCACATGAATCAGCCACCAGCGCTGTATCATCAGCGAACAACAACTGACTCACTTCCCAAGCTCTCTCATCCACAACAGACTTCATACTTGCCCCTCTTTCCAAAACTCTTGCATTCACCTCCCTAACAACCCCATCCATAAACAAATTAAACAACCATGGAGACATCACACACCCCTGCCGCAAACATACATTCACTGAGAACCAATCACTTTCCTCTCTTCCTACACGTACACATGCCTTACATCCTCGATAAAAACTTTTCACTGCTTCTAACAACTTGCCTCCCACAACATATATTCTTAATACCTTCCACAGAGCATCTCTATCAACTCCATCATATGCCTTCTCCAGATCCATAAATGCTACATACAAATCCATTTGCTTTTCTAAGTATTTCTCACATACATTCTTCAAAGCAAACACCTGATCCACACATCCTCTACCACTTCTGAAACCACACAGCTCTTCCCCAATCTGATGCTCTGTACATGCCTTCACCCTCTCAATCAATATCCTCCCATATAATTTACCAGGAATACTCAACAAACTTATACCTCTGTAATTTGAGCACTCACTCTTATCCCCTTTGCCTTTGTACAATGGCACTATGCACACATTCCGCCAATCCTCAGGCACCTCACCCTGAGTCATACATACATTAAATAACCTTACCAACCAGTCAACAATACAGTCACCCACTTTTTTAATAAATTCCACTGCAGTACCATCCAAACCTGCTGCCTTGCTGGCTTTCATCTTCCGCAAAGCTTTTACTACTTCCTCTCTGTTTACCAAATCATCTTCCCTAACCCTCTCACTTTGCACATCACCTCGACCAAAACACCCTATATCTGCCACTCTATCATCAAACACATTCAACAAACCTTGAAAATACTCACTCCATCTCCTTCTCACATCACCACTACTTGTTATCACCTCCCCATTTGCGCCCTTCACTGAAGGTCCCATTTGCTCCCTTGTCTTACGCACTTTATTTACCTCCTTCCAGAACATCTTTTTATTCTCCCTAAAATTTAATGATACTCTCTCACCCCAACTCTCATTTGCCCTTTTTTTCACCTCTTGCACCTTTCTCTTGACCTCCTGTCTCTTTCTTTTACACATCTCCCACTCAATTTCATTTTTTCCCTGCAAAAATCGTCCAAATGCCTCTCACTTCTCTTTCACTAATACTCTTACTTCTTCATCCCACCACTCACTACCCTTTCTAATCAACCCACCTCCCACTCTTCTCATGCCACAAGCATCTTTTGTGCAATCCATCACTGATTCCCTAAATACATCCCATTCCTCCCCCACTCCCCTTACTTCCATTGTTCTCACCTTTTTCCATTCTGTACTCAGTCTCTCCTGGTACTTCCTCACACAAGTCTCCTTCCCAAGCTCACTTACTCTCACTACCCTCTTCACCCCAACATTCACTCTTCTTTTCTGAAAACCCATACAAATCTTCACCTTAGCCTCCACAAGATAATGATCAGACATCCCTCCAGTTGCACCTCTCAGCACATTAACATCCAAAAGTCTCTCTTTCGCGCGCCTGTCAAATAACACGTAATCCAATAACGCTCTCTGGCCATCTCTCCTACTTACATAAGTATACTTATGTATATCTCGCTTTTTAAACTAGGTATTCCCAATCATATTTTTTTTTTTTTCTTTGTCGCTGTCTCCCGCGTTTGCGAGGTAGCGCAAGGAAACAGATGAAAGAAATGGCCCAACCCACCCCCATACACATGTATATACATACGTCCACACACGCAAATATACATACCTACACAGCTTTCCATGGTTTACCCCAGACGCTTCACATGCCTTGATTCAATCCACTGACAGCACGTCAACCCCGGTATACCACATCGCTCCAATTCACTCTATTCCTTGCCCTCCTTTCACCCTCCTGCATGTTCAGGCCCCGATCACACAAAATCTTTTTCACTCCATCTTTCCACCTTCAATTTGGTCTCCCTCTTCTCCTCGTTCCCTCCACCTCCGACACATATATCCTCTTGGTCAATCTTTACTCACTCATTCTCTCCATGTGCCCAAACCATTTCAAAACACCCTCTTCTGCTCTCTCAACCACGCTCTTTTTATTTCCACACATCTCTCTTACCCTTACGTTACTTACTGGATCAAACCACCTCACACTACACATTGTCCTCAAACATCTCATTTCCAGCACATCCATCCTCCTGCACACAACTCTATCCATAGCCCACGCCTCGCAACCATACAACATTGTTGGAACCACTATTCCTTCAAACATACCCATTTTTGCTTTCCGAGATAATGTTCTCGACTTCCACACATTCTTCAAGGCTCCCAGAATTTTCGCCCCCTCCCCCACCCTATGATCCACTTCCGCTTCCATGGTTCCATCCGCTGCCAGATCCACTCCCAGATATCTAAAACACTTCACTTCCTCCAGTTTTTCTCCATTCAAACTCACCTCCCAATTGACTTGACCCTCAACCCTACTGTCCCTAATAACCTTGCTCTTATTCACATTTACTCGTAACTTTCTTCTTTCACACACTTTACCAAACTCAATCACCAGCTTCTGCAGTTTCTCACATGAATATAGAGGATGTGTGGATCAGGTGTTTGCTTTGAAGAATGTATGTGAGAAATACTTAGAAAAGCAAATGGATTTGTATGTAGCATTTATGGATCTGGAGAAGGCATATGATAGAGTTGATAGAGATGCTCTGTGGAAGGTATTAAGAATATATGGTGTGGGAGGCAAGTTGTTAGAAGCAGTGAAAAGTTTTTATCGAGGATGTAAGGCATGTGTACGTGTAGGAAGAGAGGAAAGTGATTGGTTCTCAGTGAATGTAGGTTTGCGGCAGGGGTGTGTGATGTCTCCATGGTTGTTTAATTTGTTTATGGATGGGGTTGTTAGGGAGGTAAATGCAAGAGTTTTGGAAAGAGGGGCAAGTATGAAGTCTGTTGGGGATGAGAGAGCTTGGGAAGTGAGTCAGTTGTTGTTCGCTGATGATACAGCGCTGGTGGCTGATTCATGTGAGAAACTGCAGAAGCTGGTGACTGAGTTTGGAAAAGTGTGTGGAAGAAGAAAGTTAAGAGTAAATGTGAATAAGAGCAAGGTTATTAGGTACAGTAGGGTTGAGGGTCAAGTCAATTGGGAGGTGAGTTTGAATGGAGAAAAACTGGAGGAAGTGAAGTGTTTTAGATATCTGGGAGTGGATCTGGCAGCGGATGGAACCATGGAAGCGGAAGTGGATCATAGGGTGGGGGAGGGGGCGAAAATCCTGGGGGCCTTGAAAAATGTGTGGAAGTCGAGAACATTATCTCGGAAAGCAAAAATGGGTATGTTTGAAGGAATAGTGGTTCCAACAATGTTGTATGGTTGCGAGGCGTGGGCTATGGATAGAGTTGTGCGCAGGAGGATGGATGTGCTGGAAATGAGATGTTTGAGGACAATGTGTGGTGTGAGGTGGTTTGATCGAGTGAGTAACGTAAGGGTAAGAGAGATGTGTGGAAATAAAAAGAGCGTGATTGAGAGAGCAGAAGAGGGTGTTTTGAAGTGGTTTGGGCACATGGAGAGGATGAGTGAGGAAAGATTGACCAAGAGGATATATGTGTCGGAGGTGGAGGGAACAAGGAGAAGAGGGAGACCAAATTGGAGGTGGAAAGATGGAGTGAAAAAGATTTTGTGTGATTGGGGCCTGAACATGCAGGAAGGTGAAAGGAGGGCAAGGAATAGAGTGAATTGGAGCGATGTGGTATACCGGGGTTGACGTGCTGTCAGTGGATTGAAGCAAGGCATGTGAAGCGTCTGGGGTAAACCATGGAAAGCTGTGTAGGTATGTATATTTGCGTGTGTGGACGTATGTATATACATGTGTATGGGGGGGGTTGGGCCATTTCTTTCGTCTGTTTCCTTGCGCTACCTCGCAAACGCGGGAGACAGTGACAAAGTATAATAAAAAAAAATAAAAGATAATATATATATATATATATATATATATATATATATATATATATATATATATATATATATATATATATATATACACTTACTCGATCAAACCAACTTACACTACATACTGTCCTCAAACATCTCATTTCCAGCACATCCACCCTCCTCCGCAAAACTCTATCCATAGCCCACGCTTCGCAACCATATAACATAAATATATATATATATATATATATATATATATATATATATATATATATATATATATATATATATATATATATATACATATATATATATATATATATATATATATATTTTTTTTTTTTTTTTTTTATACTTTGTCGCTGTCTCCCGTGTTTGCGAGGTAGCGCAAGGAAACAGACGAAAGAAATGGCCCAACCCCCCCCATACACATGTACATACACACGTCCACACACGCAAATATACATACCTACACAGCTTTCCATGGTTTACCCCAGACGCTTCACATGCCTTGATTCAATCCACTGACAGCACGTCAACCCCTGTATACCACATCGCTCCAATTCACTCTATTCCTTGCCCTCCTTTCACCCTCCTGCATGTTCAGGCCCCGATCACACAAAATCTTTTTCACTCCATCTTTCCACCTCCAATTTGGTCTCCCTCTTCTCCTCGTTCCCTCCACCTCCGACACATATATCCTCTTGGTCAATCTTTCCTCACTCATTCTCTCCATGTGCCCAAACCATTTCAAAACACCCTCTTCTGCTCTCTCAACCACGCTCTTTTTATTTCCACACATCTCTCTTACCCTTACGTTACTCACTCGATCAAACCACCTCACACCACACATTGTCCTCAAACATCTCATATCCAGCACATCCATCCTCCTGCGCACAACTCTATCCATAGCCCACGCCTCGCAACCATACAACATTGTTGGAACCACTATTCCTTCAAACATACCCATTTTTGCTTTCCGAGATAATGTTCTCGACTTCCACACATTTTTCAAGGCTCCCAAAATTTTCGCCCCCTCCCCCACCCTATGATCCACTTCCGCTTCCATGGTTCCATCCACTGACAGATCCACTCCCAGATATCTAAAACACTTCACTTCCTCCAGTTTTTCTCCATTCAAACTCACCTCCCAATTGACTTGACCCTCAACCCTACTGTACCTAATAACCTTGCTCTTATTCACATTTACTCTTAACTTTCTTCTTCCACACACTTTACCAAACTCATTCACCAGCTTCTGCAGTTTCTCACATGAATCAGCCACCAGCGCTGTATCATCAGCGAACAACAACTGACTCACTTGCCAAGCTCTCTCATCCCCAACAGACTTCATACTTGCCCCTCTTTCCAAAACTCTTGCATTTACCTCCCTAACAACCCCATCCATAAATCCATATATATGGGAACTTCAGTGATATATATATATATATATATATATATATATATTTTTTTTTTTTTTTTTTTTATACTTTGTCGCTGTCTCCCGCGTTTGCGAGGTAGCGCAAGGAAACAGGCGAAAGAAATGGCCCAACCCCCCCCCCCCCATACACATGTACATACACACGTCCACACACGCAAATATACATACCTACACAGCTTTCCATGGTTTACCCCAGACGCTTCACATGCCTTGATTCAATCCACTGACAGCACGTCAACCCCTGTATACCACATCGCTCCATTTCACTCTATTCCTTGCCCTCCTTTCACCCTCCTGCATGTTCAGGCCCCGATCACACAAAATCTTTTTCACTCCATCTTTCCACCTCCAATTTGGTCTCCCTCTTCTCCTCGTTCCCTCCACCTCCGACACATATATCCTCTTGGTCAATCTTTCCTCACTCATTCTCTCCATGTGCCCAAACCATTTCAAAACACCCTCTTCTGCTCTCTCAACCACGCTCTTTTTATTTCCACACATCTCTCTTACCCTTACGTTACTTACTCGATCAAACCACCTCACACCACACATTGTCCTCAAACATCTCATTTCCAGCACATCCATCCTCCTGCGCACAACTCTATCCATAGCCCACGCCTCGCAACCATACAGCATTGTTGGAACCACTATTCCTTCAAACATACCCATTTTTGCTTTCCGAGATAATGTTCTCGACTTCCACACATTTTTCAAGGCTCCCAAAATTTTCGCCCCCTCCCCCACCCTATGATCCACTTCCGCTTCCATGGTTCCATCCGCTGACAGATCCACTCCCAGATATCTAAAACACTTCACTTCCTCCAGTTTTTCTCCATTCAAACTCACCTCCCAATTGACTTGACCCTCAACCCTACTGTACCTAATAACCTTGCTCTTATTCACATTTACTCTTAACTTTCTTCTTCCACACACTTTACCAAACTCAGTCACCAGCTTCTGCAGTTTCTCACATGAATCAGCCACCAGCGCTGTATCATCAGCGAACAACAACTGACTCACTTCCCAAGCTCTCTCATCCCCAACAGACTTCATACTTGCCCCTCTTTCCAGGACTCTTGCATTTACCTCCCTAACAACCCCATCCATAAACAAATTAAACAACCATGGAGACATCACACACCCCTGCCGCAAACCTACATTCACTGAGAACCAATCACTTTCCTCTCTTCCTACACGTACACATGCCTTACATCCTCGATAAAAACTTTTCACTGCTTCTAACAACTTGCCTCCCACACCATATATTCTTAATACCTTCCACAGAGCATCTCTATCAACTCTATCATATGCCTTCTCCAGATCCATAAATGCTACATACAAATCCATTTGCTTTTCTAAGTATTTCTCACATACATTCTTCAAAGCAAACACCTGATCCACACATCCTCTACCACTTCTGAAACCGCACTGCTCTTCCCCAATCTGATGCTCTGTACATGCCTTCACCCTCTCAATCAATACCCTCCCATATAATTTACCAGGAATACTCAACAAACTTATACCTCTGTAATTTGAGCACTCACTCTTATCCCCTTTGCCTTTGTACAATGGCACTATGCACGCATTCCGCCAATCCTCAGGCACCTCACCATGAGTCATACATACATTAAATAACCTTACCAACCAGTCAACAATACAGTCACCCCCTTTTTTAATAAATTCCACTGCAATACCATCCAATCCTGCTGCCTTGCCGGCTTTCATCTTCCGCAAAGCTTTTACTACCTCTTCTCTGTTTACCAAATCATTTTCCCTAACCCTCTCACTTTGCACACCACCTCGACCAAAACACCCTATATCTGCCACTCTGTCATCAGACACATTCAACAAACCTTCAAAATACTCATTCCATCTCCTTCTCACATCACCACTACTTGTTATCACCTCCCCATTTACGCCCTTCACTGAAGTTCCCATTTGCTCCCTTGTCTTACGCACCCTATTTACCTCCTTCCAGAACATCTTTTTATTCTCCCTAAAATTTACTGATAGTCTCTCACCCCAACTCTCATTTGCCCTTTTTTTCACCTCTTGCACCTTTCTCTTGACCTCCTGTCTCTTTCTTTTATACTTCTCCCACTCAATTTTATTTTTTCCCTGCAAAAATCGTCCAAATGCCTCTCTCTTCTCTTTCACTAATACTCTTACTTCTTCATCCCACCACTCACTACCCTTTCTAAACAGCCCACCTCCCACTCTTCTCATGCCACAAGCATCTTTTGCGCAATCCATCACTGATTCCCTAAACACATCCCATTCCTCCCCCACTCCCCTTACTTCCATTGTTCTCACCTTTTTCCATTCTGTACACAGTCTCTCCTGGTACTTCCCCACACAGGTCTCCTTCCCAAGCTCACTTACTCTCACCACCTTCTTCACCCCAACATTCACTCCTCTTTTCTGAAAACCCATACTAATCTTCACCTTAGCCTCTAGAAGATAATGATCAGACATCCCTCCAGTTGCACCTCTCAGCACATTAACATCCAAAAGTCTCTCTTTCGCACGCCTGTCAATTAACACGTAATCCAATAACGCTCTCTGGCCATCTCTCCTACTTACATAAGTATACTTATGTATATCTCGCTTTTTAAACCAGGTATTCCCAATCATCAGTCCTTTTTCAGCACATAAATCTACAAGCTCTTCACCATTTCCATTTACAACACTGAACACCCCATGCATACCAATTATTCCCTCAACTGCCACATTACTCACCTTTGCATTCAAATCACCCATCACTATAACCCGGTCTCGTGCATCAAAACCGCTAACACACTCATTTAGCTGCTCCCAAAACACTTGCCTCTCATGATCTTTCTTCTCATGCCCAGGTGCATATGCACCAATAATCACCCACCTCTCTCCATCAACTTTCAATTTTACCCATATTAATCGAGAATTTACTTTCTTACATTCTATCACATACTCCCACAACTCCTGTTTCAGGAGTATTGCTACTCCTTCCCTTGCTCTTGTCCTCTCACTAACCCCTGACTTCACTCCCCAGACATTTCCAAACCACTCTTCCCCTTTACCCTTGAGCTTCGTTTCACTCAGAGCCAAAACATCCAGGTTCCTTTCCTCAAACATACTACCTATCTCTCCTTTTTTCACATCTTGGTTACATCCACACACATTTAGGCACCCCACTCTGAGCCTTCGAGGAGGATGATCACTCCCCGCGTGACTCCTTCTTCTGTTTCCCATTTTAGAAAGTTAATACAAGGAGGGGAGGATTTCCGGCCCCCCGCTCCCGTCCCCTCTAGTCGCTTTCTACGACACGCGAGGAATACGTGGGAAGTATTCTTTCACCCCTATCCCCAGGGATAATATACATATATATATACATATACACACACACACACATACACACACATACGCACATACACACACACACACACACACACATACATATATATACATATGGAAAATGTAAGAAACAATTTAGAAAACAAACTTTTAGCTTGAAATGAATGAAAAAAAATGAATATATATATATATATATATATATATATATATATATATATATATATATATATATATATATATATATATATATATATGGGAACTTCAGTGAAGGGCGCAAATGGGGAGGTGATAACAAGTAATGGTGATGTGAGAAGGAGATGGAGTGAGTATTTTGAAGGTTTGTTGCATGTGTTTGATGATAGAGTGGCAGATATAGGGTGTTTTGGTCGAGGTGGTGTGCAAAGTGAGAGGGTTGGGGAAAATGATTTGGTAAACAGAGAAGAGGTAGTAGGGGCTTTGCGGAAGATGAAAGCCGGCAAGGCAGCAGGTTTGGATGGTATTGCAGTGGAATTTATTAAAAAAGGGGGTGACTGTATTGTTGACTGGTTGGTGAGGTTATTTAATGTATGTAAGACTCATGGTGAGGTGCCTGAGGATTGGCGGAATGCGTGCATAGTGCCATTGTACAAAGGCAAAGGGGATAAGAGTGAGTGCTCAAATTACAGAGGTATAAGTTTGTTGAGTATTCCTGGTAAATTATATGGGAGGGTATTGATTGAGAGGGTGAAGGCATGTACAGAGCATCAGATTGGGGAAGAGCTGTGTGGTTTCAGAAGTGGTAGAGGTTGTGTGGATCAGGTGTTTGCTTTGAAGAATGTATGTGAGAAATACTTAGAAAAGGAAATGGATTTGTATGTATCATTTATGGATCTGGAGAAGATATATGATAGAGTTGATAGAGATGCTCTGTGGAAGGTATTAAGAATATATGGTGTGGGAGGCAAGTTGTTAGAAGCAGTGAAAAGTTTTTATCGAGGATGTAAGGCATGTGTACGTGTAGGAAGAGAGGAAAGTGATTGGTTCTCAGTGAATGTAGGTTTGCGGCAGGGGTGTGTGATGTCTCCATGGTTGTTTAATTTGTTTATGGATGGGGTTGTTAGGGAGGTGAATGCAAGAGTTTTGGAAAGAGGGGCAAGTATGAAGTCTGTTGGGGATGAGAGAGCTTGGGAAGTGAGTCGGTTGTTGTTCGCTGATGATACAGCGCTGGTGGCTGATTCATGTGAGAAACTGCAGAAGCTGGTGACTGATTTCGGTAAAGTGTGTGAAAGAAGAAAGTTAAGTAAATGTGAATAAGAGCAAGGTTATTAGGTACAGTAGGATTGAGGGTCAAGTCTATTGGGAGGTGAGTTTGAATGGAGAAAAACTGGAGGAAGTGAAGTGTTTTAGATATTTGGGAGTGGATCTGGCAGCGGATGGAACCATGGAAGCGGAAGTGGATCATTGGGTGGGGGAGGGGGCGAAAATTCTGGGGGCCTTGAAGAATGTGTGGAAGTCGAGAACATTATCTCGGAAATCAAAAATGGGTATTTTTGAAGGAATAGTGGTTCCAACAATGTTGTATGGTTGCGAGACGTGGGCTATGGATAGAGTTGTGCGCAGGGGGATGGATGTGCTGGAAATGAGATGTTTGAGGACAATGTCTGGTGTGAGGTGGTTTGATCGAGTAAGTAACGTAAGGGTAAGAGAGATGTGTGGAAATAAAAAGAGCGTGGTTGAAAGAGCAGAAGAGGGTGTTTTGAAATGGTTTGGGCACATGGAGAGAATGAGTGAGGAAAGATTGACCAAGAGGATATATGTGTCGGAGGTGGAGGAAACGAGGAGAAGAGGGAGACCAAATTGGAGGTGGAAGGATGGAGTGGAAAAGATTTTGTGTGATCGTGGCCTGAACATGCAGGAGGGTGAAAGGAGGGCAAGGAATAGAGTGAATTGGAGCGATGTGGTATACCGGGGTTGACGTGCTGTCAGTGGATTGAATCAAGGCATGTGAAGCGTCCGGGGTAAACCATGGTAAGCTGTGTAGGTATGTAAATTTGCGTGTCTGGACGTATGTATATACATGTGTATGGGGGTGGGTTGGGCCATTTCTTTCGTCTGTTTCCTTGCGCTACCTCGCAAACGCGGGAGACAGCGACAAAGTATAAAAAAAAAAAAAAAAAAAAAAAAAAATATTTACCACAGTATTCTGAGAATCAAACCTGGAATGTCTGTGTGGCAGCCGGTTAGTCTGACCCTAAGGCCACATTGAGCGTAAATCAGCATCTCCTTAGCAACTTGCTGATTCATGGATCTCACTTGTGTGTCATGCATTCTTTACAAGGTGAAAATACTGCCGCTCATGCTTTGGACAAGGAAGGAAAGCTTTATGATCAACTCCTGAGGCACTATGTTAATGCGTATATATCTGTCATGTAATGTACACATGATATATTTATAATTGGTTTAGGGCTCTATTTTTGGGGTACAGTGGTAAATTTTTTTTTTTTTTTTTTTTTATACTTTGTCGCTGTCTCCCGCGTTTGCGAGGTAGCGCAAGGAAACAGACGAAAGAAATGGCCCAACCCCCCCCCCCCATACACATGTACATACACACGTCCACACACGCAAATATACATACCTACACAGCTTTCCATGGTTTACCCCAGACGCTTCACATGCCTTGCTTCAATCCACTGACAGCACGTCAACCCCTGTATACCACATGACTCCAATTCACTCTATTTCTTGCCCTCCTTTCACCCTCCTGCATGTTCAGGCCCCGATCACACAAAATCTTTTTCACTCCATCTTTCCACCTCCAATTTGGTCTCCCTCTTCTCCTCGTTCCCTCCACCTCCGACACATATATCCTCTTGGTCAATCTCTCCTCACTCATTCTCTCCATGTGCCCAAACCATTTCAAAACACCCTCTTCTGCTCTCTCAACCACGCTCTTTTTATTTCCACACATCTCTCTTACCCTTACGTTACTTACTCGATCAAACCACCTCACACCACACATTGTCCTCAAACATCTCATTTCCAGCACATCCATCCTCCTGCGCACATCTCTATCCATAGCCCACGCCTCGCAACCATACAACATTGTTGGAACCACTATTCCCTCAAACATACCCATTTTTGCTTTCCGAGATAGTGTTCTCGACTTCCACACATTTTTCAAGGCTCCCAAAATTTTCGCCCCCTCCCCCACCCTATGATCCACTTCCGCTTCCATGGTTCCATCCGCTGACAGATCCACTCCCAGATATCTAAAACACTTCACTTCCTCCAGTTTTTCTCCATTCAAACTCACCTCCCAATTGACTTGACCCTCACCCCTACTGTACCTAATAACCTTGCTCTTATTCACATTTACTCTCAACTTTCTTCTTCCACACACTTTACCAAACTCAGTCACCAGCTTCTGCAGTTTCTCACATGAATCAGCCACCAGCGCTGTATCATCAGCGAACAACAACTGACTCACTTCCCAAGCTCTCTCATCCCCAACAGACTTCATACTTGCCCCTCTTTCCAGGACTCTTGCATTTACCTCCCTTACAACCCCATCCATAAACAAATTAAACAACCATGGAGACATCACACACCCCTGCCGCAAACCTACATTCACTGAGAACCAATCACTTTCCTCTCTTCCTACACGTACACATGCCTTACATCCTCGATAAAAACTTTTCACTGCTTCTAACAACTTGCCTCCCACACCATATATTCTTAATACCTTCCACAGAGCATCTCTATCAACTCTATCATATGCCTTCTCCAGATCCATAAATGCTACATACAAATCCATTTGCTTTTCTAAGTATTTCTCACATACATTCTTCAAAGCAAACACCTGATCCACACATCCTCTACCACTTCTGAAACCGCACTGCTCTTCCCCAATCTGATGCTCTGTACATGCCTTCACCCTCTCAATCAATACCCTCCCATATAATTTACCAGGAATACTCAACAAACTTATACCTCTGTAATTTGAGCACTCACTCTTATCCCCTTTGCCTTTGTACAATGGCACTATGCACGCATTCCGCCAATCCTCAGGCACCTCACCATGAGTCATACATACATTAAATAACCTTACCAACCAGTCAACAATACAGTCACCCCCTTTCTTAATAAATTCCACTGCAATACCATCCAAACCTGCTGCCTTGCCGGCTTTCATCTTCCGCAAAGCTTTTACTACCTCTTCTCTGTTTACCAAATCATTTTCCCTAACCCTCTCACTTTGCACACCACCTCGACCAAAACACCCTATATCTGCCACTCTATCATCAGACACATTCAACAAACGACGTGGTAAATAGTTTACTTTAAGTATTGTGTACATTACATGGTTGAGATACATATTATGATAATGCCTCAGGACTTGATTAGAAAGCATTCCTTCGTTGTCCAGTGCTTGAGTGGCAGTATTTCCACCTTGTGAAGGATGTGTTATGATGCATCGGTAAGCTTTGTGAATCAGTAAGTAGTTATGTAGGAGATGCTGTTTTGAGCTTATCATGGTCTGAAGGTTAGGCAACCTGACTGCCACACTAATGGTCAAGGGTTTGATTCGTGGAGCATAATGACAAATAGCATACATCTAATATCATGTGTACATAAATGTTTTGAGATATATACACATTTCCTTAGTGCCTTGGAAATCAATTAAAAGCTTTAACTTCTTTGCCCAGAGCATGAGCAGTAGTAGTTCTACCTTGTAAAGGGTGCATGATGCATCAGTGTGATCTGTGAATTAACAATTGGTTATGGAGGAGATGCTAATTTAAGCTTATTGTTGCTTGGGGTTAGGCTATCGGGCTACCACACAGAGGGCTTAGAGTTTGATTCTCAGGCTTAAGAGAGATGTGTGGTAATAAAAAGAGTGTAATTGAGAGGGCAGAAGAGGGTGTGTCAAAATAGTCTGGACATATGGAGAGAAATAGTGAGGAAAGGTTGACAAAGAGAATATATGTGTCAGAGGTGGAGGGAACAAGAAGAAGCGGGAGGCCATATTGGAGGTGGAAGGATGGAGTGAAAAAGATTTTGAGCAATTGGTGCCTGAACATAAAGGAGGGTGAGAGGCGTGCAAGGAATAGAGTGAATTGTAAAGATGTGGTATACTGGGTTCGACGTGCTGTCAGCGGACTGAACCAGGGCCCACAGACTTTTCCATGGTTTACACCCAGACGCATCACTTGCCCTGGTTCAATCCATTGACAGCATGTCGACCACGGTATACCGCATTGTTCCAGTTCAATCTATTCCTTGCATGCCTTTCACCATCCTGTATGTTGAGGCCCCAATCGCTCAAAATCTTTTTCACTCTATACTTCCACATCCAATTTGGTCTCTCACTTCTTCTTTCCTCTACCTCTGAGACACATATCCTCTTTGTCAATCTTTCATCACTCATTCTCCTCATGTGTCCAAACCTTTTCAGTATGCCCTCCTCTGCATTTTCAAACACACTCTTTTTATTACCACACATCTTTCTTACCCTTTCATTACTTACTCGATCAAACCACTTCACACCACATATTGTTCTTAAACATCTCATTTCCAACACATCCCCCTTCCTCTGCACAACCCTATCTATAGCCCATGCCTCACAACCATATAACAGTGTTGGAGCCACTGTTCGTTCAAACATACCAATTTTTGCACTCTGAGATAACATTTTTGCCTTCCACACATTCTTCATTGCTTCCAGAACCTTCGTCTCCTCCCCCACCATGTGACTCCCTTCCGCTTCCTTGGTTCCATTTGCTGCTAAGTCCACTCCCAGATATCTAAACCACTTGACTTCCTCCAGTATTTCTCCATTCAAACTTACCTCTCAATTCACTTGTCCCTCAACCCTACTGAACCCAATATATATATATTACAGAGAAGAGGTAGCGAAAGCTTTGCGGAAGATGAAAGCCGGTAAGGCAGCAGGTTTGGATGGTATTGCAGTGGAATTTATTAAAAAAGGGGGTGACTGTATTATTGACTGGTTGGTAAGGTTATTTAATGTATGTATGACTCATGGTGAGGTGCCTGAGGATTGGCGGAATGCGTGCATAGTGCCATTGTACAAAGGCAAAGGGGATAAGAGTGAGTGCTCAAATTACAGAGTTATAAGTTTGTTGAGTATTCCTGGCAAATTATATGGGAGGGTATTGATTGAGAGGGTGAAGGCATGTACAGAGCATCAGATTGGGGAAGAGCAGTGTGGTTTCAGAAGTGGTAGAGGATGTGTGGATCAGGTGTTTGCCTTGAAGAATGTATGTGAGAAATACTTAGAAAAGCAAATGGATTTGTATGTAGCATTTATGGATCTGGAGAAGGCATATGGTAGAGTTGATAGAGATGCTCTGTGGAAGGTATTAAGAATATATGGTGTGGGAGGCAAGTTGTTAGAAGCAGTGAAAAGTTTTTATCGAGGATGTAAGGCATGTGTACGTGTAGGGAAGTGGTTGGTTCTCAGTGAATGTAGGTTTGCGGCAGGGGTGTGTGATGTCTCCATGGTTGTTTAATTTGTTTATGGATGGGGTTGTTAGGGAGGTAAATGCAAGAGTTTTGGAAAGAGGGGCAAGTATGAAGTCTGTTGGGGATGAGAGAGCTTGGCAAGTGAGTCAGTTGTTGTTCGCTGATGATACAGCGCTGGTGGCTGATTCATGTGAGAAACTGCAGAAGCTGGTGACTGAGTTTGGTAAAGTGTGTGAAAGAAGAAAGTTAAGAGTAAATGTGAATAAGAGCAAGGTTATTAGGTACAGTAGGGTTGAGGGTCAAGTCAATTGGGAGGTGAGTTTGAATGGAGAAAAACTGGAGGAAGTGAAGTGTTTTAGATATCTGGGAGTGGATCTGGCAGCGGATGGAACCATGGAAGCGGAAGTGGATCATAGGGTGGGGGAGGGGGCGAAAATTCTGGGGGCCTTGAAGAATGTGTGGAAGTCGAGAACATTATCTCGGAAAGCAAAAATGGGTATGTTTGAAGGAATAGTGGTTCCAACAATGTTGTATGGTTGCGAGGCATGGGCTATGGATAGAGTTGTGCGCAGGAGGATGGATGTGCTGGAAATGAGATGTTTGAGGACAATGTGTGGTGTGAGGTGGTTTGATCGAGTGAGTAACGTAAGGGTAAGAGAGATGTGTGGAAATACAAAGAGCGTGGTTGAGAGAGCAGAAGAGGGTGTTTTGAAGTGGTTTGGGCACATGGAGAGAATGAGTGAGGAAAGATTGACCAAGAGGATATATGTGTCGGAGGTGGAGGGAACGAGGAGAAGAGGGAGACCAAATTGGAGGTGGAAAGATGGAGTGAAAAAGATTTTGTGTGATCGGGGCCTGAACATGCAGGAGGGTGAAAGGAGGGCAAGGAATAGAGTGAATTGGAGCGATGGGGTATACCGGGGTTGACGTGCTGTCAGTGGATTGAATCAAGGCATGTGAAGCGTCTGGGGTAAACCATAGAAAGCTGTGTAGGTATGTATATTTGCGTGTGTGGACGTATGTATATACATGTGTATGGGGGGGGGTTGGGCCATTTCTTTCGTCTGTTTCCTTGCGCTACCTCGCAAACGCGGGAGACAGCGACAAAGTATAATAATAATAATAATAATAATATATATATATATATATATATATATATATATATATATATATATATATATATATATATTTATTATACTTTGTCGCTGTCTCCCGCGTTTGCGAGGTAGCGCAAGGAAACAGACGAAAGAAATGGCCCAACCCCCCCCCATACACATGTATATACATACGTCCACACACGAAAATATACATACCTACACAGCTTTCCATGGTTTACCCCAGACGCTTCACATGCCTTGATTCAATCCACTGACAGCACGTCAACCCCGGTATACCACATCGCTCCAATTCACTCTATTCCTTGCCTTCCTTTCACCCTCCTGCATGTTCAGGCCCCGATCACACAAAATCTTTTTCACTCCATCTTTCCACCTCCAATTTGGTCTCCCTCTTCTCCTCGTTCCCTCCACCTCCGACACATATATCCTCTTGGTCAATCTTTCCCCACTCATTCTCTCCATGTGCCCAAACCACTTCAAAACACCCTCTTCTGCTCTCTCAACCACGCTCTTTTTATTTCCACACATCTCTCTTACCCTTACGTTACTCACTCGATCAAACCACCTCACACCACACATTGTCCTCAAACATCTCATTTCCAGCACATCCATCCTCCTGCGCACAACTCTATCCATAGCCCACGCCTCGCAACCATACAACATTGTTGGAACCACTATTCCTTCAAACATACCCATTTTTGCTTTCCGAGATAATGTTCTCGACTTCCACACATTCTTCAAGGCCCCCAGAATTTTCGCCCCCTCCCCCACCCTATGATCCACTTCCGCTTCCATGGTTCCATCCGCTGCCAGATCCACTCCCAGATATCTAAAACACTTCACTTCCTCCAGTTTTTCTCCATTCAAACTCACCTCCCAATTGACTTGACCCTCAACCCTACTGTACCTAATAACCTTGCTCTTATTCACATTTACTCTTAACTTTCTTCTTTCACACACTTTACCAAACTCAGTCACCAGCTTCTGCAGTTTCTCACATGAATCAGCCACCAGCGCTGTATCATCAGCGAACAACAACTGACTCACTTCCCAAGCTCTCTCATCCCCAACAGACTTCATACTTGCCCCTCTTTCCAAAGCTCTTGCATTTACCTCCCTAACAACCCCATCCATAAACAAATTAAACAACCATGGAGACATCACACACCCCTGCCGCAAACCTACATTCACTGAGAACCAATCACTTTCCTCTCTTCCTACACGTACACATGCCTTACATCCTCGATAAAAACTTTTCACTGCTTCTAACAACTTGCCTCCCACACCATATATTCTTAATACCTTCCACAGAGCATCTCTCTCTCTCTCTCTCTCTCTCTCTCTCTCTCTCTCTATATATATATATATATATATATATATATATATATATATATTATTTTTATTATACTTTGTCGCTGTCTCCCGCGTTTGCGAGGTAGCGCAAGGAAACAGACGAAAGAAATGGCCCAACCCCCCCCCCATACACATGTATATACATACGTCCACACACGCAAATATACATACCTACACAGCTTTCCATGGTTTACCCCAGACGCTTCACATTCCTTGATTCAATCCACTGACAGCACGTCAACCCTGGTATACCACATCGCTCCAATTCACTCTATTCCTTGCCCTCCTTTCACCCTCCTGCATGTTCAGGCCCCGATCACACAAAATCTTTTTCACTCCATCTTTCCACCTCCAATTTGGTCTCCCTCTTCTCCTCGTTCCCTCCACCTCTGAAACATATATCCTCTTGGTCAATCTTTCCTCACTCATTCTCTCCATGTGCCCAAACCACTTCAAAACACCCTCTTCTGCTCTCTCAACCACGCTCTTTTTATTTCCACACATCTCTCTTACCCTTACGTTACTCACTCGATCAAACCACCTCACACCACACATTGTCCTCAAACATCTCATTTCCAGCACATCCATCCTCCTGCGCACAACTCTATCCATAGCCCACGCCTCGCAACCATACAACATTGTTGGAAGCACTATTCCTTCAAACATACCCATTTTTGCTTTCCGAGATAATGTTCTCGACTTCCACACATTCTTCAAGGCCCCCAGAATTTTCGCCCCCTCCCCCACCCTATGACCCACTTCCGCTTCCATGGTTCCATCCACTGCCAGATCCACTCCCAGATATCTAAAACACTTCACTTCCTCCAGTTTTTCTCCATTCAAACTCACCTCCCAATTGACTTGACCCTCAACTCTACTGTACCTAATAACCTTGCTCTTATTCACATTTACTCTTAACTTTCTTCTTCCACACACTTTACCAAACTCAGTCACCAGCTTCTGCAGTTTCTCACATGAATCAGCCACCAGCGCTGTATCATCAGCGAACAACAACTGACTCACTTCCCAAGCTCTCTCATCCCCAACAGACTTCATACTTGCCCCTCTTTCCCAAACTCTTGCATTTACCTATATATATATATATATTTATTTATTTTATTTATTATACTTTGTCGCTGTCTCCCACGTTTGCGAGGTAGCGCAAGGAAACAGACGAAAGAAATGGCCCAACCCCCCCCCATACACATGTATATACATACGTCCACACACGCAAATATACATACCTACACATCTTTCCATGGTTTACCCCAGACGCTTCACATGCCTTGCTTCAATCCACTGACAGCACGTCAACCCCGGTATACCACATTGCTCCAATTCACTCTATTCCTTGCCCTCCTTTCACCCTCCTGCATGTTCAGGCCCCGATCACACAAAATCTTTTTCACTCCATCTTTCCACCTCCAATTTGGTCTCCCTCTTCACCTCGTTCCCTCCACCTCCGACACATATATCCTCTTGGTCAATCTTTCCTCACTCATTCTCTTCATGTGACCAAACCATTTCAAAACACCCTCTTCTGCTCTCTCAACCACGCTCTTTTTATTACCACACATCTCTCTTACCCTTATGTTACTTACTCGATCAAACCACCTCACACCACACATTGTCCTCAAACATCTCATTTCCAGCACATCCATCCTCCTGCGCACAACTCTATCCATAGTCCACGCCTCGCAACCATACAACATTGTTGGAAGCACTATTCCTTCAAACATACCCATTTTTGCTTTCCGAGATAATGTTCTCGACTTCCACACATTCTTCAAGGCTCCCAGAATTTTCGCCCCCTCCCCCACCCTATGATCCACCTCCGCTTCCATGGTTCCATCCGCTGCCAGATCCACTCCCAGATATCTAAAACGCTTCACTTCCTCCAGTTTTTCTCCATTCAAACTCACCTCCCAATTGAATTAACCCTCAACCCTTCTGTACCTAATAACCTTGCTCTTATTCACATTTACTCTTAACTTTCTTCTTTCACACACTTTACCAAACTCAGTCACCAGCTTCAGTAGTTTCTCACATGAATCAGCCACCAGCGCTGTATCATCAGCGAACAACAACTGACTCACTTCCCAAGCTCTCTCATCCCCAACAGACTTCATACTTGCCCCTCTTTCCAAAACTCTTGCATTCACCTCCCTAACAACCCCATCCATAAACAAATTAAACAACCATGGAGACATCACACACCCCTGCCGCAAACCTACATTCACTGAGAACCAATCACTTTCCTCTCTTCCTACACGTACACATGCCTTACATCCTCGATAAAAACTTTTCACTGCTTCTAACAACTTGCCTCCCACACCATATATTCTTAATACCTTCCACAGAGCATCTCTATCAACTCTATCATATGCCTTCTCCAGATCCATAAATGCTACATACAAATCCATTTGCTTTTCTAAGTATTTCTCACATACATTCTTCAAAGCAAACACCTGATCCACACATCCTCTACCACTTCTGAAACCACACTGCTCTTCCCCAATCTGATGCTCTGTACATGCCTTCACCCTCTCAATCAATACCCTCCCATATAATTTGCCAGGAATACTCAACAAACTTATAACTCTGTAATTTGAGCACTCACTCTTATCCCCTTTGCCTTTGTACAATGGCACTATGCACGCATTCCGCCAATCCTCAGGCACCTCACCATGAGTCATACATACATTAAATAACCTTACCAACCAGTCAACAATACAGTCACCCCCTTTTTTTATAAATTCCACTGCAATACCATCCAAACCTGCTGCCTTGCCAGCTTTCATCTTCCGCAAAGCTTTTACTACCTCTTCTCTGTTTACCAACTCATTTTCCCTAGCCCTCGCACTTTGCACACCACCTCGACCAAAACACCCTATATCTGCCACTCTATCATCAAACACATTCAACAAACCTTCAAAATACTCACTCCATCTCCTTCTCACATCACCACTACTTGTTATCACCTCCCCATTTGCGCCCTTCACTGAAGTTCCCATTTGCTCCCTTGTCTTACGCACTTTATTTACCTCCTTCCAGAACATCTTTTTATTCTCCCTGAAGTTCCCATATATATATATATATATATATATATATATATATTCTTCAAGGCTCCCAGAATTTTCGCCCCCTCCCCCACCCTATGATCCACTTCCGCTTCCATGGTTCCATCCGCTGCCAGATCCACTCCCAGATATCTAAAACACTTCACTTCCTCCAGTTTTTCTCCATTCAAACTCACCTCCCAATTGACTTGACCCTCAACCCTACTGTACCTAATAACCTTGCTCTTATTCACATTTACTCTTAACTTTCTTCTTTCACACACTTTACCAAACTCAGTCACCAGCTTCTGCAGTTTCTCACATGAATCAGCCACCAGCGCTGTATCATCAGCCAACAACAACTGACTCACTTGCCAAGCTCTCTCATCCCCAACAGACTTCATACTTGCCCCTCTTTCCAAAACTCTTACATTCACCTCCCTAACAACCCCATCCATAAACAAATTAAACAACCATGGAGACATCACACACCCCTGCCGCAAACCTACATTCACTGAGAACCAATCACTTTCCTCTCTTCCTACACGTACACATGCCTTACATCCTCGATAAAAACTTTTCACTGCTTCTAACAACTTGCCTCCCACACCATATATTCTTAATACCTTCCACAGAGCATCTCTATCAACTCTATCATATGCCTTCTCCAGATCCATAAATGCTACATACAAATACATTTGCTTTTCTAAGTAATTCTCACGTGTGGAAGTCGAGAACATTATCTCGGAAAGAGAAAATGGGTTTGTTTGAAGGAATAGTGGTTCCAACAATGTTGTATGGTTGCGAGGCATGGGCTATGGATAGAGTTGTGCGCAGGAGGATGGATGTGCTGGAAATGAGATGTTTGAGGACAATGTGTGGTGTGAGGTGTTTTGATCGAGTAAGTAACGTAAGGGTAAGAGAGATGTGTGGAAATAAAAAGAGCGTGGTTGAGAGAGCAGAAGAGGGTGTTTTGAAATGGTTTGGGCACATGGAGAGAATGAGTGAGGAAAGATTGACCAAGAGGATATATGTGTCGGAGGTGGAGGAAACGAGGAGAAAAGGGAGACCAAATTGGAGGTGGAAAGATGGAGTGAAAAAGATTTTGTGTGATCGGGGCCTGAACATGCAGGAGGGTGAAAGGAGGGCAAGGAATAGAGTGAATTGGAGCGATGTGGTATACCGGGGTTGACGTGCTGTCAGTGGATTGAATCAGGGCATGTGAAGCGTCTGGGGTAAACCATGGAAAGCTGTGTAGGTGTGTATATTTGCGTGTGTGGACGTATGCATATACATGTGTATGGGGGTGGGTTGGGCCATTTCTTTCGTCTGTTTCCTTGCGCTACCTCGCAAACGCGGGAGACCGACAAAGCAAAAAAAAAAAAATGGAAATGGTGAAGAGCTTGTAGATTTATGTGCGGAAAAAGGACTGATGATTGGGAATACCTGGTTTAAAAAGCGAGATATACATAAGTATACTTATGTAAGTAGGAGAGATGGCCAGAGAGTGTTATTGGATTACGTGTTAATTGACAGGCGCGCGAAAGAGAGACTTTTGGATGTTAATGTGCTGAGAGGTGCAACTGGAGGGATGTCTGATCATTATCTTGTGGAGGCTAAGGTGAAGATTTGTATGGGTTTTCAGAAAAGAAGAGTGAATGTTGGGGTGAAGAGAGTGGTGAGAGTAAGTGAGCTTGGGAAGGAGACTTGTGTGAGGAATTACCAGGAGAGACTGAGTACAGAATGGAAAAAGGTGAGATCAATGAAAGTAAGGGGAGTGGGGGAGAAATGGGATGTATTTAGGGAATGAGTGATGGATTGCACAAAAGATGCTTGTGGCATGAGAAGAGTGGGAGGTGGGTTGATTAGAAAGGGTAGTGAGTGGTGGGATGAAGAAGTAAGAGTATTAGTGAAAGAGAAGAGAGAGGCATTTGGACGATTTTTGCAGGGAAAAAATGCAATTGAGTGGGAGACGTATAAAAGAAAGAGACAGGAGGTCAAGAGAAAGGTGCAAGAGGTGAAAAAAAGGGCAAATGAGAGTTGGGGTGAGAGAGTAGCATTAAATTTTAGGGAGAATAAAAAGATGTTCTGGAAGGAGGTAAATAAAGTGCGTAAGACAAGGGAGCAAATGGGAACTTCAGTGAAGGGCGCAAATGGGGAGGTGATAACAAGTAGTGGTGATGTGAGAAGGAGATGGAGTGAGTATTTTGAAGGTTTGTTGAATGTTTGATGATAGAGTGGCAGATATAGGGTGTTTTGGTCGAGGTGGTGTGCAAAGTGCGAGGGTTAGGGAAAATGAGTTGGTAAACAGAGAAGAGGTAGTAAAAGCTTTGCGGAAGATGAAAGCCGGCAAGGCAGCAGGTTTGGATGGTATTGCAGTGGAATTTATTAAAAAAGTGGGTGACTGTATTGTTGACTGGTTGGTAAGGTTATTTAATGTATGTATGGCTCATGGTGAGGTGCCTGAGGATTGGCGGAATGCGTGCATAGTGCCGTTGTACAAAGGCAAAGGGGATAAGAGTGAGTGCTCAAATTACAGAGGTATAAGTTTGTTGAGTATTCCTGGCAAATTATATGGAAGGGTATTGATTGAGGGGGTGAAGGCATGTACAGAGCATCAGATTGGGGAAGAGCAGTGTGGTTTCAGAAGTGGTAGAGGATGTGTGGATCAGGTGTTTGCTTTGAAAAATGTATGTGAGAAATACTTAGAAAAGCAAATGGATTTGTATGTAGCATTTATGGATTTGGAGAAGGCATATGATAGAGTTGATAGAGATGCTCTGTGGAAGGTATTAAGAATATATGGTGTGGGAGGCAAGTTGTTAGAAGCAGTGAAAAGTTTTTATCCAGGATGTAAGGCATGTGTACGTGTAGGAAGAGAGGAAAGTGATTGGTTCTCAGTGAATGTAGGTTTGCGGCAGGGGTGTGTGATGTCTCCATGGTTGTTTAATTTGTTTATGGATGGGGTTGTTAGGGAGGTGAATGCAAGAGTTTTGGAAAGAGGGGCAAGTATGAAGTCTGTTGGGGATGAGAGAGCTTGGGAAGTGAGTCAGTTGTTGTTCGCTGATGATACAGCGCTGGTGGCTGATTCATGTGAGAAACTGCAGAAGCTGGTTAATGAGTTTGGTAAAGTATGTGAAAGAAGAAAGTTAAGAGTAAATGTGAATAAGAGCAAGGTTATTAGGTACAGTAGGGTTGAGGGTCAAGTCAATTGGGAGGTGAGTTTGAATGGAGAAAAACTGGAGGAAGTAAAGTGTTTTAGATATCTGGGAGTGGATCTGGCAGCAGATGGAACCATGGAAGTGGAAGTGGATCATAGGATGGGGGAGGGGGCGAAAATTCTGGGAGCCTTGAAGTATGTGTGGAAGTCGAGAACATTATCTCGGAAAGCAAAAATGGGTATGTTTGAAGGAATAGTGGTTCCAACAATGTTGTATGGTTGCGAGGCGTGGGCTATGGATAGAGTGGTGCACAGGAGGATGGATGTGCTGGAAATGAGATGTTTGAGGACAATGTGTGGTGTGAGGTGGTTTGATCGAGTAAGTAACGTAAGGGTAAGAGAGATGTATGGAAATAAAAAGAGCGTGGTTGAGAGAGCAGAAGAGGGTGTTTTGAAATGGTTTGGGCACATGGAGAGAATGAGTGAGGAAAGATTGACCAAGAGGATATATGTGTTGGAGGTGGAGGGAACGAGGAGAAGAGGGAGACCAAATTGGAGGTGGAAAGATGGAGTGAAAAAGATTTTGTGTGATCGGGGCCTGAACATGCAGGAGGGTGAAAGGAGGGCAAGGAATAGAGTGAATTGGATCGATATGGTATACCGGGGTTGACGTGCTGTCAGTGGATTGAATCAGGGCATGTGAAGCGTCTGGGGTAAACCATGGAAAGCTGTGTAGGTATGTATATTTGCGTGTGTGGACGTATGTATATACTTGTGTATGGGGGTGGGTTGGGCCATTTCTTTCATCTGTTTCCTTGCACTACCTCGCAAACGCGGGAGACAGCGACAAAGCAAAAAAAAAAAAAAAAATTAGGGAAGCAGTGATAGATTGCGCAAAAGATTCTTTTGGCATGAGAAGCGTGGGAGGTGGGTTGATTAGAAAGGGTAGTGAGTGGTGGGATGAAGAAGTAAGAGTATTAGTGAAAGAGAAGAGAGAGGCATTTGGACGATATTTGCGGGGAAAAAATGCAAATGAGTGGGAGATGTATAGAAGAAAGAGGCAGGAGGTCAAGAGAAAGGTGCAAGAGGTGAAAAAGAGGGCAAATGAGAGTTGGGGTGAGAGAGTATCATTAAATTTTAGGGAGAATAAAAAGATGTTCTGGAAGGAGGTAAATAAAGTGCGTAAGACAAAGGAGCAAATGGGAACTTCAGTGAATGGGGCTAATGGGGAGGTGATAACAAGTAGTGGTGATGTGAGAAGGAGATGGAGTGAGTATTTTGAAGGTTTGTTGAATGTGTTTGATGATAGAGTGGAAGATATAGGGTGTTTTGTTCGAGGTGGTGTGCAAAGTGAGAGGGTTAGGGGAAATGATTTGGTAAACAGAGAAGTGGTAGTAAAAGCTTTGCAGAAGATGAAAGCCGTCAAGGCAGCACGTTTGGATGGTATTGCAGTGGAATTTATTAAAAAAGGGGGTGACAGTATTGTTGACTGGTTGGTAAGGTTATTTAATGTATGTATGATTCATGGTGAGGTGCCTGAGGATTGGCGGAATGCTTGCATAGTGCCATTGTGCAAAGGCAAAGGGGATAAGAGTGAGTGCTCAAATTACAGAGGTATAAGTTTGTTGAGTATTCCTGGTAAATTATATGGGAGGGTATTGATTGAGAGGGTGAAGGCATGTATAAAGCATCAGATTGGGGAGGAGCAGTGTGGATTCAGAAGTGGTAGAGGATGTGTGGATCAGGTTTTTGCTTTGAAGAATGTATGTGAGAAATACTTAGAAAAGCAAATAGATTTGTTTGTTGCATTTATGGATCTGGAGAAGGCATATGATAGAGTTGATAGAGATGCTCTCTGGAAGGTACTATGAATATATGGTGTGGGAGCCAAGTTGTTATAAGCAGTGAAAAGTTTTTATCAAGGATGTAAGGCATGTGTACGTGTAGGAAGATAGGAAAGTGATTGGTTCTCAGTGAATGTAGGTTTGCGGCAGGGGTGTGTGATGTCTCCATGGTTGTTTAATTTGTTGATGGATGGGGTTGTTAGGGAGGTGAATGCAAGAATTTTGGAAAGAGGGCCAAGTATGCAGTCTGTTGTGGATGGGAGAGCTTGGGATGTGAGTCAGTTGTTGTTTGCTATGATACAGCGCTGGTGGCTGATTCATGTGAGAAACTGCAGAAGCTGGTGACTGAGTTTGGTAAAGTGTGTGAAAGAAGAAAGTTAAGAGTAAATGTGAATAAGAGCAAGTTTATTATGTACAGTAGGGTTGAGGGTCAAGTCAATTGGGAGGTAAGTTTGAATGGAGAAAAACTGGAGGAAGTAAAGTGTTTTAGATATCTGGGAGTGGATCTGGCAGCGGATGGAACCATGGAAACGGAAGTGAGTCAGAGGGTGGGGGAGGGGGCGAAAATCCTGAGAGCCTTGAAGAATGTTTGGAAGTCGAGAACATTATCTTGGAAAGCAAAAATGGGTGTGTTTGAAGGAATAGTGGTTCCAACAATGTTGCATGGTTGCGAGGCGTAGGCTATGGATAGAGTTTTGCGCAGGAGGATGGATGTGCTGGAAATGAGATGTTTGAGGACAATATGTGGTGTGAGGTGGTTTGATTGAGTAAGTAATGTAAGGGTAAGAGAGATGTGTGGAAATAAAAAGAGCATGGTTGAGAGAACAGAAGAGGGTGTTTTGAAATGGTTTGGGCACATGGAGAGAATGAGTGAGGAAAGATTGACCAAGAGGATATATGTGTCGGAGGTTGAGGGAACGAGGAGAAGTGGGAGACCAAATTGGAGGTGGAAAGATGGAGTGAAAAAGATTTTGAGTGATCTGGGCCTGAACATGCAGGAGGGTGAAAGGCGGGCAAGGAATAGAGTGAATTGGATCGATATGGTATACCGGGGTCAACGTGTTGTCAATGGATTGAATAAGGACATGTGAAGCATCTGGGGTAAACCATGGAAAGTTGTGTGGGGCCTGGATGTGGAAAGGGAGCTGTGGTTTTGGGCATTATTACATGACAGCTAGAGACTGAGTGTGAACGAATGGGGCTTTTGTTGTCTCTTCCTAGCGCTACCTCGCACACATGAGGGGGGGAGGGTGATGTTATTCCATGTGTGGCGAGGTGGCGATGGGAATAGATAAAGGCAGACAGTATAAATTATGTACATGTATATATATGTATATGTCTGTGTGTGTATATATATGCATACATTGAGATGTATAGGTATGTATATTTGCATGTGTGGACGTGTATGTATATACATGTTTATGGGGGTGGGTTGGGCCATTTCTTTCATCTGTTTCCTTGCACTACCTCGCAAACGCGGGAGATAGCGACAAAGCAAATAAAAAAAGATACGTAAGTATACGTATGTAGGTAGGAGAGATCACCATAGAGCATTATTGGATTACGTGTTAATTGATAGATGCGTGAAAGAGAGACTTTTGGATGTTAATGTGCTGAGAGGTGCAACTGGAGGGATGTCTGATCATTATCTTGTAGAGGCAAAGATGAAGATTTGTAGGGTTTTCAGAAAAGAAGAGAGAATGTTGAGGTGAAGAGTGGTGAGAGTAAGTGAGCTTGGGAAGGAGACTTGTGTGAGTAAGTATCAGGAGAGACAGAGTGCAGAATGGAAAAAGGTAAGAGCAAAGGACAGTAAAGGGACTGGGGGAGGAATGGGATGTATTTAGGGAACCAGAGATGGCTTGTGCAAAAGATGCTTGTGGCATGAGAAGCATGGGAGGTGGGCAGATTAGAAAGGGTAGTGAGTGGTGGGTTGAAGAAGTAAGATTATTAGTGAAAGAGAAGAGAGAGGCATTTGTATGATTTTTGCTGGGAAATGATGCAAATGAGTGGGAGATGCATAAAAGAATGAGGCAGGAGGTCAAGAGAAAGGTGCAAGAGGTAAAAAAGAGGGCAAATGAGAGTTGGGTTGAGAGAGTATCATTAAATTTTTGGGAGAATGAAGAGATGTTTTGGAAGGAGGTAAATAAAGTGCATAAGACAAGAAGAGAACTAATGGGAACATCGGTGAAGGGAGCTAATGGGGAGGTAATAACAAGTAGTGGTGATGTGAGGAGATGGAGTGAGTATTTTGAAGGTTTGTTGAATGTGTTAGATGATAAAGTGGCAGATTTACGGTGTTTTGGTCGAGATGGTGTGCGAAGTGAGAGGGTCAGGAAGAATGGTTTGTTAAACAGAGAAGAGGTAGTGAAAGCTTTGCGGAAGATGAAAGCCGGCAAGGCGGGCGGGTTTGGATGGTATTTTAGTGGAATTTATTAAAAAAGGGGGTGACTGCGTAGTAGACTGGTTGGTGAAGATATTCATTGTATGTATGACTCATGGTGAGGTGCCTAAGGATTGACAAAATGCATTCATAGTGTCAATGTACGGAGGCAAAGGGGATAAAGGTGACTGGGCAAATTACAGAGGTATAAGTTTGTTGAGTATTCCTGTTAAATTATATGGGAGGGTATTGATTGAGAGGGTGAAGGCATGTACAGAGCATCAGATTGGGGAGGAGGAGTGTGGTGTCAGAGGTGGCAGAGGATGTGTGGATCAGGTGTTTGCTTTGAAGAATGTATATGAGAAATACTTAGAAAAGCAATTGGATTTGTATGTAGCATTTATGGATCAGGAGAAGGCATATGATAGAGTTGATAGAGGTGGGAGGTAAGTTGCTAGAAGCGGTGAAAAGCTTTTATCGAGGATGTAAGGCATATGTATGAGTAGGAAGAGAGGAAAGTGCTTGGTTCCCAGTGAATGTTGGTTTGCGGCAGGGGTGTGTGATGTCTCCATGGTTGTTTCATTTGTTTATGGATGGGGTTGTCAGGGAGGTGAATGCAAGAGTTTTGGAGAGAGGGGCAAGTATGCTGTCTGTTGTGGATGAGAGGGCTTGGGAAGTGAGTCAGTTTTTGTTCACTGATGATACAGCACTGGTGGCTGATTAGTGTGAGAAACTGCAGAAGTTGGTGACTGAGTTTGGTAAAGTGTGTGAAATAAGAAAGCTGAGAGTAAATGTGAATAAGAGCAAGGTTATTATTTTCAGTAGGGCTGAGGGACAAGTAAATTGGGAGGTATGTTTGAGTGGAGAAAAACTGGAGGAAGTGAAGTGTTTTAAATATCTGGGATTGGATTTACTTGATCAAACCACCTCACACCACATATTTTCCTCAAACATCTCATTTCCAACACACCCACCCACCTCCGCACAACCCTGTCTGTAGCCCATGCCTCACAACCATATAACATTGTTGGAACCACTAGTCCTTCAAACATACACATTTATGCTTTTTATGATGACGTTCTCACCTTCCACACATTCTTCAACGCTCTCAGAATCTTCACCCCCTCCTTCACCCTCTGACTCACTTTCGCATCCATGTTTCCATCCGCTGCCAAATCCACTCCCAGATATCTAAAACACTTAACTTCCTCCAGTTTTTCTTCATTCCAACTTACCTCCCAATTGACATGTCCCTCAACCCTTCTGAATGTATTAACCTTGCTCTTATTCACATTTACTCTCAGCCTTCTTTCACACACTTTACCAAACTCAGTCACCAACTTCTGCAATTTCCCACCCGAATCAGCCACCAGCGCTGTATCATCAGTGAACAAAAACTGACTCACTTCCAAAGCCCTCTCAATCACAACAGACTGCATACTTGCCCCTTTCTCCAAAACTCTTGCATTCACCTCTAACAACCCCATCCATAAACAAATTAAACAACCATAGGGACATCACGCACCCCAGCCATAAACCGACATTCACTGAGAACCAATCACTTTCCTCTCTTCCTACACGTACACATGTCTTACATCCTTGATAAGAACTTTTCGCTGCTTCTAGCAACTTGCCGCACACACTATATACTCTTAATGCCTTCTATAGAGCATCTCTATCAACTCTATCATATGCCTTCTCCAGATCCATAAATGCTACATACAAAACCACTTCTAAGTATTTCTCACATACATTCTTCAAAGAAAACACCTAATCCACACACCCTCTACCACTTTTGAAACCACACTGCTCTTCCCCAATCTGATGCTCTGTATATGCCTTGACCCTCTCAATCAATACCCTCCCATATAATTTCCCAGGAATACTCAACAAACTTATACCTCTGTGATTTGAACACTCACCTTTATCCCCTTTGCCTTTGTACATTGGCACTATGCATGCATTCCGCCAATCTTCAGGTACTTCAGGTACTTCACCACAAACCAGTCAAGAACACAGTCACCCCTTTTTTTGATAAATTCCACTGCAATACCATCCAAACCCACCGCCTTGCCAGCTTTCATCTTCCGCAAAGCTTTCACTACCTCTTCTCTGTTTACCAAACCATTCTCCCTGACCCTCTCACTTCGCACACCACCTCGACCAACACACCCTATATCTGCCACTCTATCATATAACACATTCAACAAACCTTCAAAATACTCACTCCATCTCCTCACATCACCTCTACTTGTTATTATCTCCTCATCAGCCCCCTTCACCAATGTTCCCATTTGTATATGTTTTATACATAATCCTTGTTTCCTGCGTCAGTGAGGTAGCGCTAGGAAACAGATGAAGAATGGCCCATCCACTCACATACTTATATATATGTATATATATATATATACATAAATGCCGTAAATGCCCACATATGCACATATACATACATATACATACACATGTACGTATTTCTATTTGCTTGCCTTCACCCATTTCTGTCGCTACCCCACCCCACTGGAAACAGCATTGCTACCCCCTGCTTCAGCGAGGCAGCACCAGGAAAACAGACAAAAAAGGCCACATTCGTTCACGCTGAGTCTCATGCTGTCATGTGTAATGCACGGAAACCACAGCTCCCTATCCACATCCAGGCCCTACAGACCTTTCCATGGTTTACCCCAGATGTTTCACATGCCCTGGGTCAGTCCATTGACAACATGTCGACCCCGGTATACCATGTCATTCCAATTCATTCTATTCTTTGCACGCCTCTCACTCTCCTGTATGTTCAGGCCCTGACCTCTCAAAATCTTTTTCACCCCATTCTTCAACCTCCAATTTGGTCTCCCACTTCTTGTTCCCCTCATCTCTGACACATATATATCCTGTTTGTCAATCTTTCCTCACTCATTCTCTCCATATGTCCAAACCATTTCAACACTCCCTCTTCTGCTCTCTCAACCACACTTTTTTTTATTAACTCACATCTCGTTTACCCTTTCATTACTTACTTGATCAAACGCATTATCCTCAAACATTTCATTTCCAACACTTCCACCCTCCTCTATACAATCCTATCTATAGCCCATGCTTTGCAACCATATAATGTTGTTGGAACTACTATTCCTTCAAACATACCCATTTTTGCTCTCTGAGATAACATTCTCTCTTTCCACACATTCTTCATCACTCCCAGAACCTTCGTCCCCTCCCCTACCCTATTACTCACCTTCACTTCCATGGTTCCATTAACTTTTTAGTCCACTCCTAGATATCAAAAACACTTCTTCCTCCAATTTTTCTCCATTCAAAATCACATCACCTTGCTCTTATTCACATTTACTTTCAACTCTCTCCTTTCACACACTTTTCCAAACTCAGTCACCAGCTTCTGCAGTTTCTCACTTAAATCAGGCACCAGTGCTTTATCATCGGCAAACAACAACTGACTCACTTCCTAGGCCCTACATACTCACCACTCTCTCCAAAACTCTTTCATTTACCTTCCTAACCCCCTCATCCATAACAAATTAAGCAACCATGGGGACATCACATGCCCCTGCCGCAGACCGACCTTCTGGGAACCAATCACTCTCCTCTCTTCCTACTCGCACACATGCCTTACACCCTTGATAAAAACGTATTGCTTCTAGCAGCTTACATACATGTGTGTGTCTGTGTGTAAATAAATAAATGAATAGATAGACAAATAATGATTTATTTAGATTTAGGCGGCCATTCAGCTGAAACTATACAGTTGAGGTATTACAGTTATTACAGAGCCTGGAGGTCATGTTAGTTACTATTTAACGAGTCATGCATTTGCTTAAAATTAGGGTGAACTCTGTGTATGTATGTGACAGAGAGAGAGAGAGAGAGATCTGAACAGCTGTTAGGGAATAGGCTGATGATGTTAATCCAGTAGCAGTTGGTAATTGGTTGAAAGTGGGCCCATTAAATCAGCAAGCAGCTATGAACATGTTAGGGTCTTTAGCAAAGGGTGAGTGAAGGTTGGTTCATGGTAGGGAGGTCCTGACTCCTCCATATTCTAGGGAATATATCTCATGCTTGGAGAGAAAAGTTTTCCAATGTTCCAAACTTACATTTAGAGCCACTAAAAGGGCATCATGCTATGCAATATCGATAATATTTGGTCACCATTTTTTATATTGACATCCATGATCATTGTATAATGTAGCATTTTAGAATGTATGTGTGCAGTGTGGTGTTGGTCAAGGTCAGTATGTTTGTAATGTCATTAGGATTAGTTTGAAGCATGATATTGTATACGGTTAATGTGTAGTGCAGTGTTATGTAATGCCATGCTGGGATATGATACTGTGTATTTTCATGTAGATTTAGTATTTATTTTGATGTCTTACAGAGGTTGTTTAGGTTATTGAAATGAAGGGGAAATGTATTGTTAATGTAGTATGGTGAAGGATCATTGTATAGTATAGTATCTTACTGGAAGTAGTGCATAGATTTGTTTGATATTTGATCATTTAGTTATGTTGTCTTCAGGGTCTGTATGTAGTAATATGTCATTGAGGATCAGTGTTTAATGTGTAGTTCAGTGTTATGCTTGAAGAGTTTCTAGTACAGTGTCATGGAAAGTCATTCTGTAGTATCATTGTGCAGGGTTAGTGTGTTGTGCAGTGTCATGCATGTTCAGTTTGTAGTATTGTGTGGTTTCATGTATGGTGAGAAATGTAAAATGGTGTAGTACTGTGTTATTGTAGTGTATATTTTCATGCAAAATTGGTGCACAGTATAGTGTTATTTTAGGGTCAGTGTGCAGTACAGTGCCATGCAGGATCATGGTGTAGTGTCATGTACAATCAGCTTGATATCTGATGTCATGCTGTGTCATTATATAGTGTATGTCATGCATGATCTGTGTATAGCATTGTATTATCGTTGTAGTGTCAGTGTTGTGTTGCAGGAGTTCATCTTTGGAAAACCTAGTGAATGCTTATACTTGGACTTGATGGGGGAAACAAGAGTAAGGTTTCATGATCGATGGGGGAAATTGGGGTAAGGCTTCATGATCCTTTAGCCTAGGACCCCAGACTGGGGAAACGGGTAAGGTTTTATGATAGATGGGAGAAATTGGGGTAAGGCTTCATGATCCTTAAGCCTAGGACCCCATTTTTATCTCTCAAAACAATGTAAAATCTCTTTTTTCATCAGTCATTATCCTATTACATTACAGTAGTTTTCTGATTATGACACAAGCACTGCAGAAGTGTAGTTATTACATCAAGGGTTTTGACTCTCCAGGCAGAAAGAGGGGCAGTGTAGTAAAAAACAAATAAGTATACAAGCATCTTATCTCATGAATGAGGTTTAAGATTGATGATCTTGATAGGGTTGAGTTTTGAAGGGCCACCACCACTGCTTATTTCACCCTCCCATGGTCCTTAGATGCTTAGGTACCTGACTTTCATAGAGGTGTTCATTATCACATTTATCAGTTTTACCACAAGTTAAGCAATGTATATTGATATATTGTAAAAAATCTGTATTGTATTTCAGTACAAGTACTTCAAAAAATGAATAAGATATCTGAAATTTTTTTAGAATTATTTTTGTTGCATAATATATGAACTTTTGTAACCATGTTTTCTGCTGATTCTCCATACACCACATTTGCATTTGATAATAATGATAGTTTATAGTACAAAAGTACACAGCCAGTATTGCATGTGAACTTAAATTTCATGTTGGGATATTATTTACCTGTATCTTCCCTTCTCTAAAAATCTGTTCAAACATGATACAATTGATATTAACCTAAGTGAGATTTTTCTCATACTTTTTTGCTGTTTTTCACATATGTGAGGTAGTGCCAGGAATAGATGAAGAAAAGGCCTCATTTGCTCACATCCATGCTCTAACTGGCATTTGTAATGCCTTGATACCACAGTGCCCGTCCATTGATGGCATGCCACCCCTTGTATACCACATCGCTACTTTTCACTCTTTCCATTTTTGCTTTTCACCCTTATATATGTTCATGCCCAGGCTCTGAAAATCTTTTTCACCTCATCCTTCCAGTATTGATTCTGTCACATATGTGATGAACAGTAATGATCTAGGATGTATTGTGCAGATACTGAATGTGAAATTAATGTTGGGAAGAGATATACAGAGTAACAATTAGTCTCAAAAGCTGTGTAGGGTATTAGTAGAAAGAGCAAGGGATGAGGGGAGTTGTATTCACTGACCACTTGTCCCAGTCATACACCTCCAACACCACCTCACTTATGAGATTGGCCATCAACATTTTATGCAACATTTGTTAACTACAGATAAGGTTGAGTTCGATATCAGAAAGAGAACAGCTACATAAATTCATTTGAATTTATATTTATATTTATGTGAGATATTTTCAGAAAAAGAAAATGTTACTTTTTATTTCCTTATGTATTTGTACTGGAATATCATTTTTTTTACCTTATGTTTTTTCATACTTAATCAGTGTTTCCCGCAGTAGCGAGGTAGCACCAGGAAACAAACAAAAAAAGACACATCAGATTTTGGATTTTTTCAGAATTTGGAATATTCGCATGTACATAATGTTGCTGGTCATGTTATGCTCAAACATGGCATTCTAGGAGGACATGAAATTCAGATTTCACATGAAAATAATGTGCACTTCCAAAAAAACAAAAAAAACTTGATCTCTACTTACCAAAGAAGATAAATGCAAAAAGAAATACTAGAACTACATATGGCCTGAGAAACTTGAGGGGAGGAGTATATCACTGT